>NC_052356.1:53846654-53857311 GCF_009727055.1 Benincasa hispida | reverse complement strand
CACCAACAATCCTTTAATAGAGGAGGTCAAGCGTTAAGCTCAGCATCTCCGCTTGAAAATCTATTAAAGGAGTATATCGCCTAGAATGACGCGCTGCTGAAAAGCCAGCGTCGTCTATCAGAAAGTTGGAGATACAAGTGGGACAGATAGCGAGTGAGTTGAAGAATAGATAGCCTGGAGTCTTGCCTAGCAACACTGAAACCCCTGGGAATAACAATGGGAAGGAGCAATGTCACGTGGTGACATTGAGAAGTGGCAAAGCTCTTGACAAAAGAACCATGAATCCAAGAAACAACAGTCCTTCAAAAGAACGCAACACACGTTCAATGGCATTAGAAGATCAAGAAGAAAGAACGCCTGAAACCATAAGCCATTCAGAGCCAAGAACGTCTAACGCGGGAAAACCTACGGTGCCGTTGAATGCACCATTCCTTAGACGCTTGATGAAGAAGAATGATGAACAACAATTTAAGCATTTTCTTGAACTCCTGAGCCAATTGCATATCAATATTCCACTTGTAGAGGCCTTGGAGCAAATGCCAAAATATGTCAAATTTTTTAAGGACGTTTTGACAAAGAAAAGAAGAGTCTACGAGACGGAGGTAATTGTGCTAACGTAGGAGTACAATGCGTTAGTAAGCAATAGTCTACCCAAGAAACAGAAGGACACTGGGAGCTTCACAGTCTCGTGCTCGATCGGAGGGTTGGATGTGGGACATGCGTTATGCGTTTGGGAGCAAGCATTAACCTCATGCCACTCTCAATCTTCAAGAACTTGGGAATTGGTGAAGCACAACCCACTTCTGTTACTCTTCAACTTGCTGACAGAACAATCAAGTACTTGGAAGGAAAGATTGAAGACGTTTTGGTAAAAGTTGACAACTTCATATTCCCAACGGATTTTATCATCTTGGACTATGAAGCAGACAGGGATGTACCAATTATTCTTAGACGCCCCTTTCTAGCCACTGGGAAAGTTTTAATAGACGTGCATAAGGGAGAATTGACTATGCGTGTAGACAATCAAGAGGTGAAGTTTAATGTGTTAAACGCATTAAAGTTCCTGGATAGTGAAAAATCTCAACTGACAGAATAGAGTTGCCTGAAGAAGAAGTGACCCAGCTGTGCAAGGTCCTCACGTTGGAAGAAAACATGAAAAAACCAGAGCTACCAAGTCTGAGTGATCGGCGTATGAAACCAATGCATCTATCACTAGAGGAACCACCAGAACTCGAGTTGAAACCGTTACCTAGTCACCTTAAATATGCTTTCCTTGGAACAAATAAAACTTTACCTGTAATTATTTCCGCGAATCTTACTAAACCTAAGGAACATTCTCTTTTGTAGATGCTGCAAAAGCACATGCGTGCAATAAGCTGGACGCTAGCGGACATTCGTGGCATCAGCCTATCTTATTGCATACATAAAATCAGGCTGGAAGAAGGAAAGTCGGGATCGATTGAGCCTCAAAGAAGACTGAACCCCATAATGAAGGAAATGGTCAAGAAAGAAATCTTAAAATGGTTGGACGCAGGAGTGATCTATCCTATATTCGACAGCAGCTGGGTAAACCCAGTCCAATACGTTCCCAACAAAGGGGGAACAATAGTGATAGTCAATAGCAATAATGAGCTCATTCCTTCAAGAACTGTCACAGGCTAGCACATCTGTATGGACTATAGGAAGCTCAACGCGGCAACAAAGAAGAACTACTTCCCTCTTCCCTTCATTGATCAAATGCTTGACAGACTGGCTAGAAAAGAATTTTATTGTTTCCTTGATGGATACTCTGGTTATAACCAGATTTTAATTGACCCAAAAGATTAGGAAAAAACAACAGTCGCTTGTCTCTTTAGAACTTTCACGTTCAGGCGCATGCCCTTTGGGCTATGCAACGCACCTGGAACATTCCAAAAGTGTATGATGGCAATTTTCTCTGACTTCTTGGAAAAGACCATTGTAGTCTTCATGGACGATTTCTCAGTCTTTGGAGACTCATTCCAATCATGCTTAGATAACTTGGAGGTCATCCTCGCTAGATGCGAGGAAACAAATCTTGTGCTGAATTGGGAAAAATGTCACTTCATGGTGATTGAGAGAATAGTTTTGAGCCACAAAGTATCTAAAGCTGGGTTGGAAGTTGATGAAGCCAAGATAGATGTCATTGCTAAACTTCTACCACCATCAAATGTAAAAGCTCTACGAAGTTTTCTAGGACATGTTGGCTTCTACAGAAGGTTTGTTAGAGGATTTTCTCAAATTACACGACCTCTGAGTGCATTATTAGAAGCGAACCAGCCCTATGAATTCAATGACGACTATTGTGACGCGTTTAAAACACTGAAATATGCGTTAACTACAGCTCCAGTACAAATAGCACCGGATTGAACGCAACGTTTTATTCTCATGTGCGATGCAAGTGATGTTTCAGTAGGTACCATGCTGAGACAGAAGAAAGGAAATTTGATACACCCCATCTCTTACGCGTCCAAGACACTGAACGACTCTCAGGAACACTACACAACCACTGAAAAAGAAATGTTGGTTGTAGTGTTTGGCATCGAGAAGTTTAGATCTTATTTAGTTGGTGCGTCAGCAACCATCTATACAGATCACTCAGCCATAAAGTTCCTGATGAGTAAAAAGGACGTGAAACCAAGATTAATAAGATGGGTGCTGCTATTGCAGGAATTTGACATCGATATTCAGGACAGAAAGAGGACTGAGAATCAGGTGGCTGACCACCTGTTCAGATTAGAAAATCAGGAAATGCAAGACCAAGAAAATGAAATCAAAGATTCATTTCCTAATGAAAGCTTGTTCAGAGTTGAAGGCACGGAACCTTGGTACACAGACATAGTTAATTACTTAACTACCAAGCAGTTCCCTGAAAACTTCAACTCTCAGCAAAAGAAACGATTAGTACACGACAACAAATTTTATTTTTGGGATGAACCGTTTCTCTATAAACAAGGCCCCGACTTCATCATGCGTCAATGCATTCCAGAGGAAGAGACACAACGCATTCTGGCTGAGTGTCATGGCTCTCCTTACCGAGGGCATTTCGTAGGGCAAATAATCGCTATAAAGATTCTTCAAAGCGGATACTTCTGGCCCACCCTCTTCAAAGACGCGAGGGAGTATGTTCGCAAGTGTGACCCTTGCCAACGCACTGGGAATATCTCATCAAGGGACACAATGCCCTTGAACAATATTCTTGAAGTTGAATTATTTGATGTCTGGGGCATTGGTTTTATGAGACCTTTTCCCTTGTCCTGTGGTCAACAATATATTATGCTTGCAGTAGATTACATATCAAAGTGGGTAGAAGCAGTAGCTTGTGCCAGAAATGATGCATCGACTATTTCTAAGTTTCTTACCAGGAACATTTTCACACGCTTTGGAACGCCAAGAGCCCTGATAAGTGACGAAGGTACGCATTTCATTAATCGCATCATTTCTAAATTACTTGCCAAATATAATATTAGGCACAAGATCGCTACCACATACCACCCACAAACGAACAGTCAAGCTGAGGTATCAAATCGGGAAATAAAATCAATACTGGAAAAAGTTGTCAACGCATCGCGAAAAGACTGGGCACACAGGCTGGATGAAGCACTCTGGGCCTACAGAACTGCCTACAAGACCCCTATAGGTATGTCTCCATACTCTTTAGTATTTGGAAAATCTTGTCACTTACACTTAGAGTTGAAGCACAAAGCTTTCTGAGTAGTAAATAAGCTAAATTTAAACTTGGAAAACGCGAGCTATCAATGCAAACTTTAGCTCAATGAGCTTGAAGAATGCTGGTTGAACGCATACGAGAACAACAAGCTCTACAAGAAGAAGACAAAACGTTGGCACGACCAACGCATTAGTAAGAAAGAGTTTGTTGTTGGCCAAAAAGTTCTATTATTTAATTCACGGTTGCGTTTGTTCCCAGGAAAATTTAAGTCAAGGTGGTCAGGACCATTCATTATCAAAACAATCTTTCCTCACGGAGTAGTAGAATTAACACGGAAAGATGGCACAAATTCTTTCAATGTAAATGGGCACAGAGTGAAGCCTTACTTTGAAGATGGCATAGAATGACAAAAGTCATCTCTCATATTATGCGAAGCCAACTGGGGCTTGCGTCGAAGCATCCCTGCGTTGAGATTGACACATATTCCAGGGACGCTTCCTCTTCCCTGACATCACCACTCTCTCTCCCAAGGCCTATAAAACTTGAGACTCTTCAGTTTTTTCTTCTTTCATCGCCTTCAAGCTCTCTGCGAAAGAAAAGAAAAAAAAAACCTATCGCCCCTCACCTTCACCACTGTTCGATCAAAGCACATTTCTCTTGTCACTCTTTGACAATGATGTCTTCAGCGTCCAATAGCCAGAATCAATCAATGAGCTTTGGAGACATGTCGCCGGTAAGCTCTTTCTCTTCCTCGTTTGTTTCAAGATCACCTCTGCCAAGCCTTTGCCAAACTTCAAAAACCACCGTGACAACCAAACCTTTGCAGAGCGGGCCATCTTCCACCTCCCAGCGACCATCTCGGTCGAAACCCACCAAAGCCACCACAAACCCTTCTTCTAAAACCACCCAAAAGCCCAAAACCATCCCAAAACCAAAACTTAAAACCCCTTCAAAACCAAGGCAATAGCGTCCTTCGTCATCTACGGCTGCCAAGAAACCTTACACCAAGCCCGCCCTACCACCATTCATCTCGAATATCAGTCCAGTGGGTACGATGCATGACCTCATCCCTTCTTACCTCCATA
The DNA here is from genome assembly GCF_009727055.1 of Benincasa hispida. Taxonomy (NCBI): domain Eukaryota; kingdom Viridiplantae; phylum Streptophyta; class Magnoliopsida; order Cucurbitales; family Cucurbitaceae; genus Benincasa; species Benincasa hispida. The sequence goes on along the minus strand of NC_052356.1, from coordinate 53,852,538 downwards.
ACACACCATCGCCCGCCGTGCGTCCACCTCCTCCACTGTCCATACAACCCATGGCCACCATCTACCCAATTGAAGCAAACGCATCCAGCCAACCGCCACGTTCACCCATCATCATCTCATCCCCTGGGTCGCCACATACCCCATCAGGCACCCTACCATTCACTCCACCAAGGCCCAACTCTGATAGTTCTGCGTTAGAGCAAAACCTCGAAGAATTAGCGAAATTGGCTCAGAGGGATGAGCAAGAAGTGTTTGGAGCAATCTTGGCAAGTCTGAATCAAGGCCAAGAAGAAGAACAAGTGATGCGTTCTGACCCATCCAACGCATCACTTGAAATGGATGAAGCAGAGTGCTATGCAATGATGCTCGAAGCGGAGTTAGAATAAGAAGATGAAGAAGATGAAGAAAGGGAAGTCAGCCCAGACACGTCGCAATCTCGCCAAACTAACGCGAATGAAGGGCCCTCAAAAGCAAAGAGAGTGAAGAGAAAGAGAAAATTAATCTTGGAGGAAGAGATGAGTAGTCCGAATCCGGTCCTGAGGATGCAACGTGTGGAAGCTACTCAAGGCACAACGCATTAGAGAAGGAATTGGAACATTATCAGCCCACAAGGCAGAGGCGAAGGAAGTTAGCTCTCCAAAGGGAATTGGAAAACGAATTAAGGGAGTTGGCGGGGGAAGCCAAGTCATATGAGGTGGGCAAGCGTTAGGTAATCGACGCGTTACCTAAAAAGACCACAGGAAGGAAGTGCCAGTTCAGTGATATTCTTGCAGAGAAGGGCTTCTTTCCCGAACGCCACCCATACCAGCATACATAACTGAAACCGTGGAAGCAATGGGTTGGGGTCAGCTATGCGTTGGGCATACAAGAATTTGGCCCAACCTTGTCTACCAATTTTACAACAGTGAGTTCGACATGGAGAAAAGTACAACATTTTTTTATGGGGTATTGGTGCGTTTTTCAGCCGATAAGATCAATGAAGTGTTCAATATCACGAGTAATCCGGATGAGAAGGCAACTGCATCTTGGAACAATCAATGTCGAGTCAAGTTGAAGATGCGTTAAGAGTGGTAGCCAAGCCTGGAAGCAAATGGAAAACTTCAAGAAATGGAGCAAAGATGTTAGCTTCCAGGAACCTAAAGGCAGATGCAAACTTTTGGTATTACCTGATTAAGAAAAGCGTCATGCCTACAACTCATGATGAGACATTGTCAAAAGACCGCGTCTTGGCTACCTACTATATCATGTAGTGCATCCCTCTAGATATAGGGAGAATAATAAGGGATCAGATCAAAGCCATCAAAGACAAACCACGAGGACAACTTTATTTTCCATGGCTGATCTGCGCACTGTGTGAACGCGGGGGCATCCTTTTAGGGGATGATTATGAAAAGATCGACAGTCTGATGGACAATATGTTAATCAGGCGTTTGCTTCGCGGTTCACCGTATTAGCCTGCTCTACCTCGCAAATAAATGGCAGCCAGACCTCGATCCTCCAAACGCGCCCCCAAAAGAAGACGCGTCCGGATAATTGAACACAACGATGAAGCTTCAGAGAATGAAGATTACAAAGCAAAGCTTGTACTTACGGATGAAGAAGTGCGACCAGACGTAAACCTCACTCTCCAAAACTCACCAGTGGCCCCGCAAGAAGGGAGTCTTGATCCAACGCACCAAGAGTCTACCGATGTAGATCAAGACATCCCGTGTCCCCTTCCTTCACCCTCACCAATTCCAATTCCCACTTTTGTGCCTCCTCCAATCATTTTTGAACCAATTGGGTTAGGATCGAGTAACGCAAGAAATTTTGAAGACCCAGTTGAAAGAAGTGAAAAGCCAACACCACCTTAACGCATCACTGACATTGAGGAGTTGAAAACTTTCATTATTGATCAACTCAGACCATTGGCCGCGTCCATTGAAGGTCTTCAAAAACAAAACAGGGTTCTAAGGGATTACTTAAGGCAACAAACATGAAGAATGCAAGACCAATTTGTTTACACAACGCAGTACATTAATCAGGTCTTGGTTGGAATGTTTTCCCTGCCTCCGCTACCTACTCATCTTAGAAACCCTTTGCGCTTTATGGATGAAGACCCTGCAGAAGAACGCAGGGATGACGCACCAGCACAATAAGTTTTGGGGTGTTGGTTATTTTGTACTTTGATTTATTTGATGATCTTTTGTATTTGTTTGCCTTGTTTGTTTATTTCATGTTATCCTATGAAAATGAATGAAAAATTTCTATCATTTTTCCTTTTGTTTGACCTTAGCATACTTTTTTTGTTCTTTAGCTATTTTCTAGTCTTGTGTTTTGCCTTACCTCAATGATATCAACAATATGAAAACTGTAAGTATAGAGTAGGCGTTAGGAAAATCAAAAAAGCCTGAACTTCTCCAAAAAGACTACATATTTTCTTTTAACGCATGCAAGCTCTAAATCAAAACTCCTTTCGAAATTCTCAAAGCCTTTTCGAAATTTTGTTTTTCTTTTAGCAATGAAAATTTAGCTGATTTCCAAATTTGGGGATAAGGGAAATTCGAGTTAAGACGCATTAATCGAGTACATCAAAAAGAAAGGCAATAAAATAGAAAAATGTTAAACGCAACTCCTCTGTCATTACTCTAAAAGAAAAACCTCAAAGTGGCATGAGTTAAAAAATTGGAACAGGCACTTAGCTACAGTTGGATGCTCGCATGACACCCGTGGGGGCAAGCCAAAACGAAGTTAAGTCTTCTAGACCAATGTGTCCCAAAAACTCCTCTATCTAGTTTAAAGAAGTTGTATCTTGAAATACATGAATATTAGATATGAGTTTAGTTGTAAAGGATGTTAGGTTTAGGGCTACAATCAAACCAAGTATTTTGATGATAACAAACTCAGATTTTTTGTACTAACATTTTCAGTGTTTCAGATTCACTATCTTGTAAAGCTTGGAAAGATGATTCCAACGCAATTTGAATCACTCAAATCGAAGTTCAAACAAGAAAGTTATAACCAAAAGAAGATTGGAGAGGAAATCCAACGTGGCAATGACACGTGGCACCTTGCTGATGTGGCATCCGACTTGGCGGCTGACATGGCACACAACGGTCAATATTAATGATGTGGCAGCTGACGTGGCGGATGACGTGATGCTCCAACCGATCACTTTTTGCTGACATGGCGATGGCATGGCACATGATGTGGCAATGACATAGCGACCGTGGACGAATGAGATAATGACAAGTGGCGGTCACCCAGCTTCACGTGCGGATGCGCGCGTGCGCCGCACGTGCCTACGGTTTCTTCACAGAATGCGGCGTGTGACGCTCAATCTCCTCCCCTGTGCATGTGGTGCTCATATCATCTAGCCATTTTTATTTCCCTATTCTCCTTTAATTTCCTGATCCAATTTTCTCCAAATTTCAGCCTTTTCAAATTTGATTTTCTTCCTAAATTTTCATCCTTCTAATCCTCTTTTATTCTCCAAATCTCAATAATTCCAATCTTCAAAATTCCTTTTCAAATCCTTTTTATTCTCCAAATCTCAATAATTCCAATCTTTTAAAAATTCCTCTCTTAATTACAAATCCTTTTCTTTTCTATTTTTATTCAATCCCCACCCTTCATTTGCAATCATATCAATGGCCAAAATTTATCCCCCTCGCCTATAAATTCGACTTGATTTTACTCTTCATAGACACACCAAAAAGCTATCAAGTCTTAAGCTCTCAATTCTCTCTATTCTCAAATTCTTGTCATCTTTGCTCCTAAATTGCCTAGAGTTATTTTTGTGAGTTTTTTTTTTTTTTTTGAGTGCTCAAATTGTGTATTTAGCCTTCAAGAGGTAATATTTTGAGGTTTTCTTTTAATTTTTGGGAATTGTATTAAGGTGTGGGTACACCTTGGGTGTGAGAAAAAGAAATTATTTTGATCCTGAACTAGTAAAAAGGATCTTGAGTTTCTCTTTAGCCTAAGAAAAAGAGGGTCGTGTGTCGGTTTGGTCCTCACCTGCAAGAAGATCACTTAGTGAAATACCCAAGAAGGAGTTTTGGAGAGTAGAGTAGACAATTTGCCGAACCACTATAATTCCTGGTGTTTTCTCTTCCTCTCTCTCTTTTAATTTTTGTGTTTCAAATTTTTGCTTCTGCCTTAGTTATTCTTTTAATCTTTCCAAATTGCATGATTTAATTTTTAGTGTGTTATTTAAATTTATCATTGATTAAATTGTCTTTAAATTTGAAGTTATCATAGCATGCATGATTTTAAGTTTTATCTTGCATAAATTTTTCTTTAATCAAATTAGTGGGTTTACTTTAATTGAGCATTGTTTGAAGATAAAATTATTTAAAAAAAAAAATTGGTAGTCAACCCTTTCACCCCCTCTAGTGTTGCCTTTAGATCCTACAATTGGTATCAGAGCAAGTAGCTCGGTTCTCTTATTTCAAAAAAGTTTTGTATTTTTTTCTTGATTTTTATATTCTATTTTTTTAATCTTATTAAATCTGGAATTTTTCTAATTTTTGCAAAAAGTTTTGAAAAATTGAGTTTTAAAAGCGTTTTCATTAGATTTTTTTTTTTTTTTTTGAAAATTGGTTATTAAAACCTTATTTTTTTTATACTTTCTTAATCTTTGAAATCTTTTTGATTAAAATCTAAATTTTTGGAAAAGTATTTCTCTTTACAAAAATCTTTAAAAAAAAATTATTATATTCTCTTCCTCTTTCGAAAACTTAATTGTTCGAGCTTATGGCAACTATTGGAATAAATGGGTATGGTGAAGGTCAATCTACCACTAGGCCACCTTTGTTTGATGGAAATAATTTATGCATGGTGGAAAACTAGGATGAGAATTTATTTGATTTTCTATTGACTATAATCTATGGAAAAAATTTTTAATGGTCTTTAATTCCTACTAAGATAGTTGATAATAAAGATATTCCTAAGGAAGAAAAAGAGTTTAATGATGAAGATAAAAAGAAGTTTTCTATTAATGCTAAAAGTCATGAACTGTCTGTTTTCGCTTTATGTCCTGAAGAGTTTAATCGAGTCTCTGCATGTAATTCTGCTAAAAAAATTTGGGATATGCTTGAAGTAACTCATGAAGGAACTAATCAAGTTAAAGAGTCAAAGATTAGCATGTTAGGTCATAACTATGAATTGTTTAAAATGGATGCAAATGAAACTATATCTGAAATGTTTACTAGATTCACGAATATTGTTAATGCTTTGAAGGGATTAGGAAAATCTATACCACCTCTGAAAATGTGAGAAAAATTCTTAGATCATTGCTTAAGAGTTGGGCAGCTAAGGTGATGGCGATCCAAGAAGCAAAAGACCTCTCAAAACTTCCACTGGAGGAGCTCGTTGGATCTCTCATGACACATGAAATAATCAAGAGGAGACCAATATGGAAGAGACGTCAAAAAAAAGAAGAGCCTAGCATTAAAGTCCACTCAAGTTCAAGAGGACTCTGAAACTGAAGCTGAACTAATGATGAGAAGTTCGCTTCCTTGACCAAAAGTTCAAAAAGCATTTTAGGAAAAGGAACTTCTCAAAGAAAGTCAACAATCAAGAAGGCAAAGGAGAAAAAGAGCAATAGAGATACAATCATCTGTTTATGAATGCAAAAAGCCCAGACACGTGAAGTGGGACTATCCTCAAAGAAAAGACATTTCAAAGAAGAACAAGAAGGCAATGAAAGCTACTTGGGACGAAAGCGATGAAAGTGAATCTGAAGGAAAAAGTAGCAAATCTGTGCATTATGGCTTTGGAGACGACGACGACGATGATGATGAGGGTATGTTTGAGATCCATAAAGAATAAGTGGTACTTGGACAGTGATGTTCAAAACATATGACTGAGGACCACACAAAATTCACATACCTTTGAAAAGAAG
>NC_052356.1:53821698-53846554 GCF_009727055.1 Benincasa hispida | reverse complement strand
ACCAAACTTACCCCAGATCCACGGCAGTAGGGATTAGGGCGGGCGGCCGGAACAGCTGGCTTGATGAAGCGGCGGTGGATTTGTGGAGGTGGGGTTGGGGGCCTGGGTAAGACGGAGCTGGCAACGGTTGTGCGACCCACAGCGGTGAGCTTCGGCACGCGCTGGTAGGAGATCTTAGACGAGCGGCTCGGGCTGGGGAGTCGCGGTTGGAGGACGACCATGGACAGTCCTCGACGGCTCTGGCGCGAACGACTATGTGGGGAGTCGCGACGGCTGAGGGCGTGATACGTCCTAGAGTGACGTGAGGCTGCGCCGGTGTCGGAGGGTTTCAGCAAGCGAGGTGGAGGCTCGAACGGGAGACACGGCGGCGCGGCAGTTATGGTGGCGGGGAGTATTTGGCGGCAGGCGAGAGGGGGTTGGGTTTCGGGTAGCGTAAGGAAGAAGGGACGAAAGGAACATTTTGTTTTATAAATATAATAATACAATAATAATAATATTAAATAAGAGAATAAAATAAACTTTATTTTATTTTTTTTCCTTATTCCACTTTATTTTTTATTAATTTCTTTTTTTTCCCCAAATAAAAATTACATTCTGCGCATTAATTTTAAACTTGAAATAATTTTCAACGTCAAATCATTAAATGAGCTCGCAATTACACTTGCACAGTCCAAAATTTCCAAAAAAATAATCCCCTCAAATAATAAAAATTACTGAATATTACATTAATAAAAAAATGGGGGATGTTACATCTACTCTTATCTCAATGCAGTCATCGAGTGTCCTCTCCCAAAATAATGGTAACTCCAGTCTAGATTGTTGTAGTAACTGACGCATTTTTCTGTTTGTTCTTTCCCATCATGGCAACCTCGTACTAGATTAACGTGATCTTTCACAGCATCTATCGTATTTTCCAAGCTTTAACTCCTTGTATTTTTCTTCTAGTAGACCGACATGTAAGGTATCCTTGTCACTCGACTACACAAAATACTTGATTGCAGTTCATATGAGGACTACTCATTCGAATACAACTCGCGTAGAGGATCGCCACAAACTAGTCATCACAATCATCCTTCGAAAGTGATGACCTTCTCCACAAACGGAAGAATGAGAATTGGAGTTAGATCTCGTCCTCTTCACTTCTCTCACAACATATGATGGTAATTGAGCTGTTAAATCCATATCGAACCTACAAATCGCCCAACTATTCTCTTTGAACATCTCTAAAATGCCTTTGGATAAGCTTTTCCTTCACATCTTGTTTGCATAGCAATGTAGGCCAAGCTCGTTACTTGATAGGGAAATTGTCGACTAGGGTATTCTGAAAACGTGTTGACATCTAAAATCACACTTCTGCATGAAATAAAGGAATTCAATCAGTAAAACCCTCCAGAAAAAAATTGCAAAAAACATTCCTGTTTAAATCTCGCTGGTATCCTCTCGCTGGTATCACTTTCAACTGCCCTCACTTCTCAAATTTTTTTTGAATTAGTGAAGATAGTACTGTATGTATTTTATTTATCTAATAATACATTCATTTAATGGTGAAAACAATGAGGAATCTCGCGTTGTCAGGAGGAAATCCACCTGTTTCACCTTCTGATACTCCACATTTTGAGAATATGGGTGAAATAGTATTGTTAGTAATTTTTTTTAATCATAATAATACGTTCATGTTCACTTCTTTCTTTTTTTCCAGCTTCAAAGATCATATTCCTAATACATTTGGTGTGTATGATATCGTTCAGATTATTTTTAGTATGTTTTACTATCGTTTCCAATCAAATTGATTTTTTTTTAAATTATGTAATTGGTAAGAAACGCATGGTATAATTATAACCAATGTTTAATTTCTGAAAAATATAGTTTCTAATCGGTGACATAAGAATTAAAAAAATATTGCACACGAAATATTCATTACAATCGGGTAATTTTTGTGGGTTTCTTTCAAAATACTGAATGTCGTTTGATTTTAGGTTAGTTTTGACAAAAACCCATTGTGTTTGGACCATAGATTCAGGTTGTAGTAGAGTTTAAAAATTGGGAGCGTGTTGGGCGAGGTTGCAAAGGTTTGTCTTAGGTAATTTTGGTGAGATTTAGTATCTTGGCCCTTTTGGTTACAGGTAATTGTTGAAGCTCTTGCTATTGAACTTTGGTTTTAATGTATGTTCTGGTTGGGCAAATAAAGAGCTTTGAAACTGACTTCGAACCAAGCCATAACTTTGTTAAGCTTAATTTAGGGACCTTTGGTAATTTGTTTAAATTCAATTAGACCCTAAGGAATAAGTTGAAAGCATTGGATTTATTGTTTAGGTTGGAGTGGCTAAATTAAACATCATAATTTATGTTATAGGTGGGATTTTGGTCTTCCAAAAGTATAAAAGGATTCATTGCTCGGATTAATTTTGGGAGTTTCGAATTGAGGTAAGTAATCTTACTACTGGAACTACCCACAGGTCAGACACTGGATATATGCATGAATATCAAGACAGAACGATAGCATGATAAACGGATAGAGTAGTAGGACTGATATATGTTCTTGTATGAGAATCTGAAAGATTTATTTGTGCACGTAGATACCTGCATGCTAGTAAGAGATGATACTTGATTCACTGAGTTGTATTTGATAAGAGGATATTGAGGCGTATATGCATGTTGTATAGCCATGATGTTGAGGTGTATATGTATGTTATAAAACCATATTGTGATAATTGTGATGTTGAGACTGTGATAGTGTCTTTACTGATTAGTTAGATGTCCACTAGATATTGTGTTTCCTTCGAAATTCACCAGATATTGTGTTTCCTTCGAGATTCACAAGATATTGTATTTCCTTCGGGATTCACTAGATTTTGTTTCCTTCGGGATTCACTAAATATTGTGTTTCCTTCGGGATTCACCAGATATTGTGTTTCCTTTGGGATTCACCGGATATTGTGTTTCCTTCGGGATTCACCAGAGGTTGTGTTTCCTTCGGGATTCACCAGGGGTTTGTTTCTTTCAGGATTCACCAGAGGTAGTGGGCATACTTAACTACAGTAGGATAGAAATCACTTTTTCATGTATGTATGTGTCTCATGAGGATTAGAGCAGTTTTTATGTTCCACCAAGGGTAGACATCTAGAGGACATAGATGCATAGCTCGACCCTAGTAGTGGGGTTACTTACTGAGTATTTTATACCTGTCTCTTATACACATCTAGATGTGTATAAGAGACAGGCATTGAATGACAAGGTTAGTTTATACAAGATGAAGGTGAAAGGAAATGAAAATTATGTCGTGAAGTATTCTTTGCGTGGATTTCCACAAGCGTTCCAGGTAAATTTGCTTAATATAATAATCGTGTTGTTTGATTTAATATTACTATTTTTCTTAATATATGTTAAATTTTATTTAGGTATGGACATATGAGATCCTAACTGCATCAATAGCTGAGAACATTGCAGAGCAAAGGAGCAAGGTGGTTTTGCCTTGCATATTACGATGGTCATGCTCCCACTCAGTGTCCTTCAAAGTACTCGAGAGAGATATATTCGAGTCTAACAATGTACATTTACTTTATGCATAATATGTTTATTTGGTTGTTAAATTAACACTAACCAATTTACTGGGTTGTTAATGCAGATAAAGGTTAAAGAGGGTATTGTCATGATAGACACTGAGAGGGAGTTTCGGGATACCCCAGTGGACAGACGACCTATATTTGATCTAGGTGCCAATGATGATAGTGCTGAAAGTAGCAATACGTCGAGTAGTGGGGGGTAGTTCTGAAAGCGACAGTGATGATCATTATGGAGGTAACAATGATGAATGTGGACGGGTGGAGGGAGGGGATGAACATGAGCATTCTGAGCACGAGGATGTTGAATGTGGAAGGGTGGAAGGAGGGGATGAACACAAGTATTTTGAGCACGAGGATGTTGAATGTGGAAGGGTGGAAGGAGGGACATACACACCTAATGATGATATGTTCCATGATGTGATGGGGGATGTACACGATGAGGACCCACCTGATGTTCATCTTGCAAACTCCCATAGAGGAGAGCGATCTATGGATGAAGAGTGTCCTGAGTGTGCTGCCCGCAGGGAAGGAGCCAATCCGAACGATTCTATTTATCCGTACCTGCGGACGATTAATAGCTCACTATCGAGGTTGGATGGTCGTATATCGAGTTTAAATAGTCATGTATCAAATATAGAGGAAAACATGACAGACATGAAAGGACAATTGTCGGTCATCCTGTCACTGTTGCAGTTAATGTGCAAGGTTTGCATTTACTATCATTTTATGTCTTTACGTGTTTAGTTTTTACATGTTCGTGAACTCATCATTTTACTTTACTAATTCAAGGGTTCCACGGTGAATAAGGAGACGACAAGGTTACCCATCCATTTCGGGATCCCGATACCATTGATGCGACTGCCTCTGATACTCCTATCCCTCTTGTAGAGCCTTAAAATACCACCACTTCACCTACTCCCATCCCCCCTCTAAAGCCTGATACCACAACATCACCCACTGGCGTTGAACCTATAGAGGCCGACGTCCCACAAACAGAGGCCGACATATCTGACTTACTCACCATGCCACATACAAAGGTGACATGTTTGACATCCCAGAGGCCGACACTTCTGGTATTGTTACGACCACAGAAGAAGTTACACTAGTGAGTAATTTATTGATCAATAATCTTTGTTTATATTTTTATATTTCTTGATGAGTAATTTTTTGTTATCTGTTTATGTAGGAATCTCGAAGAACTACTAGTAAGAGGAAAGTTGTTGATAAATATACGCCTTCAGCTCAAGTAAAAAAGAAAAGTGTGGTTAATTATCCTCTCCCAGGTGTGCCTATGTCACTATCCAGAGCAATTGTCACGTACAACGTAGCACATGATGTTCCACTTAATATCTTTACAGAAATGATGGGCTAGATCTCAGATGAGAATACTAATAACGAGGTTCGAGAGAATTCCTTTAAACCACTTGCCAAGCAATTTTTCAAGGAATTGATTGAACCGAGTTCGTGGGTCGAGTACGATGTAAGTTTCCTAGTCTTGACTTTTTACAGTTGGATATCTTGTACTTTTACTGACATAGTAATTTTTTGCAAACCATAAATATTTTATTTCATTTTATGAAAGAAAAATTTTAGATCCGACCTGACATGTGCATGCACAAGTTCACCATGTTGTCAATTGGTGTAACGGTAAATTTTGATATATTTTGTTGTGCAGAGTCATTTTACTATGGTATATTTTGTTACTTAACTTTTCATTTTATTTGGCAAGTCACCTTAATGCTTGTGGCGGGGTATTTAAACGAATAAAGAATAAGACGAGACTGGAGGCTGCCATAACATGGAAGGATGAAGACACGTACAAGTTCTACATCACCGGTAAATTCGATGTCAAATGGGCGAATGTGGATATAGTGTATACGACAATGAATATCAGTGAGCCCTGGATGGTCCTTGCAATGGACATTAACAGAGGTCATATATTTGTGTTCGATTCACTTCCGTCATACACACCAAGGACAAAGCTGGTGAATTGGTTGGAGCCATTGACTGTCACAGTACCATCCCCACTTCACTACTGTGACGTGGATTATTCAAAGTCGGACCTATCCACACCTCGTTGGAAAATCTTGTGACCTATAAATGCGACATACAACACGGGTCGCTTGATTGTGGCATCTTTGCAATAAAATTACTAGAACATCCAGTGACTGGTGTTGATTCGTCCATAATCACTCAGGAGAAAATGAGTGAATATAGGATGCAGTTAACGTGTCAATTGTGGGCGAACACTCTGTATTTGTGTATAAAACATGTATTTTTATTGCATTTTTTGTGTATGTTGAAGGATCTCAAAACGAGAGTTCCATGAGCGGGTTTAGATCGCTCTGATTTCACCGTGACCGAAATATAAATGATATACATTCTATACTAACAATTATGCATAATAAACTCAACAACAACATGCTCAGAATATGATAAAGCATAGAGAAGAGGTTCATTACTAGAGGAAGACGATCTTCGATTATGTGAACCCACAGCAGCGGAAAACTCCACTAATCTACCAGCACCCAACGAGTTTTTTGTCTGTTATTGCATTATCCGAACGTACACAAACAAGGATTCGGGGACAACACCACCACCAGGGAGACCTAGGTATCCTCGGCATCAAAAACTCAAAGAGTGGGCTCTGGTGAGTTTGGTAGAAGACAGAGGAGAGGATTTCGTGTAGACGACAAGCGTGCACGAGAATTTTGCTATCGTATAATGGGAACGCTTATCGTATAGTAAAACTATACGATCGTTTAGGAAAAACTGGACGATCGTTTAGGAAACTGGTACACGATCGTTTAGGAAATGCATGAACTAGCGATAGTTTAGATGAAAGAGAATCTATCTATAGGCTCTCGGCGATCAATCTTTCACGGTTTCTTTTTTAGCGCGGGATCTTGAATGCACGAATATACTCTTTCTAAATTGAAAATGATTTTCAACCTTTATCCCCCCGGTTACCTTAACCCTCGCGGCCCACGTTCCCATGTTCAAACATTTAATTGGTTAATTATTAAATAATTAATCAATTAATTTATTTAATAAATATAATCATATTATATTTATATCCTATAGTTTGATATCATATATCTACCATAGTATTTTTCTTCTACTTGACATAAATCATATTTATATCTAATTTCCTCCAAGATAATGTATCTCATATATTTAACCAATTATATCATATATAATTAGCTATCTCCAATTATATCATATATAACTGTACTTCTCTCTTTATCAAATTTGAAATTTTCAAATTAACCCAAAACACGTGGTTCTCGGACTTTATCTAAGCTACCAGGTGAACATAAATGAACGCTGTGGTCGAACTCCAACGATACGTAAATAGCTGGACTAAACTCTTAGCCACGAGATTCACTATCCGTTACTGTCAGTTATTCCACTAAAGACAACAACTGAAACTTCTTTTTATCACGAATATATTTTTCTGTGTCCATTTGGATATAACAATCATGAGTACGATGACCCTTCACATATGCTGCATAAGTACAAACTGGGTCAATTTACCGTTTTTGCCCCTGTAATTACATTTCACTCCTCCAAGTCCACTGATTTCTCTAAATGAAACAATGATAACATAGTCCGAACTATTTGTGGAACACCTCTCGAGCCAGAGAAGGTGTGTGGTGCCACATCGTTCAAGGCCCGAATCAGCCCTTAAGGGAGTCATCTATCGTACTATCCACCTGCCTCGGGGAAGGAGTGAATTCCAATCTTGGTGTAAGCTGAGTTTCCAGCTTCCCAAAATCAGACGAATCCCCAAAATTGGTAGGTTTGAATCGGCGAACTTGGCCACTCGCACCCATACAAATCAAAAGATTCGCCCCTCAATTGCAAGAGTTCCCAACTCACTTAGGATGAGGTCATGTTACCTTGGATCCATCCTTTAGTGAAGTGAAAGTTTTGTCATGAACGGTGTATAATATAACGAGCATTAACTCTTCGTGGTCAATCTTTATAAACTCTTTGTATTAGAGCCTCCGCTCGCATGTCCTCAACACGAATGATCAGGATCAAAATCATTTATGGGGGAAAAAGGTCACAAAACCCCCCAAACTTTTGTGCCATTCACAAAGCGGCCCGCATCCGTAACATTTACCAGGATAGGTTTCCCTCCTATATCATCATTAATACAGGCACCATTTTGGTTATCCTCCCAAGACATGACCACTTGTTGTATGTACACTATATAACATGCTTAAAGTCAACATATAGATAACTAGGGGTTTTTATGTTTATTGGTTTGTGATTAAAGCAAAAAACAAGTAAATGAGTAAAACAATAAATGTGAAGTAAATATCATTATATTAACAATCGGGTGTTCTATATATGTTTTACAAACTCACAGGGAAAGTTGACACGAGACTTTAGGCATCAACCTAACAGTAAAAACATGTATTTTTTTAAATGTATGTAAAAACATGTATAAAATAATTTTTCAGTTCAAAGTTCAGAAGTTCAATTTACCACTTTTATCAAACACATGTATATTGAGCTACTACTCTTTTCATTATATCAATAGTATATAAAACATTTATCAAAAAGTTTCAAGTCAAAAGTTCAAACATTGAGTGAATGAGATTTGATGAGAGCGAGATTGATGAGAGCAAAGACTTGATGAGAGAGTGAGATTAGAGAGCGAGATTTGAAAAACAAATATGAAAGTCTCAACTTTTTATTACTTATAGAAATACTCAAGCTTGTTGTTGTTGTTTTGTTGTTGTTGTTTTTTTTTTTTTTTTTTTTTTTTTTTTTTTTGTTAGCTCTAGCTTGTTATTGTTTTTTTTGTTTACAAATGGGGATGAAAAAAGAAGATTTTTTTGGCTTTACCAAAAGGGTTTTGTTTTTGTTTACAAAAAAAAAAAAAATAGAAAGTATGAAAAAACTCTTCTTTGGGGCCTGGATAAATGTTTGTATAACACAAACCAACAGACCATTACAAGATAAAGTTTAGTTATAAACTAAACTAGAGGTGAGAGGTATTTGTGTCGCGGTTTCTATGATTTTCAGTACGTCGCACAGTTTTTGCAGTTCACTACAATTTGGCATTATGCCCCATAATTCCCACAACCAACCACATTTCATTTGTTTTGGCGGAATTCTCCTCTGGATGGTATTCTTCTCACATCTCCGTCGCCTTGGCTTGTGTGCCAACAAACTTTTGGAAGAGAGATAGTCTTTTACATATTCTTAGAGTTCTCTCTTCCATTCTGATATTATGCCCAAGTGGATTTATCCGCATAGTAGTCATTAGAGAGTCCACTGTATACAATCGTCTGCAAAGACTCTAATGGGTATATTTTGTTCCTTGGTTAGCCAACATTATATGCAAACCATTGGATACAAGTGAGTCGAATTTCTACACGCTGCTTCCTTTCGTGTGAAGATTCACAATACTGGTCGATCAATTATCTCGCAAGTGGACCGATAACAATCAATAGGCTCAACCCAATATCGTCTGCCCTTATCGGCCCTCCACTTGCCCCCCCAATCGGGTTTCACGAGCAGACAGAGTGCATGTCGTTCGAGATGTCTAGTAATTCCTTTGTTGTTAGAACCAACGATCGGAGCATTCCTTCTAAAATGTAAATCAAGCATATTATGGGGCAATAGTCGATACTCTTTAGTTAACGAATTGAAACACTCCTGCATTGTTAGACGTCATGTTATCATATCTTCGTTCTATTTGGTAAACCCGTGCCACCTTTGAAGACCGATGTCTTCCAAATATTTCCATCTCGGAAATTTACGAGTTCGTCCCATTTGTCTGGAATTATTGTCATGCGAAATGCTCTTGCTGCATCTTAAATATCCTAACAATCGTACTATCCTTAAAGTTTGTAATAATATTTTGTTCTATGTGCCATGTGCACAATCCATGAAATGTCGTGGAAAAAAAATGCATGAATATAGCATTGCTGATAGATTACCATCCGATCAGACACAACACCAGATTTATCGAGTTCTCGAATATTGCATTTTCAAGTTCGACTTAAACCATTTCCATGATCGATCATTTCATTGTCCATTATTGCATATGCTAGTGGGTATAATTGATTGTTCCCATCCATAGAAACGCAACCTGATGGAATAGACGGACATTATACAAGCAAAATTAGGATTCTAATTACACTCTAATTTCTCTTAAATTAAAGGAAATAAGCAGTGCATCATGAAGGGAAAAACAGTGAATTAAAAGTGTAGGATACTACCTTTGAAGCTCCCGAAAACCGCTTTTTCTCATGAATCTCGATCCAAAACTCTTTCGGACCACCACTAGAGTTAACCTTACTATCCTCTGGACTCAGAACCGAGTTGTGGGACCGGTGGATGAAGAAAACTGAGAAAGAGAAAAGAGATCGAAAATAAGATGGAAATTAGGTAGGTTTGAGTTTTTTCTCTTTTTTTCAAAGTTGTGATTTTCCAACCCAAATATGAAAAGCAATTTCCAAAATTGTTAAAAACTTCTTTTCATTCAAAATGATAAGCCCAATTTATAGAAAAATCTATGCAACAATTGCATGAACTAAATGCCATAAAAAAACCAACACCTATATTCCACTATCTTAGTGGGCTTAATGTCTCCACTATAAGCCAACACTTAGACCACTATTTTGTTAGTGGAATATCCAACAAAAGTTTGGATTTTCCCACTAACTATAGTCAAAGGGCAAAATATGTCAATTTGATCAAAGTCAAAACTTTGACCAAAAAGTTCATCCTTTTGACTTTTTATGCATTTTTTCCCGTGCTTGACTAATTTTGACTCCCGAGCATGAATCTGCATTCATTTTTCTCGAAATTCAAATCAATTTGAATATAAGGTCAGTCAAAGTTTGATTTTTCAAAGTCAAAAGTCAACTCTTTGACTTTTTACATCTTTGACCATTTCCATCATTTCCCGAGCTTCTGCATATGAACATTTTTATATTCTTGATATTTAATCACATTTAAAATATTAAAGCTGTATCTCTAAGTTGAAAAAATACTCACCACTATATCATACATTATACTTGTCAGTTTCTCTCTCCACATATTTGAACAATTCGGAATTATTCATCATACTGTTCTAAGTTTATTTCCATATGAGCTAGTAGGGGAACCTAATGAACCTATAGTCATGGGCTCCAACGATCCGAGATTAGCTACTAAACTCTCTAGATGGAGCTAATCAACATTCGATTAACTAATGGGTCATTCCACTTAAAGTCCCGTAGTTGCACCTCCCCTTTCACTATAGATATTTTGTGTTCCATTTGATACACATGATTTAGTAGTTATAATCCTTCACATGGTTGTTCGTAATCTCAGCTGGGTCATTAAAACCGTTTACCCCTAGACTACTCTTGTTCCTTAAGTTCCACTAATCTCTAATGAAACAATTGGTTTAAGGTCTAACCTATAAACCGAATCCCTCTCGGGCCAAGGAGAGGATGGGGCCCTTATTCAAGACCTGACTTTCAGTACTAAAGAGAACAACCTATCTACTATCCTTATATGGGTAGGAGTGAATTTCTGTCTTGCACCCTATGTTCCAACTATCCACCCGATTCTTACCCTTGAAATGGGGAGGCGTATTGGGCAGCGATATGAGCTGCCTCTATCTATGCAAATCTAAGGTAATTTCGGAGGTGAAATAGGAGTTCATAGTTTGTCAGGATTAAGATTAAGTACCTAGGTCATCAATTAACGAAATAGTCAGTTTTATACATAAAACGACATTAGAAAACGTAAAAAGTGACTATTTCTGTTCAGTCTTATGTAAACTCTTTACATAGGATTGCCGCCCACTCAATATCTCTATATGAACGATTCAAGATCAATTGTTTGTACTAACTACAAAGGGCCGCATCCATAGTGTCCCAAAATAAGGCACCCAACCTATTCATATACTATAGACCATTTTGGCTATATATTTGAACTTGATCCTCTTTATGTTACTACATAAAGTTCAGACTACATTAAAATAGCCTCCAAGACCTTAGTTTATTGGTTCAAGATTACAATTTCAAATAACAACTTTGTCGAAAAAACAAAACAGAAATGTTTTATTAATTTACAAACTACGAGTTTTAGGACAAAAAGTCCAACACAAACAACCATGGTACCTTTGTATTTTTCCTTTTAAGTGTGACCCATCAATAATTATCACAGGGCGACAGCTTGCGAAACCTCTAATACAAGGCTCTAATTCCACAAACATATACTTCAAATGCACCTCATCTTCAAATTCCGATTCTCAAAGGACGTACCAATTTCTATATTTTTAACGCTTCTCCATAAGCATGTAGTATGAAGTATGAGTATTTTGAAGTACCTCTAGTGAGATCATATGTGGCTTCCCTGGTATGCCACGCTTTATCATAACTTATGTTCACGCCATAATCTCTCCTCATATCCTCAACAATATGACAAGGTTTATAAATACGTCCTATTCCCATGAACTTATCTTTAATAAACTGACCAACAAACGTAGCAGTTGATTGTCTATGATTGTGATTCAGAATTCCAATGGAACATGTGTGCGAACTGCAGTACTTTGTGATCTTAAATATATCAAACCCTTCCATTTTCATTGCACGAAGGCTCCACTTACAAGTTTCCTCAATACATTTGACAGTGAACAAAGATTTGGTTGACTTCCTGACCCTAAATTCAAAATTTTTTGTTGATGGACAAAATAGATAATCGCATTTTCAAGTCATTTTTACACAAAAATAGTTGACCAACTTCAATATCCTCTGTTTCAGATGAAGAGGTACCATGCATAATCAACTCTGCCCCATGACTTGAAGACATAGATGGTGGAAGCACTGAAGCTGTTATAGAACAACGCACATCATGATCACGATCCATTTCATTCAATCTTGTTGGTTGCTCATTAACATCCACTGAAATCGGTCGGTTTAACGATTTTAGTTCGAAAATTTAAATAAACGAAAGATCTTCCGTCGGTTCGGGTTTGGTAAAACCAAACCAAATTAAATTGAACCAATGGATAGTAAATCTATGTTAACGCTCGAGATTTATATCAAACAGTGTCCTTATTGCAGTTGGCGCTGAAGTGAAACTTGCCGGTCGCGTTGTGATTTCAAATTATAAATCAATATGCTCTCATATTAATTTACACAACTAACTGGGAGTAATAATATGAGATATACAATTAGATTGTAAAGAAGAAAATTTGAATTTTCTTTCAAGACCTGTTCCCATGTTTATTTGACTAAGTCAATTCAAACCTTTTTAATTTTATTATTTGACTTTTTTTTCATTTGAAACGTAATTGTTTTTCTAGTAATCATTCCATGTATTGATTTTTTTTTTTTTTTTTTAAAACTCAAATAATTGAAGTTGTCTCAGTTGAAATTAAACAGAGAAGTGGCATATGAGAGTCCTAAAGTTTTGGAACTTTATGGTATTTTTTGAAATGTAATCTAACAACTTCAATAACTTTTGACAATTAGCTCCATACAGTCGACTCGCCTTGCTTCCCCAACAAATTTCACAATGAATAAAGCTTTGTTTATCCCAACGCAAACACAAAGACTCTGTTTTTACTTTTTCAAACAATTTTCCACACAATTTACTCTAATTTCTAGTCACCCAGACACATGAAATCCAAAAACAATTGCAACTCTTCATCTTATCATAATTTTTTTCCTACTTTTTTCACTTACATGCTTCTACACAAGATCTTCCTTTAACACAGACACGATCACATCAACAAATTTCATCCAAGACTCTGCTACCATAATCTCCAATGCCACTCACCTCTCAATTCAATCAACCGATACGTCGGAATTTGGTTCAACAACCAAATTTCTGTACAAATGGTCGTTTGGGTAGCAAACAGAGACAACCCTCTCAAGGATTCTTCTGGAATTTTCACTATTTCCAATGATAAAAGAGACGTCCACGCCTACTGAATAAAACAAAATTTTCCTTTCGTTTTGTTTTTGCAATTCAATTTCCACTATTTGGTTGTTATTTTCTCTTTTCTTTCTCATGGTTGTTATACTTAACCAGTATTATGATGTCATGTGGCAACATATGCATTAATAAATAGCTACTACACGATGGGCACTATTCATCATGGAAAGCCGATCGTTTAGTGAATTCTTTTCTTTTCTTCTGTCGTTTACACTTCCGCCTTTATCATGTAGTCTCCTGCCTTTGTCATTTACTCTCTCGCCTCTGTCGTGTAGTCTCCTGTCTCTGTCGTTTACTCTCCAGCCTTTGTCGTGTAGTCTCCTGCCTCTGTCGTTCAGTCTCTTGGCTTGGTTGTTTAGTCTCTGACTCTCTATCACTTACATGGTATCAGAGCTTTAAGCATCATGTTCTTCTTAATGGCGTCGAGCTCGGGAACATCTGAAGAAAATTCCACTCTACTAGTGACATCAAATCCAGGTATCCATTCAATACTTCTACCTCCAACCAACATCTTTATATCTTCTCCATCGTTTACCCCACTTGCTACCCAACGCATCCCTTCTCCTGCTCGAAACCCATTTTACCCTTCTCAATATAATCCTCCACCACCACCCCTTCACCCTCAGTATGTCGGTTTTCCCACCCATCATTCTTTTCAAAACCAGGTACCGATCAATCCGTTTCCACACTCCTATCCCCGCAATCTCCCGTAGCAAACTTCCCTCATATGTCCCAATCTCTTATTGTCAAACTAAATGATTCAAACTATCTTCTCTGGAAAAATCAGCTTCTCAATCTAATCATGGGCTACGGCCTTGAAAGTTTCTTTGACGGAACCTATCCCCAACCACCGAAATACCTCGATCCTCAGCAGACTCAACTCAACCCTCATTTCTCTTATTGGCAGAAGTGAATCATACTATCATGAGCTGGTCTTACTCCTCTCTCAACAAAGATAAAAATGGGTGAAATAGTCGGGTACAAATCAACATTGGAGATTTGAGAAGCGCTTCGAACGGTTTATGAAACTTCTTCAACAGCTCGGATTATGGGACTACGCTCTCAATTTCAAAAAATAAGAAAGGATGGCATCACTGTATCTCAGTACCTCGCTAAGATTAAAGACATTGCGGATAAGTTTGATGTTATTGGAGAACCTTTGTCTTACCGTGATCATCTTGCCTATATTCTTGAAGGCCTCAGAAATAAGTACAACCCTTTTGTGACTTCCATTCAGAACAGAACTGACCACCCCTCCATCGCTAATGTCTGCAGCCTGCTCATCGCATATGACTTTCGGCTGGAAACACAATCTGCCATGGATCAACTTCAACAAATCCAAGCCAATGGTGCTCATCTTTCTCTACAATCTTAACGTCCTAACTGGCCACAAAATACCAAATCATCCTTCAAACCTCCTTCATCTCTCCCAGGTATTCTTCCTAACCCTGCTTTCTTTGCTATGAATGCTATTGATCATACCTTTCCTAGATCCCCTGCCCGAGCTCAACGACCACGCCCCATCAACCATTACACTCCTTCAATAGGCTCCAATGTCAAATCTGCAATAAACTTGGCCATACAGCCCTATCTTGCTACAATATTGATAACCCCAAATATAGAACCATTCATCCCCCCAAGCTCATTTTGCTCAAACTACACCAACCCCAAATCAACCCTTATCCTATGTCACTGCTTCCCCTACTCCAAAATCCAATCATCCAGATGTAGGCTGGTATATGGACTCCGAAGTACTCATCACATGACCCCTGACCTGTTCAACATCCAACAACCTACTCCATATTATGATGGTGAACAAGTTGTCATAGGAAATGGGAAGTCTCTTCCCATCTTTCACACTGGTTTTTCATACTTTCTGCCCTCTATATCTAATACTCCAGCTCGTCTTCACTCTGTCCTTTACACACCTTCAATCTCTCGAAATCTAATTAGCATCGGTCATTTATGTTATGATAATCATGCTTATATTGAGTTTTTCCATGACTCCTTTGTTGTGAAGGATCTTCAAACCAAGAGTCCACTCCTTTGGGGCACACTTAATCGTGGCCTATACAAGCTTTCTGTCACTTCACCTGCTCCAAGATCATCCACTTCCTCCTTTCATCCAACTGTCTTTATCTCAGCACTCACAGATTTTTCCTTGTGGCATCGTCGCTTAGGACACCCCTCCACTCCAATAGTTCAGTCTATTTTGTCTAAATGCAAATTGAAGTAAAAAAATAATACAAATATATCAGTCTACAAGCATTGTCAAATGGCCAAGAGCTATCATTTGCTTTTCATTCTTCAACTTCTCATCCACCCTCTCTCTTTGATATTGTTTATGTCGATGTATGGGGTCCTTCCCCTATCAATTCAGTAAATGGAGACAAATATTTCTTATTGTTTATTGATGCTTTCTCGCGATTTACTTGGATGTATACCATAAAAGTAAAATTAGAAGTTCTCCCCTATTTCCTCAAGTTTCAAACAATGGTATCCAATCAGTTTTCCGCTACTATTAAATCAATCCAAACTGATGGAGGAGGAGAGATCAAAACTCTCTCATCTATTCTAGACAAACTTGGCATAATCCACCGTCTATCTTGTCCCTATATACCTCGACAAAACGACACTGTCGAACGAAAAAACAGACATGTCTTTGAAGTCAGCTTAGCCATGCTTACTTATTCCTTTATTCCACATACCTTCTAGCCTTTCGCCTTCCACACAGCGACCTACATTATCAATCGGCTACCTATACCTCTCCTTGCAAACAAATCTCCCTATGAAACCTTATACCACAAACCTCTTGATTACCAGCTTCTTAAAGTATTTGGCTACACCTATTTTCCCTTTCTTCGGTTGTTTAATGACCATAAACTTCAATACCGATCTCATGAATGCATCTTTTTAGGCTATACCTCTTTGCACAAAAGATATCTCTGTCTTCATCCCACAACAGGTCACATTTACGTTTCTAGGCATGTAGTATTTAATGAAACTGCCTTTCCTTTCCTAGATAACTCTCAACCAATCACTTCTTCTCCACCTCTTTCTTTTCCTGTCATTTCCATTCCTATTCTCATCAGTCCCCTCAGCCCTTCCTCCCTATATCAGGCTACTGCCAATTCTCAAAGCAACATTGTTCATCACTATGATTCCCCCCATCTACCTTTTTCCATCCCATTTCCATCCTCTCAACCTACACCACCTAGCCAACCTACTGCTCACCTCCTTCAATCACCCGAATCCTCAACCAGTCCACCAACTTCTATCATTCCCTCTCCTTCAGCACTACTCAACTCTGCCCTCCCAACTCCCTCTACTTCCCCACACCTGACCATTCCCACCACTTCAGACCCACCACAATCCCTCCCTCTCACAACCAATAACCATATCATGATTACATGATAAAAAGTGGGCATTTTTAAACCGAAGGCTTGGTTATCCGTGGTCACTGACTTGGACAAAACAGAGCCAAGATCATACAAGGAAGCTCTTCTTCATCCAAGATGGAAGCAAGCAATGCTTGAGGAATATGAAGCACTCATATGAAATAATACATGGTCTCTCACACCTCTGTCCCAGGATCGCAAGGTAATTGGCAGTAAGTGGGTGTTCAGACTCAAACAGACTCCATCAGGTGAGATTTCTTGCTTCAAGGCTCGTTTGGTTGCTCAAAGCTTCAGCTAAGATTATGACATTGATTACTTTGAGACTTTCAGTCCAGTGGTCAAGCCTACTACCATCCGACTTGTGCTATCCATTGCTTTATCTCACTATTGGGCCATTCGACAGCTTGACGTACACAATGCCTTCCTCAATGGTGACTTATCTGAGAAAATGTATATCAAGCAACCACCTGGTTTCATAAGTGACCAACATCCCAATCATGTCTTACTTCTGCACAAGGCTTTGTATGGTCTCAAACAAAGTCCTCGAGCATGGTTTTCAAAGCTCAGCACTTGTCTGATGCAATGAAGCTTCACAAATGCAAAATCTGATTCGTCCATGTTCATTTTTCGCAACTCACACACTTTAATCATCTTCCTCATTTATGTTGATGACATTATTGTAACTGGCAATAGTTCTACAACCATCCAACACTTCATTACTTGTTTAAACACTCAATTTGCACTTAAAGATCTTAGTGATCTATCATTTTTCCTTGGTATTCAGGTAGCTCGTTCATCAGATCATTTAAATTTATCTCAATCCAAGTACATCTACAACTTACTTGATCGTGCACAACTCACTGACTGCAAGCCCATTCACTCTCCAATGGCCGTTGGCACCACCTTGTCCCTCACTGATGGACAACTACTGGACAACCCCTCTGAATATAGAAGCTTAGTCGGAGCCCTCCAATATTGTACGCTGACCAGACCAGACATCAGTTTCAGTGTCAATAACTGCATCTCCACTCCTCTGCTGCTCTATGACAACCTCAGCGCCACATACATGGCCGCCAATCCTGTGCTTCACAACTGGACGAAACATCTTGAGATTGATCTTCATTTTTTCAGAGAAAAAGTTTGCATCCAAACAACTTTTAGTCAGATTTCTTCCCTCCGAAGATCAATTGGCCGACATCATGACAAAAGCTTTACCAAGTCCTCATTTTCTTAGCCTAAAGACCAAACTTACAGTCACGACAGCTCCTCGTTTGGTTGCGGGGGATGATAAAAGAGACGTCTATGCCTACTGATTAAAACAAAATTTTCCTTTCGTTTCCTCTGTTTTTCTTCAACAATTCAATTTTCACTATTTGGTTGTTATTTTCTCTTTTCTCTCTCATGGTTGTTATACTTAACCAGTATTATTATGCCATGTGGCAACATATGTGTTAATAAATAGCTACTACACGATGGGCACTATTCATCATGGAAGGCCGATCGTTTAGTGAATTCTTTTCTTTTCTTGTGTCGTTTACACTGCCACCTCTATCGTGTAGTCTCCTGCATCTGTCGTTTACACCTTTGTCATCTAGTCTCCTACCTCTTTCGTTCAGTCTCTTGGCTAGGTCGTTTAGTCTCCGACTCTATATCACTTACATCCAAGGATGGGAATCTTGTCGTCTTGATGGAAACAACACCATCATTTGGTCTTCAAATGTAATTTTTTCTTTTGCAACTCACACGACTTGTTGAATTTTAGATTCTGGTAACTTTTTCTTGCAAGATCTTGCTTCCAGTTTGATTATAAGGGAGAGTTTCAAGAACCCATCTCGTGCTTACTTGCGTTTCATGGAATTAATCACAAATAGGGAATAATATCTATTTATTCCCTGGTCTTGGCTTTAATTTCTATTTGGTCCATGGTTTTAAAATGTTAAACTTTTAGTCTTTAAATATTTTGTTTCAATTTAAAGTTTCAAAATGTTACAATCTTACTCCTGATATTTGACTTTTGTTTCAATTTGGTCCATAGATTTTAAGATTTTACATTTTTAACCTTAATTTCTCATTAAATACTTACTTTCAATCATCTATGTCAATTTTTATTAATTAATTAAAAATGATTTTAAATTTAATTTTAGAAGTGATAAGAATAGTAAAGTCTAATTAATTATAATTCTTTTAACATTTTTAATTTATTAACATAAATTAACTCTAAAAGACGAAAAATGAGTATTTAGTGAAAAAATTGAAATTAAAAGTGTAAACCTCGAGACATAGGGACTAAATTGAAACAAAATTCAAATGTCAAAGGTAAAATTATAGCATTTTGAAACCTAAGAATTAAATTAAAACTAAACTCAAAACTTAAGATTAAACATGTAATATTTTAAAATTTAGGGATTAAATAGAAATTAAACCCAAAACTTAATCAAAAAATATTTTTCCTTACAAAAAACCGAACAGGAAATCGGGATTACTTCATAGAAAAGCCCTTCCGATCCATCTACACGTAAATTTTTGTTAACATTGTTTGTTCATAATATTCCTGAAACTGTTATTTGGAATGCTCGTAACCCATATTGGAGGTCTGGTCGGTAAAATGGCAAACATTTATTGGAATGCCCGAAATTAAATTACTTTCTCTCTCTCTGGAAATAGCTTCAGAATCGAAGGACACACTTACCATCTCACCAATAGCAAAGAATCAATGTACATATTCTTAAGCCCACAAATAGGGTGGACATGGGCTGGTTTGATCGGGTTGGAGGCATTTTATGAACTAACTCGAAAATTCGATGGGTCAACCAAACCCAATCCAATATTTTCGGGTTGGGTCATTAGATTTTTTATTTAAGAATTTTTTTTCCTTCCTTTTCTATTGAAGAATTTAATTTTTACGATTTAATAATCTTTCATATTTACATAAGTGAACTAAATATATTACATCAATTATTAAAAATTTCATAATTAAACAACATGAATTCTATGCAAAAGTTTTAGCATTTACCTTAAAATACAATCAACATAAATTCAATATAAACAAACTTAAATCATTCAAATGTTCAAGTTCAAAGTCCACATTCAAAATATTCAAAGTCTACGTTCAAATTCATTCAAAATATAAACAAAAAAGTCCAAGTTAAATAATAACTATTAATATATTACATAAAAGTCAAAGTTCAATAATAACTATTAGCATATTACAAAAAAGTACAAGCAGCTGCATGGCGAATACGTGAATTTTCTTCTTAATTTTTTGTCTTTCACTTCTTAGTACCTAAAAAAATTACAAATACATTAAACCAAGAGGATTGTTCATAACATAAAGTAATAATATATATCTAATGGTAGTTAAACTTATCATTAATATCATCAATATGCTCCAAATTCAATTCCTTATTTCAAAACAACAGACAATGATAGACTCTTTACAAAAGAAATCAAGACAAACTAAATATATTAGTTATTTGAGTATAATACATGTTAGATATGTACAATAAAAAAAATTCAATTAATTACTTGACTCATTTTCACAAGCCTCTAACTCTTCAAGTTGTGGAAGGAGATCTAGTAACATTGAGCCGCCACGAGTCCAATTTTGTATACATATCAAGGTCTCCACTGTTTTAGGAGTTAAAGAACTTTGAAAGTGTTGGATTTTATGTCCTAAAACTTGCAGTTTATAAAGTTAAACATTTTCTATTATCAATAAAGATGTTATTCAACATTTCTTCAATAAAGTTGTTATTGAATTTTGTAAGTTGCACTTGTAAAGACTAAATTTAATAAACTAAGATCTATGGCTATTACATGAATACTTGACCTTTATGTGGATACATAAAAATGGATCAAGTTCGAGTAGATAGCCAAAACGGTCTATAGTATACGAATAAGGTTAGGTACCTTATTTCGCTAACACTATCGGATGCAACTCACTCTGTAGTTGTTACAATTTGTTGTAAGGTGATATAAACGAAGTGATCCTGATTTGTTCATGGACTGACATGAGGAGTGGGGCATCCTATGAAATGAGTTTGCATAAGATCGGACCATGAAATAAGTCACTCATACTTTATAATGTTGTTTACTGTTTAATATTGACTATTTCGCTTAGATGATAGGTAGCTCGATCTTAATCTTGAGGTAACTATTAACTTCTATTTATTCGGGATTATTCTTTGATTGCATATGTGAGAGTAGTCCAACATCACTCCTCAATAAGCTTCCCATTTTAGGATAAGACTGGATAGATAGTTGGGGACATAGTTCTGCAAGATGGAATTCACGTCTACCCGATTTAAGGGATATGAGGAAGGTTGTTCTCTTGAGTACTTAATCTAGGTCTTGAACAGAGGCCATATATATGACCTGAGAGGGAGTCAATGTAAGAGTGTATTAACATGCAGTAGAAGTAACAAGCATCGATAAGCATTCAAATTCACTGATTTTGGATAGGAACTAAAGCATGCTCATCTAAAATTAGAGGGTCTGTAGTCATACCTTTGTAGAACTCTTATAGATCTCGATCACAGCAGCAGTCTTTCTCAAAGAACACCATGAAACACTCAAGATCTTTCCCACTATCCTCTTGGAGCTTTAGAACGAGTTGTGAGACTCAAGAATAGCTTGAAGCAATAGAAAATTGAGAAAAGATCACTGCACCAGTATGCTCGAAGAACTCTTCTTCAACTCGAAATTTTCTCTAAAATTTCTATTGAATGCATGCCTCAAAATCACTCCAATCTTCTTTATTTATTGCAGGTGAATATGCAAAGAAAAATGTTGCATGAGTTGCAGCTCATGCTTGGAGTAAATGAAGATGAAGGAATGAGATTTGTGTGAGCATGTAGAAGATAGGTAATGGAAAACTTGATTTTCCATTTTGTGCATGATTTTCACTTTTCAATTTTTTCCCAAAATCAAATGATTTTCAAAAACTGAAAAATTTTATTATTTATAAAATCAATTTTCTAAATTAATAAATAATTATTTAAAATTTCTAATTAATTTAATATCAAAATATTGAATTAATTTTCACACAAATTCATCTTTATGTATTTAAATCATATTTAAATATATATTTTCCTATTCCGTTTAGTCCTAATTTGAACATTTTCAAATTAACTTCTCAAGCTACTCTAAAGCTTATCCATTTATGAGCTAGTAGGGGACCTCATGGACCTACAGATCATGGGCTCCAATGATCCGAGATTAATCGACTTAACTTATTAGACCGATCTAACCCTCATTCGTTAACTAATGGGTCACTCCTCTATAATTCATAGTTGTACTCCCCTCAATGTAGATACATTATGTCTATGCTATATAATCATAATTAGTAAGTCGATCCTTCATAGGTTGTTCGTAATCACAGCTGGGTCAATACTATAAATACATCTTGTTCCTTAAGTTCCCACTGACCCTCTAATGAATAATTTTGATTCATAATCCCTATGAATTAAATCCTTTCTCTATCATGAGAAGGTGGGGCCTCGATTATTCAAAACCTAGAATCAGTACTTAAGAGAACAACCTATCTGCTAACCCTAAATTGGTAGGAGTGAATTCCATCTTGCAGAGCTATGTCTCCAACTATTCATTTGGTCTTATCTCCAAAATAGGAGGTTTATTGTGCAGTGCTGTTGGACTACTGTCAGCGTTTGCAGATCAAAGGATAATCCCAAACAAACAGGAGTTCATAGCTAGCTCAGGATTAAGATCGAGTTAACCTATGTTATTTAATAGATGAAATAGTCAAATTTAATAGTAAACGATTGTTATAAAGAAAAGTGACTATTTTCATGGTCCAGTCTATATGATAACTCATTGCACAGGATGCCCCACTCACATGTCTTAACATGAACGATATGTGGACCACATCGTTTGTAGCACTTTACCTCTTTGTAACAACTACAAAGTGGGCCGTATCTAATAGTGTTACCAGGATGAGATACCCATTTTCATCCATATACTTATTAGACTATTTAGGCTATATACTATTGACTTGATCCTGTTTATGCCACTATATAAAGTTACAGTATTCAGACTATAGCCATAGATATGTTTATTGAATTTTTATAATAGAATGCAAAATCAACAATTTATTATTATTGATAAATAGAATGTTTAACACGAACTGTGAGTTCTAGGACATTCCCAACAATCTCCCACTTGGACTAAAACTCCAGTGAGAACAAATACATACAATATAATGTTGAGAAACATAAAGGGAAAATACAATAAACTAGGGCATCTCTATACCATAGATCTTCTCCCATTTTCCTTAGATTACACTACTTGGAATCCTAGTCCAATAGGTGGCCCTCGAACACTTTAACCGAAAGGGTCTTTGTGAATGGATCAACAAGATTGTCTTCAGAGGCAATCTTTGTGATGATCACATCTCCTTTATGCACTATCTCCCGGATGAGATGGTACTTTCTTTCAATGTGTTTTCCACGTTTGTGACTCTTGGGTCTTTTGAGTTGGCAACAACACCGCTATGTCACAATACAGTGTGATAGGTAGGTGTATATCTGGAACTACTTCCAAATTATTAAGAATTTGCATAGCTATACTGCTTCTTTAGCAGCTTCACATGCAGCCACGTATTCCGCTTCCATTGTGGAGTCAGCGATACAACTTTGCTTAATGCTTCTCCAACTATAGCTCATTCGTTAAGAGTGAAAACTGATCCTGAAGTAGATTTCCTTGAATCTACGTTAGTCTGAAAATCAGAATCAGTGTATCCTATAAGGATCAAATCCTTAGGTCCATACACAAGCATATAGTCCATCATTCTTTTTATATACTTAAGGATGTTTTTGACAGCAGTCCAATGATTGTGTCCTAGATTGGATTGGAACTTGCTGGCGATTCCAAGTGCAAAGCATATGTCAGGGCGTGTACACAACATGACATATATCAAACTCTCAAATGCAAATACGTATGGAATTCTTGTCATTTCCTCAACATCTTGAGGTGTCTTAGGACACTGTTCCTTCGACAAATAAATTTCATGTCTAAAAGGTAACATACCTTGCTTAGAATTTTGCATATTATATCTTGACAACATCTTGTCAATATAAGATGTCTGAGATAGTGCTAATGTTCTATTCTTTCGGTTTCGAAAGATCTGTATTCCTAGAACATACTTAGTATCACCCAAATCTTTCATTTGGAACATGTTGCTAACCATCCCTTTATCTCAGCAAGGAAACTTGTCTCATTTCCAATGAGCAAGATATCATCAACATAAAGAACTAAGAATGCTACCGTTTTGTTGACTATCTTCTTGTACACACAAGGTTCATCAACGTTTTGTTCAAAGCCATAAGATTTGATCGTAGTGTCAAACCTTATATTCCAGGATATGGATGCTCGTTTCAATTCATAAATGGATCAATTAAGCTTACAGACTTTCTGTTCCTATCCTTTTTCGATGAACCTTTTTGGTTGAAATATAAAAATACTTTCATCAAGATAGCCATTTAAAAAAGTTGTCTTGACATTCATTTTTCATATCTCATAGTCATAATATGTGGCAATGGAAAGAAGTATTCTTATTGATTTTATCATGGCAACAGAAGAAAAAGTTTCTTCATAATCAACTTCTTCTCTTTGGGTAAAACCTTTTGCCACGAGTCTGGCTTTATAGGTCTGCATCTTACCAGTTTGGTCGCATTTTCTCTTGTAGATCCATTTGCCACCTATAGGTGTAACCCCATGTGATTGATCTACAAGTTCCCAGACAGAGTTGAAGTACATGGACTTCATTTCATCGTCCATGGCTTTTATCCACTATTCCCTGTCAACGTCTTCTATTGCCTTTTTAAAGGTTAATGGATCCTTTAACCATCATTCTCTATGATGTATTGAGTTTCTCTTAAACCCATATAATGTTCAGGTTATTGAATAACCCTCTCACTA
>NC_052356.1:53807667-53819123 GCF_009727055.1 Benincasa hispida | reverse complement strand
GCAAGCTCATAAAATCAGTTAACAACTCTTAATCTTTCGATCATAATCCTAGGTAGAAGGTGTTCTGTAAGCCGTCAACTTAAGTACCCCCAGCTTTAGACAGGTTTATGAATCGATATGAGTTTGTAACCGTATTTTATAAGGTAAAAATCTATTTTAATGATTAAAACTAGTTGTTAACCTAAGTGAGCATGCAACTATTCTTTGTTATGGATTTTAAACGTCTAACACAATTTTATAACAGCTTACAAAATTTTAGACATTCTAAACATCCATAACATTCAACAAAGGCATTCAATATCTAAGATAACCATTATATTAAATATAACCCTACCATGCATACTATATATTATAACATTTATAACATACTTTCAATGCATGTAACATGCTTCATACGGTGGGGTTTTAAATCTACATGGCATACTGTATGTACATACATGAATTATTTAATTATTACATATATCACATGTATAAACAATTAAATACTAACTGATATGGTTTTAGTTTTTGGTATAAACAAGCAAACAAAAGACTAACTATTACAAATAGTTTCAAAACCGTCTTTGAACCCCTCGAACCGCTCCAAACCGAACCCAAGCATCTTGAACCGGACTGGATAAGTCCGAACCGAACCAACAAGGTATGAATCAGACCAGCCAAAAACCCTTTGAGGCTGAATCGGATTGGACCTCGAGAAAAATTGGTCGAACCGACTACTCTCGGTCCATCGCCTTGCATTTGTAAAAATCAATTTGAACCGTGACATTCCTATGTTACACCTACTATCATTTTTAGGCAGTACTAACTAGTCGTTAACTGTGGTGATCCCTTCGGAGGGTTGTAACATATGATCCAAAACAACTCAAGCTTCGGAAATGAATAAGGTTTTATAATTCCGTCTTGAACATTGTCCTCCAATTCGGAGGAATGTTCATACCGTTCTATAAAATTGTTCATACCGTTTTATAAAATCTAAAAATGAAGGGTCACACTTACAAGAGTTACTAAATGTTAGTGAAGTTCTTGACCGAAAATGTTAACCAAATAAACTATAGGAATAAGAGTTATTTTGGATACAATATTTGGTCAAGATTGTCTTGCTGAAGGAGTATTTGACTACCCCTTGGTAGCACTTATTCTGACTCACTATAGTATTGTTACAAAGAAATAATGATGGGTATATTATTACTTTTTGGTAAAAAATAATTTGAATTTAGTTGCAATTTACTTATAAGAATTTGTTTAAAATAGTAGCATGTTGAATTCTTCTAAAATACTCGCTTCCACTTTAGTTAATGGTAATAACAACTCAACATGTAAATTACTAGCAAATGATGATTCAAGACAAGTTTTAACAGATGATTGTCGTCTATTTCCCAACTCATCTAAAGTTTTGAACTATATAGATGAAAATGCGAAAATTGAATGACATAGTAAATATGATTTACTTTTCATCAAAACATGCTTAGTGGAAAACGATTAAAAGATCTACATAATAGATTTAGGTGTTACTAAACATATCTGTATTTTCTCTTGGGAAACAAGTTCCTAGAGACAATTTACAGAAGACCAAGCAACCTTTAAGGTAGAGATGGGGGAGATTGTTTCAGCTAAAGCAGTGGGAGATATGAAGTTATTTATAGGAGATAAATACATTTTACTTGAAAATGTTTAGTACATTCCTTCTATGAAAAGGAATTTAATATCTGTCTCATATTTGCTAGAACAAAATTACAAGGTTTCTTTTTGAAAATAATGAAGTGTTCATTACTTCGAAGGATATCAAAATTTGTTCCACAAAACTAGAAAATAACTTGTACATATTAAAATCGATTGAGGAAACAGTCGTTTTGAACATAGAGATGTTTAAAATAACTGAGACTCGAAATAAGAAACGGAAAATTTCTCCAAATGTCTATCTTTGGCACTTGAGACTTGGTTAGATAAATCTCAACAGGATTGAGAGATTGGAAAAGAATGGTCATCTAAATAAGTTAGAAAATAATTTGTTACCTCCATGTGAATCTTGTCTTGAGGGTGAAATAACTAAAAGATCTTTTTATGGATAAGGTCTTAGAGCCAAAGAACCCTTGAAGCTGGTACATCTAGACCTTTGTTGTCTGATGAATGTTAAAGATAGAGGAGAGTATGAATATTTCATTAGCTTCATTGATGATTATTCAAGGTATGGGCATATTTACCTGATACATCATAAATCTGAAACACTTAAAAAGTTCAAGGAATATAAGACTGAGGTTGAGAACCAATTAGGTAAAAGGCTTAAAACATTTCCATCAGATCGAGGTGGTGAGTATATGGACTTAAATTTTAGGACTATTTGAGAGAACACGGAATCTAGACTCAACTCATAGCACCTGGCACACCTCAAAAAATGGTGTGGCAGAAAGGAGAAACAGAACCTTGTTAGACATGGTTCGTTCTGTGATGAGTTATGCTCAGTTACCAAGTTCTTTTTGGAGTTATGTAGTTCAGATTGCAGTATATATTTCAAACATGATTCCTTCGAAAAGTGTTTTTGAAACACTTTATGGGCTATGGAGAGGACGTAAAGGTAGTTTACGTTACTTCATGATCTGGGGATGCCTAACACAAGTGTTGGTGCAAAATCCTAAGAAACTAGAATATCGTTAAAAAATATGCCTATTTGTAGGCTACCCTAAAGAGACAAAAGGTGGTTTTTTTTATGATCCTCAAGAGGATAAGATATTTGTATAAAAAAAATGTAACTTTCCTAGAGGAAGACCACATTAAAAATCATCAACCTTGTAGTAGGCTAGTAATAGATGAAATGACCAGAGAAATAACAAATGCATCAATAAAAGTTATTGATTAAGTAGGTCTATCAACAAGAGTTATTGATAAAATTTATACTTCACATCCTTCTCAAGAGTTAAGAATACCTTAACATAGTGGGAGGATTGTGCAATAGCCTGATTGTTATATGAGTTTAACTGAAATCAAGTCATCATACCAGATGATGGCTTAGAGGATCCATTAAATTTCAAACAAGCAATGGATGATGTGGATAAAGACCAGTGTGTTAAAGCCATGAATCTTGAAATTGAGTCAATGTACTTCAATTCAGTCTGGGGTCATATAGATCAATTAGAGGGGGGTAAAACACATTGGTTTCTAGTAGATCTACAGAGAAAACAAGACTAAGCTAGTAAGGTACAGATCTACAAGGCTAGGCTTGTGACAAGAGGGTTTACCCAAGGAGAGGGGGTAGACTATGAAGAATACTTCTCTCTGGTTGCCATGGTAAAGTTTATTAGAGTACTATTGTCTTTAGCTGCATTTTATGATTATAAAAGCTAGCAAATGGATGTCAAGACAGCCTTTCTAAATGGCTATCTTGAGGAGAGTATCTATATGTTTCAACCAGAAGGGTTTATTGAATGGGGTCAAAAGAAAAAAGTTTGCAAGCTTAATCAATCCATTTATGGATTAAAAGAAGTGTATCGATCCTAGAATATGAGATTTGACATTGCGATCAAATCTTATAGCTTTAAACAAAATGTTGACAAACCTTGTGTTAATAAGAAAATCGTTAACAGAATTGTCACTTTTATGGTTTTGTATGTTTATGATATTCTACTCATAGGAAATGAGGTATAATTTCTGGCTGACGTCAAGAGATGGCTTACTACGCAATTGTAAATGAAAGATTTGGGAGAAGCGCAATATGTTCTTGGGATCAAAATAGTTCGGAACCGCAAGAACAGAAATTTAGAATTATCTCAAGCATCTTATATAAACAAGATATTGTCTAGATATAAAATGGAAAATTCCAAAAAAGGAATGTTACCTTTCAGGCATGGATTTCATTTTTCTAAGGAACAATATTTTTAGATACCTCAAGAGGTTGAGGTTATGAAACAAATTCCATATGCATCACAGTAGGGAGTTTAATATATGTCATGTTTTGTACTAGTCTTGACATATGCTATGCAAATGGAATTGTCAGTAGATTTCAGTCCAATCCAGGATATGATCATTGGACTGCCCTTAAGAACATCCTCAAGTATCTGCGGAGAACGAGGAACTATATGCTTGTGTATGGAGCTAAGGATCTGACTGTTACTGGATACACTGATTTTGACTTCCAGACTGATATTGATTCTAGGAAATCAACCTTGAAGTTAGTATTCACTCTAAATGAAGGAGCAGTAGTGTGGAGAAGTATCAAGAAAAGTTGTATTACTGACTCCACAATGGAAGCTGAGTATGTAGTTACAAGTGAAGCAACTAAAGAAGTAGTATGGCTCAGAAAATTCCTGACTAATTTGGAAGTAGTTCCAAATATGCACCTGCCAGTCACACTATATTGTGATAATAATGGAACGGTTGCAAATTCAAAGGAACCTAGAAGCCATAAAAGTGGAAAGCACTCGAGTGCAAGTATCATCTCATCAGGGAGATTGTACACAGAGGAAACGTGATCGTCACGAAGATAGCCTCACAAGACAACTTGGCTGATCAATTTACGAACACCCTCTCAGCTAAAGTATTTAAGGGTCACTTAGTGGGACTAGGACTACGAGATACTTAGAACTAGGGCAAGTGAGAGAATAATGGTACCTAATGCCCTAGTTTATTGTATTTATTTTGTCATGGAACTCAACATTGTATATATTTTTATATATTTATTCACTGGAGTTCTAGTACAAGTGGGAGCTTGTTGGGTTGTATGTACTAAAACTCGCAGTTTGTAAAGTTAAACATTTTCTATTATCAATAAAGATGTTATTCACATTTCTTCAATAAAGTTGCTATTGAGTTTTGAAAATTGCACTTGTAATGACTAAATCCAATAAACTAAGATCCATGGCTATTACATGAATACTTGAACTTTATATGGAGACATAAAAATGGATCAAGTTCGAGTAAATCACCAAAACGGTTTATAGTATATGAATAAGTTGGGTACCTTATTCTAGTAACACTATCGGATGCAACCCACTCTGTAGTTGTTACAATTTGTTGTAAGGTATTACAAACGAGGTGATCCTGATTTGTTCATGTTCTGACATGAGAAGCGGAGGCATCCTATGAAATGAGTTTGCATAAGATCGGACCAAGAAACAAGTCACTCTTACTTTATAACAATGTTTACTGTTTAAGACTAACTATTTCGCTTAGATGGCCTAAGTAACTCGATCTTAATACTAAGTTAACTATGAACTTTTGTTTATTCGGGATTATCTTTAGATCTGCACAAGTGAGAATAGTTCAACATCATTGCTCAATAAGCCCTCCATTTTTGGGATAATACCAGATAGATAGTTGGGGACATAGTTCTGCAAGATGGAATTCACGCCTACCCGATTTAAGGGATATGAGGAAAGTTGTTCTTTTAAGTACTGAATTCATGTTTTAAACAAGGGACCTACCGTCTTATTGACTCGAGAGGTAGTCGGTTTAGTGATTAGATCACAAACTTATTGTTCATTAGAGGATCAGTAGAACTTAAGAAATAAGATTTAATTTCGAGGTTAAGAAAGCATTTGACCAAGCCGTTATTACGAGCAACTTGTGAATGGTCGGCTTACTAATCATGGTTATATCAATTGGACACAATATATCTACAGTGAGAAGAGTGCAACTACTAGGCTTTAGTGGAGTGACCCGGTAGTTAAAGAATGGGGATTAATTCAGATGAAAAGGGGTTTAGCCAATTAATCTCGGATCGTTGGAGTCTATGATCTGTAGGTCCATTAGGTCCTTTACTTGCTCACAAACGAAATACACCTTAGAATAGCGTGGTGAGTTAATTTGAAATGTTTAAATTAGAATAAAGAAATTTAGTAATTATATGTGATATGATTACATGCTTAATTATGGAATTAAACGAAATTGGAGATTCAATTAATATTTAAATATGATTTAAATATAATTACATGAATAAAGATTCGTGATTGTAGAATTGTCATGTAATTAATTTTATTTTTGATGTTAAATTAATAGAATTAATTAAATAGTTTAATTAATTAAAAATTGAATTTTATGAAATTCAATTATAAGTAAATCAATTTGGTTTAATTTAATTTTTGGAAATTAAATTAAATTTGGATTTTTTTTAATGAAAATCCATTTAATTGGTTTTAAATTAATTATTTTTTGGAAATTAAATATGATTTTAATTTGAAAAAAATAAGTTTATTTAGACAAAATTAGAAAAACCCAACTTGAGTGGGTTTTTCAAATTTTATCACCTAATTCAACTAAATTCCTTCTAGTAGGAGGTATCTCAAATATATCCTTAACATCACTCTCATAAACATTGGAAAGACAATAATTCAAGTACTTTATCTTGTACCGAGGATCAATCATGATAGCCACAAACATCAATTTATTCATATTTTTCAAGTGAACCACTTATCAAACTTTGTCTTCATATTCATAGCCATGATACTTAAAACAGAGTTAGTATTGTTGCTCCATTTATTTAAAGCAAATTGAATTTTATTAATTTTCTTATAACCAATATTAGAAGTCACATAGGAAGATTCACTTGTCTTTGTAGTGGTTTCATAAAGCCTTTTAAAAAACTTAATAAACACACCTACAATTAACCAATCAGATACTCTTAGGGCCCAATCTTTTATTTCACGGTCATCTTCCTCGAAGTAATCAACAAAATCTGAGTCCTCTTTCTATTCCTCTAAAATTCTAAAAGCTTTCTCAAGTTTAATTGCATGTTCAAGCATTAAATAAGTGGAATTTCATCTAGTTGCCACATTTAAACAAACAAGAGCCTTATATTGAATTTTTTCTTGCTTCACATAAACTTTAAATTTCTCCATTCTCTTATGTGATAATCGAACATATCTCATAGTATTACGAACACTAGCAATAGAACCATGTATATCTTTCAGTCCATCATTTACAATAAGATTAATAATTTGGGCACAACACCTCATGTGTAATAATTCTCCATCTAAAATGACAGATTTCCAATTTCTGTGTCTTCTCTTAATATAAGAAATAGCCACATTGTTAGAACTTGCATTATCAACGGTGATGATTTTTTTTTTTTGTCAATCTCCCATTACAATAAACAATTCTCAATCACCTTCCCCTGAT
Source organism: Benincasa hispida (assembly GCF_009727055.1). Lineage (NCBI taxonomy): Eukaryota > Viridiplantae > Streptophyta > Magnoliopsida > Cucurbitales > Cucurbitaceae > Benincasa > Benincasa hispida. The sequence goes on along the minus strand of NC_052356.1, from coordinate 53,812,016 downwards.
AGGATAAGATAACATGCAATGGAAACAAACATAATCAATAATCACTCTAATTACATTCAATTTAAGTTCTAAAATCATGCTTATACAGAAATTTAAGAAGAGTGTTTCTTAACAACATACCTTTGATGAATTCCCCAAATTTCAAGTTCCTCTTCATGTGATTTCAACTCTAATTCAACAGTGAACCACCAAGAGATCTTCTCGACTATTCCCAACCTTGAATTTGAGTGGTGGAACTCTAAATTCGAGTGAATTTGTGAAGGGAAAAGATTAGGTTTTTGTCAAGAAGAACACTGCAACAATAACTTTTCCAGCTGTAAAATACTTCTTCCATCTACAAATTGAAGAGATTCTATATTTAATTCACATGAAGCACTGAAGTTTAGCAACATTGACACTTCAATCACCTGAAATTAAGTGGGAAAGGTGTGTAATTAAAAAGGAAACACCTCCTACTTCACAAAAGTGGGGTTTTTCCACTTTCTATTTTCAATTTTTCATTTTCTCTTTTATTTGTTTTCTAATTTCAATTAATTCAAAATTAATTAAAATCAAAATCAAAATTTCAAATTCTGAAATTTGAAATAAAATGAGAAATTAATTAAACATATTTAGTTAATTTAATATCAAATATTAAATTAATCACACGCCTAATTTAAAACATGATTCCTATTCATATAATTAATATTTAAATCGATATTTAAATATTATAAACTCTCCAATTTCATTTAATTTTGATAAATTAAACATTGATTAATTATATCGAATATAATTGTACAAACTCTAATTTGAATTTGAACTATTCAAATTCAAACCCTAATTTTAATTTGAACATTTCAAATTGAAATTCAATTTGAACAATTCAACTTGATATCATTCCAAATTCACTCAATTTATTTATTCAAGGTGTGTATGTTTTACAAGCTAGTAGATGGGACCTTATGGACCTATAGATCATGAGCTTCAATAATTTAAGATTAATTGGCAAAACTCTTTACACCAAATTAATCAGTAATCATTAACTATCAAGTCACACCACTATAGCTCGATAGTTGCACTCTACTCATTATAGATATATTTGTGTCCACATGATTTAACCATAACTAGTAAGTTGACCTTTCATAGGTTGTTCGTAATAATGGCTGGATCAATATGTTGTTTTACCCCTGATATTACATCTTTCTCCTTAAGTTTCACTAATCATCTAATGAATAATTGGTTTGTAATCCAATCACTAAATCGGATCCCTCTCGGGCCAATGAGAGGGTGGGGTCTCTTGTTCAAGTCCTGGATTCAATATTTAAGAGAACAACCTTTCTCCTAACCCTAAATCAGGTAGGTGTGAATTCCTTATTGTCAGCTATCTACCCGGTCTTACCTCTAAAATGGGAGGCTTATTGAGCCAATACTGTTGAACCAACCCTCACCTATGCAAATTTAAGAATAATCCCGAATAAAAAGGAGTTCATAGCTAGATCAGGACTAAGATCGAGTTACCTAGGCCATCTAAGCGAAATAGTCAGTCTTAAACAGTAAACAACATATAAAGTAAGAGTGATATATTTCTTGGTCTGATCTTACACAAACTCATTGCATAGGACACCCCCATTCCTCATGTCAACACATGAAAGAATCAGGATTACTTCATTTCTAGCACCTTACAATAAATTATTACAACTATAGAGTGGGGTCGCATCCGATAGTGTTACCAAACAAGGTACCCAACCTTATTCATATACTATAGATCATTTTGACTATTTACTCAAACCTGATCTACTTTTATGTCTCTACATAAAGTTCAAGTATTCATATAATGGATCTTAGTTTATTGGATTTAGACTTTATAAGTGCAATTTATAGATTCAATAACAATATTATTGAAGTAATGTCTAATAACATCTTTATTGATAATAGAATATGTTTAACTTTACAAACTGCGAGTTTTAAGACATACAACCCAACATCCCCCTTGTGATTAACAATTTGACAAAAACTCAAAATCTTGTTATGCAAAACACATTCATAATCAATTAAATTTGTAGTGATGACCATGTACTCCACATTTTGTAGCGAAGTCCTTGTGTCGGTAGTAAGACAAACTTTTTGAGAGCTTTTAACTAGAAATGATTTCAACTTTTTTTTCTCTTCAAAATAAAGTTGAAATACATCTCTAGCGATTGTTACTCTCGATGGAACATCAAACTTAGGACAGGAAACACTACAAAATTGTTTAAAATCCTCCGTCTCAACAAATTTGAACGACAACTGATTCATAATTATCATTTTAGCACATGCTAGTTGATGGGATCAGATCCAGCAACGGAAGCATTGTGAATGCCTTGCATACCACAAATTTAGTTTTATATAAAGAAAACTAAAACAGAATATATGTAGAACAAACATGTAAATAGCATACTGTGAGGAAAGGATAGAACAATTCTCACCTTTGTGGATTCCCAAGGTCCTAAAATGATCCTTTCGATGTTCCAGCGAACGAATCCTTCAACGATTTTGAACACGAATATTTCCTCGAACAATCTTCAACACAACCATGAGAGTAACCTTGTTATTCTTAAGGATTTCAATATAAGGATAGGGTGGTATCCAACTATTAAAAGAGGGTGGGGAGGAAAAATCTTTAGGAGAGTAGACAGGATTTCTTTTTGTGGCTTAGGAAAAAAAATTGTACAATGAATGCTTACAATTGTTTACCCCAAGGAATACTTTATATAGAGAAGGGTCAACCCCTTTCTCCTAGTCTTTTTTCAATTTTTCCTTATACAAAATTAATTAAATAACACTTATTTAATTAATTAGCACATTAATTAAATAACTATTTATACATTAAATCTAATTTAACACATATATATTTAATTAACATAAACATCGTAGTGCAACACCTCTCTATTAATTAATTCTTTGTGAATCTAATTCACTTGAATTAATTATTTGAAACTCATTCAAATATTTCTTTTTAACTTAATTTTAATTATAGATCATATCACTAGAAGAAATTAGGGCTTTAATGTCGGTTGGCAACCGACATTAAAGATAGTGTTATTAAAGTCCTTGAATGTCGGTTGCCTTTAATATCGGTTTCAAACCGACATTAAAGGGCTTCAATAACACCAATAACACAGCCTTCAATGTCGGTTTCAACCGACATTAAAGACCTTTAATGTCGGTTGCAACCGATATTGATGGTCTTTAATATCGGTTGCCACCGACATTGAAGGTCTTTAATGTCAGTTTCAACCGACATTAAAGACCTTTAATGTCGGTTGCAACCGATATTGAAGGTCTTTAATATCGGTTTCCACCGACATTGAAGGTCTTTAATGTCAGTTTCAACCGACATTAAAGGTATTTAGTGATTAAAGCTTGTCGATTGCAACCGACATTAAAGGTCTTTAATGTCGGTTGCAACCAACATTAAAGCCTTTTTTTTTTTTAATTCTTAACCGACATTGAAGCCCAAGTCTATCCGTTTTATCAATTATTGTCCATTTTTCAAAATTCCCTTGCCAAATCCATTTTTTCGGTAAAAAAGTATAACATGACATATCATCATCGAACGCTATGGCTATGACATATTATTTATGTATGGATTGTAAATCTATTACATTTAATCCGCAAATTCTGTTGTAGAATTATAATTTAAAAGACGTATAGTAATTCAGGCTTTGAAAACACAAATTACAAGTCATAGAAAGATTATGATTTTAAAAATATTATGAGTTTACTGTCCCTCTCCACTCGGTAAGTATGGATCCCTTCATAATTCTTCTTGAATAGACCCCCCAGCTTCAGCAGTGTTTGGTTATAGGCATCTTTGTCTGACCATTATTATTCAAAGGATCACAAACAATAAAGGTTTGGGCGTAAGCGTAACACATGCAACGGAAGATTGTATCCGAGCGAGAGAGAGGAGGAGGTTAATATATAGATATAAATGGATAAAATGTTTGAGACCTTACCCTTAGAAACTCACAACTTTTGCCAGCTAACTGTTGCTGCTCGAATGTACTTTGGTTTCCATGCCAAAAAGAAAAACAGAAGAGCCGGATTGCAGGACAAAACACTCAGTAGAGTTCAGTGAGGTTGTAACCTAGATAATTCATAAGTTGAGACGTTACATAAAGACTTGCAAATGGCTAAATTAGTACAGACTTTCAGTATAAACATGAAACATGACCCAATGACAATGTTATAACATTATTTCTCTCTCTCTTTGTAATTTTCATCAATCAAATTTAAAGTTTCAGTTTCAGTTTTAAGAATGGAAATGCTATATTTACTTTCCAGTTTCCAGATCCATTGGGTTATTCTGATACACCATACCAGGAGAT
>NC_052356.1:53748135-53805331 GCF_009727055.1 Benincasa hispida | reverse complement strand
AATGATGTAGCAGTCTCCACTATAAAATTTATCAATATCCTCTACAAGCAATGGAGTTTTGGCACTGCCATTGATTTACCATACCTAGAGAATGAAAACCATCAGGACCCTGACTAAACTATCAAAACTAATCTGACCATTTCAAACAACCAAAACTGGTATCATCTAAACCTCCATTTTCCCGCCTCCCTCCAGCAATTTCCTCATTCACTGGTGCATTTTTTGTTAATCCCTTGCGATCGAGACCTTGTTTCTTCAATAGAGCTGTTTACAAAAAGAGTACCATTTTGAATAATAATTAAAACAAGCAGAATAAAAAACATTTTATCAATTAGATGTGGTAACTACCAGCTACTTTCCTCTTCCTTCCTCAGCACCTGTAATCACTGATCCAGCTGGCCAGGACTCGAAGTTGGACTTAAAAGAATGTGTTTCATAGCCTTGTATAACCCGAGTCACACGAGTTGCCTTTGGCCTATTTTGGCTGGCAATAAATTCCTGAATATAAAGTATTGTTTGATAAATCATGTCCATAACTTTAATTACTTTAATTACCTCAGCTACTTGAATTGTTTCTTTTCGCTCCTCTACTTGCGTCATTTTTCCAACCTAAACAAATATTTCAGCACCACAGTCCAGAAGATAACACTTATTATTTTCCAGTATACTTAGGCTAACAACTACCCACATCCAAATTGCTAGATTTCTCCCAACTACAACAACAAACTTCCAGTACATAGTAAAAAAAATCCAAATGAGATACACCAAATCACAGTAAAAACTACCTTCTCAAGTGTCTCCTTAATTGCTTCATCACTCAACTTCTCACTTCTACCTTTCTTAAGGATGTTATCACAAAAGGTAGCAAGTAATTATGCACTAGAACTTTAAGTAATTCAACAAATGTATCATATACAACAAAACCATTAATCAAATCGAATTTCAAAGACCATAGACACATAAAAAGGTCAAAATCTAGGAGCAGAAAGACATATTGGAGTGAAACCATAGTTGGTTTTCATTGAGACATTTACACAAACAGTTGAGAGGCGTAAATATAAGAACAAAAATTTCATGCCAAAACACATAAAGTAACAACATGCCTCCAACATTGAGACATTTTCTTTACAAGTTCACAAGGTTCTTAACCCCCTTCTCACAAAATCTCACCAATGCATGATTTCTACCATATAATCCTAAACCATATCTCATGTCAAAACACATAAAGTAACAACATGCCTCCAACATAATCATATGCACAACCAAACATTCTCAACAAGTCAACAAAGTCATATGCACCATATCACTTAGTAACTCATTCACACGTAAGCTATTACACTACTACATGACATCACAACATCTATTATTTAGCCAAAACACACGATTCAGATGATCAATATGTAGTCATAAATAATATATAAATTACAATAGAAGCCCGAAACATGCTAGCAAACACAAATAGACTCCAGAAGTAGAATTCCAATTGCACAACGTGTATAAAAGAACTTCTAAACTATTTGAAAGACTCCCAAAGAAATTTTAAATCTCAATTCGGACACTTTGAATCAAGTCTAAACAAAATAGTCTCATATTTTTGCTGAAAAGTATTTGAAGAGATTGGAACTACTCTGAATCCAAAAGAACCCAAATCCTTGCTAGTTGGTGTCCGAATTTGCTTAATCCTTGTCCAATAGAAGGAAAACATTGTTGTAAGCTACTGTAGAGTCCTAAATAATGTTGAAAAAGAATTTATCACCATTGACTGCTAATGTCGTCACTATACTAACAAAGATTATATCAATCCATGAGGTTTAAAGAAAAATATCAAAATACCTAAATGCGTGAATGATTGACAGTATGAAGAACGATCGATGGCATAAAGAACGATCGACAGACGAAGAGGGAAGAAAGCTGATAACGAAGGGAAGGAGCGATGGCGATTTAGGGTTATACTATTTAGTGTTGCGCGAAAGGTAAAGAAAGAAGGAGCCGCAATTTAGGATTAATATTATTTATAAATAAGAAAAAAAATTACACCTTTAATGTCGGTTTTAAATCGACATTAAAGCCCATCTTCAATGTCGGTTTAAAACCGACGACATTAAAGATCAGTTTTTTTTTTTTAAATTGATATTATACATCCGATTTTAGTTTTTTCAACCGACATTAAAGCCCGAATTTCTTCTAGTGTATCCATAATCAATTACATATTAATCATATTAATACACAATTTCCTCAAATTTATTTGAACAATTCAAATCATCGATCTTTAATATCCTTTAGTGAGCTAACAAGGAACCTGGTGGATTTGTAGATCAGAAGCTCCAAAGGATATGAGATTAATTGTCTAAACTCATTAACCAAGTTAATTAATATTCGTTAACTCACTATAGACCCATAGTTGCACTCTTCTCACTACAGATATATTTTTGTGTCCACGGATATAGACCAATAACAGCAAGTTAATCCTTCATGAGTGTTTGTAAGTCCAACTAGGTCAAATTATCGTTTTACCCTTGGGTTACCTTTGACTCCTTAAGTACCAATGCTTCCCTAATGAACAACCTATTTATGGCCCAACCAATAAACAGAAAGCCCTCTCGGGCCAATGAGAGGGTAGGGCCCTTTCTTCAAGTCTCGGAGACACCACTTAAGGGAATGTTCATCTACCTACCCTGAAGAGTGAAGGAGTGAATTCCATCCGGTATTATTATGTTCCCAACACCTCACTCGATTTTTTTCCCAAAATGGTAGGCATATGAAGTCGACGAATCGGTCACTCTCACCCATACAAATTAAAAGACGATCCCTTATGAACAGGAGTTCATAATGTACTCAGGATTAAAACTATGTTGCCTAGGTCATCCAATTGAAATAGGAACATAACTAGTTAACGGTGTTACACCTAGTGGTTACTATTTCGAGGTCTGGTCTTATGCAAACTCATTGCATAGGATACCCCCACTCGCATGTCAACTATAGGAATGCATTAGGTCATTGCGTTTGTATCAAATACAAAGTGGATCATATTTATAGTGTTACCAAGATAAGGTACACAACCTTATCCTATATTATAGACCCTTTAGATTGTATCTTGACCATTGATCCATGTATGTCTCCACATACAGTTCAAGATTTATAAGGCAGTCTAGGATATTAGTTTATTGGATTTAGGGTTATAAAGACAAAATAGACAAACAACAGAAACAATAACATTTATTGAATTAACATTTATAACTCTTTATTGATGACGATTAATTAATAACACTTACTATCTACGAGTTTTAGGGTATAAAACCCAACAAACTTCCACTTGAACTAAAACTCAGTGGATTGTACATAATATCAGAATCCAAAAGGCTGGATAATGCTAAATAAATACAATAAACTCTATTGACTCTAACAAATTTACAGACTCTTAATCACACCCATAAATAAGGAGCCAATTACAACAATTATCACTGAATTGAAGATGAATTTAATGCCAAAACTGAAATTATCCATATCAGCACTCATTTTCATACAACTTATAAAAAATACCCACCAAGCTAAAATTAACAAGAATTGAGTGCTTAAATCATGCTCTGATACTAATTGTTGGTGTTGACAATCAACTAGCAGAAGCAATTTGGATCTTAAATATTCTAATTCCTTCAATTTTAGCAATCTAGCAAGCATGTCCATATCAAAGAAATAGGGTTCTATAAACTATCCTTTGAAGAACTCTACAAATCTTCATTTCTAGCTTGAATCTTCACTCCAATCTTTGAAGACAATCACTTGATCTTTCCTGCTATTCTTTAGGACCTTAGATTGGAAGGTGGATTCTAAAATGAGATTGAATTTGTAGGAGAAAAATGGAGCTTTTTCAAGTTTTTGTCAAGAGCTAGAGAGAAACATTTTTCTCAAATTTCAGATGTTGCATGCTAATTTCTCAGCCTGATTCCATTTCAATTTTGTTCTCCACAGCATGTAAACTAAAATCATATTAGCTTGACACCTCAAAACACTAAGACTTGGTGGAAATTTGGTGTCGAAAGTGGGAAAAATCCACTCAGTTTTAATTTTCAAATTTCATTATTTAAATTGAATTCAAAATTTAATTTTTCAAAATTTTGAAATCAAAATTTCAAAATTAAAGAAATGAAATTATAATCTTATTTATAACATATTAATTCAATAATTAATATAATATAAAATTTATTTATTTTAAACAAAATTAATTCTATATAAATTTAATTCTTAATAATTAATTAAACAATTTAATTAATTACATTAATTTAATATCAAATATTAAATTAATTAAACACCAATTCCTAAATTTCTATTCATGTAATTAAGATTTAAATCATAATTAAATATTATCTAATTTTTCATTTTCGTTTAATTCGATAATTAAACGTTTAATTATATCGTATATAATTAATAATTCCCTTAATTCGAATTTGAATGTTTCAAATTTTCTCATCACACTATTCTAAGGTTTAATCCGTTTGTGAGCTAGTAGGGAGACCTAATGGACTTACAGATCATGAGCTCCAACAATATGAGATTAATTGACTAAACTCTTCACACCGAATTAACCAACATTCGTTAACTACCAGGTCACTCCACTAAAGGCCAATAGTTGCACTCTCCTCGCTGTACATATATTTCTGTCCACTTGATTTAACCATGATCAGTAAGTCGATCATTCACAGGTCGTTCGTATTAACAGTTGGGTCAAAATTACCATTTTACCTCTATAATACATCTTGCTCCTTAAGTCTCCACTGATCTACCAATGAACAATTGGTTTATGGTCCCACCAATAAATCGAGTTTCTCTCAGCCATAGATAGGGCGGACCCCCTTTATTCAAAACCTAGAGTCAGTACTTAAGAGAACAACCTATCTGTTAACCCTAAAAAGGGATAGGAGCAATTCCATCTTGTAAGACAATGTCCCCGGCTATCTATCACTTGAAGAAATTTGGGCTTTAATGTCGGTTGGCAACCGACATTAAAAGTCTTTAGTGATTAAAGCCTGTTGGTTGCAATCGACATTAAAAGTTCGACATTAAAAGCAAAAGAAAATGAGATGTCAAGGGTGCAGTAAATAAAACTGACACATTACTAGGTTCTTCTTTCCCCCCCCAAAAAAAGTAACCAAATAAACAAAATAAATGTACGCATACAAAGATGAAGACAGTAATAATAAAAAGAAAAGAAAAGAAAAGATACTGATGGATCCTGCCTAGTACTGGCAAAGGGTTGGCTTCCACCATCACTACTTCCAATAGTTCCTAAGTTTTGCTTGTATACTGATGGATCCAAACCTTTTTGTCTTAGCCATGACTCAAAAGCTAAGAACTTTCACTTTGAAGCAAGATTACGGTATGGAATAAATCCTATTAGGGAGCCAAATGATACCTTCACAAATCAAAGTAAGAAAAAGTAACGCCAAAAAGAAATAAGTTAACTTCAAATACAAGCTGAACAAAACACATAAACTGACTATAATATACTTACAACAAAACCTCGAGTACTCAAGCTTATTACTTCCACATCGACTCTGTCTCCTGACTTCGCCAGATCCTCTGTTTTAGTCCAGTCAGCAAGTTCGTGTTCCTGTAGATTTATCAAACACCTGTGACTTAAAGACCGGTGATTGAAATAAATAAGTTAAGTAAACAGTAGTATGCACAGCCTGACCTCCAAAGTAGGGACAACAGAGAAGTTCTTTGTCTCAATGGCACCACTGACGTCCATTTCAGGGGTGGAGGCCTCTTCTCTATTGAGTTTTATTGTCTCCTTAAAAGAATGATCTACTCTATTAACAGTGCCATTCAACCCAAAGTTATTTAGGTATTAAAAAAAAACAGGACATTAACAAATCATAAGAAAACTGCATTTGTTACCTTTCATGGTTTACCCATAATGTAGCTTTTTTGGGACACCTTTCATTTGTGACGGTCCAAAAATATAATGATTCGCTCATACACTGTTGAGTCTTTACATAATCTATATCACTTAGAAAATGACCAAATACAAAATTATACATTTTCAATAATTTTACCCAAAAAAAAAAAAAAAAAAACGTGTGTTTTAACTTTAAATTAAGGGTCAAAAAGTTTTCTTGGATCAATATTAAACTGCCAATACCTTGAAACAGGGGAGGGCAATAATGGTGTCGAAGCTATCAATTTCCAAAGTGAACTTCCTGTACCAATAATTCTTATTAACAAGGATCAATCATCAAATATTAACCACCACATAATATGCAAGAGTGGAGGCATGAGCGAGAGTGGAGGTAAATGAGCAAAAGCAGAGGGGACTTTATGTGCGAGAGCGAGAGTGGAGATAGAGCAGAAGTATCAAGAGTAGCAGAGCGAAAGGCGAAGAGGACTTTGTGAGCGAGAGGAAGGGATTTGGCCTTATGAGCGAGAGCGAGAGGGATTGGAAGCGAGGGGGGGGATTTGGGCGGAAGATTATATTGTTGTGGTCTGCAGATTGGAATATCTGAATATGGCACACTTATGTAACAAATGGTGCTTAGAAAAAATGTCAAAAGAATTACCAACCTGGGCCTTTCTGTTATCTTTGTTTTCTTCTTTTTCTTCAGCTTGACACTTTCCCAGAGAGATCAAACCTTAAAACAAATTATTAGGAGCAAAATCAATCTTGAATATACATTTTGAGTTTTTCAGTTTAGCCGCTTCAAGTTTTCAGGACCATAAGTTTTCAAAATCCATGAACTATATTAGCAAGCTAAAACATGGGTCAATAAAGGAGTGAAAGATAATAAACTTCTCCCCTAAAGGAAACAGAGAACAAAAATTCAGAAACATCTAAGCCAAATTTAAAATAAACTGGAATCAAATAGCCCAAAGAGAAATTCTAGTTCTTCTTCACCTTAAACTCATTTGAAACATGAAAATATATACAACAACCACTTGGGGAAGGGGAGGGGGGTTTAAGAATGGTGGAAATAACAAACTACAAGGTTAATACAACAAAACATGTAACTGCTCAATCAAAAAAAACTCCCCACCTGAATTTGGTACAACAAAGATTGATTTTCAATTTTTCTCTAGCCCATAACTTTATCTTCCTAATAAACAGCAACTGCAAGAACTTTAGAGATATCATGAAGTAAAAATGTGCTTCAGTGCACTGATACAAGCAAAAATGCCACATTTCTACCATTCATGGAATGATTGTAAAGACATAATCGAACTTGTAGATATTGATAATACTCTCAAATTTTAATATAGAACGACATACCAGTAAGCTGTCCAACACCTGAAATGTTAACTTATTTTGAATCTGATGAGTCTGATCTCGTACTTTGTCATACACTTCTCCTGGTTGGGCTTCGACAGAATGAATGGTGGATCTCCTAGAAGAAGACGACTAGATCTACTATGGCTACGCATGAATGACAAATCTTCCACAAAAAATCTTCCACAACTAGATATAAGGTGTGGCAAGGTCTAGGAAGCGAGGAGGTGGCGAGATGGTGTCGAGCTACGGCAAGCGATGGGGCAAGGTCTAGGGAGCGAGGAGGTAGCTGATGGGGAAAATAGGGTTTAGAAAAGAAATGAAAAAAAAATTGGGGGGAGGGGGGAATGGGCTTTTTTAAAAAAAAAAAAGAAAAAAAAAAGAAAAGTGGATCTTTAATGTCTGTTTTAAACCAAAATTAAAGGTATACCTACAATGTCGGTTTAAAACCAACATTAAAGATCCACTTTTTTTTAAAAAAAATAAAACCGACATTATATATCCGGTTTCACTTTTTCCAACCGACATTAAAGCCCAAAATTCTTTTAGTATATTCGACCTTACCCCTAAAGTGGGACACTTATTAAGCACCACTAGTGAGCCGTTGTCACCCATGTAGATTAAAGGATATTTTTTGGAGTTCATAGTTAACTCAGGATTGAGATCGAGTTACCTTAGGTCATCAGTTTGAAATAGTTAGTTTTAATAGTAATCGATGTTATAAATAAAAAATGAATATTTTGTGGTTCGGTCTTATGCAAACATCTTTTGCATAGGATGTCCCCCTCACAAGTCTCCACATAAGCGATTTTGGGATCACATCGTTTGTATCAAATACAAAGCAGGTCGTATCCATAGTGTCCCAAGGACAAGGTGTTGGGTTGTATGTCCAAAAACCCGCAATTTGTAAAGTTAAACACATTCTATTATCAATAAAGAAGTTGTTCAATATTTCTTCAATAAAGTTGTTATTGAATCTTTAAATTGCATTCGTAAAGTCTTCAATAAATTAAGATCCACGACTAGTACATGAATACTTGAACTTTATATAGAGACATAAAGATGTATCAAGTTCAAGTAAATAGTTGCAACGGTCTATAGTATACGAATAAGGTTGAGTGTCTTATTTTGGTAACACTATAGGATGCGGCCTACTCTGTAGCTGTTACAAGTTGTTGTAAAGATACTTCAGACGAAGTGATCCTGATTTGTTCATGTATTGACATGATGAGTAGGGGTGTCCTATGCAATGAGTTTTCATAAGATCGGACCAAGAAATAAGTCACTCTTATTTTATAGTGTTGTTTACTGTTGAAGACTGACTATTTTGCTTAGATGACCTAGGTAACTCGATCTTAATCCTGAGCTAACTATGAACTCCTGTTTGTTCGGGATTATTCTTAGATTTGCATAGGTGAGGGTTGACTCAACAACGTCTGCTCAATAAGCCTCCCATTTGAGGAGTTAGACCAGGTAGATAACTGGGGACTTAGGGTACAAGAAGAAATTTATGTCTACCCGATTTAGGGATAGAAGAAAGGTTGTTCTCTTAAGTACTGAATCCAGGTCTTGAACAAGGGGCCTCACCCTCTCACTGGCCCAAGAGGGATCCGGTTTAGTGATTTGATCATAAACAAATTGTTCATTAGAGGATCAATAGGAACTTAAGGAACAAGACGTAATATCGGGGGTAAAACAACATATTGACCCAGCCATTATTACGAACAACCTATGAAGGATCGACTTACTGGTTATGGTTAAATCATGTGGTCACAAATATATCTACAATGAGAAGAGTGCAACTATTGAACTATAGTGGCGTGACTTGATAGTTAACAAGTACTGATTAATTTGGTCTAAAAAGTTTAGCCAATTAATCTTAATCGTTGGAGCTTATGCTATAGGTTCATAAGATCCCTCTACTAGCTCATAAAACATGAACATCTTGAATTATTAAATTGAGTGGATTTGAAATGATATCAATTTGAATTGTTCAAATTGAATTTCAATTTGAAAATGTTCAAATTGAAATTAAGATTTGAATTTGAATAGGTTTAAACTCAAATTAGGGTTTGTATAATTATATATGATATAATTAACGATTAATTTATTGAAATTAAACGAAATTGGAGAGTTTATAATCTTTAAATATTGAATTAAATATAAATTACATGAATAAGATTCATGTTTAAAATTAAGTGTGTGATTAATTTAATATTTGAATTAAATTAAAGGTTGTTTTTAAATATAGAAAACTGAATCAAAATATTTATAAAACATAGCAAAATTTTAAAACTATCAATAATAGACGCTGATAAACACTGATAGACTTTTATCAATGTCTATTAGTGACATTGTTAGACACTGATAGAAGTCTATCAGTGTCTATCAACGTCTATCATTTATAATTCTAAAATTTTGATATATTTTGTAAATATTTTCAGCAGTTTTACCATTTGAAATAATTTTCCTCAAATTAATTAATTAATTAATTAAAAATCAAATTAATTTCCAATTTTAAATTTAATTTGAGAAATTGAATTTTGTAATTTTAGATTTGATTAATTAGGAATTAATTAAATCAAATTTTGATTAATTATAGAATTAATTAAAAGAAAATAAATTTGAAATACGAATTGGAGTTCAAAGTGGGTTTTTCCCACATTTGAACCTAGTAGGAGGTGTTTCTCCTTGATGTTCAACACCTAACCCACTCCAATATTGTTGATTGAGATGTCATTGAGCTAATTCATGACTGCTTGCATGCATTTAATGAATAAAAAGGCTTTGAATTTCTGAGATGTAGGAGAAGGCTAGCTGATTTTGGGAAAATGCAGCAAGTGTTCTTCCTCATAAACCCTCTCTAATTCCTTCACCAAATTCACTCCTATTTAAGTTCCACCACTCAAATTCAAGGCTGAGAATAGTAGAAAAAAATCTCTTGATAATTCACTGAAGAATTAGAGCTGGAATCATGTGAAGAGCAACTTGGATTTAGAGGAATTCATCAAAGGTATGTTATTTGTATCCCACTTGTATTATTCTTACAGAAAGCATGCTTTGGAACTTAAATTAAAGTAATTAGAGTGCTTATTGATTTTGTTTGCTTCTGTTGCATGCTAGTAATCCTATCACAAGGTACTCAATCCTATCCTTATACTCATATACTGTTTTGGCTATATATCATAACCTAATCCTCTTTTATGTCTCCACATATGATTCGAGTATTCATGCTATATCCAGGGGTTCGTTAGTTTATTGAATTAAATTTTTACAAGTGCAATTTATATATTCAATAACAACTTTATTGAACAAACTTCAATGCATGTTGTCTGAGGCAAAAATAATAAAGGATTTTTCGGCAGAAGCTTTAGCCACAACTACCTTTACAATTAATAGAAGTCCTAGTATCTCTATTGATATACAGATCCCTGAAGAAAAATGGAGAGGGTCGCCCCCTGATTTGCCAGTCCTAATGCCTTTTGGATGCACTACCTATGTTCCCGTCAAGCAAAGCAAGATAGAATTTAGAGCTATAAAACATTCATAGGGTATCTTGTAGGAGTAAAAAGATTCAAATTCTTGGATTTCAGCTGTAATAGAAGTCTAATCAGCAGAGATGTAACCTTCATGGAGAATGAGTCCTATATGGACTTTGAAACTTTGATACAGTCAACTAAGAGAAATCATTTTGCCCCTCATTCTAGCTCTCATGTTGAAGGTCATCCGAGAAATGAAACCTCTGTAACAACATTTGAACTTTCATAGCCCTCAGATGTTCCAAGTACTTCTGAAGAAAAAACTGAGAGAAAATTGAGAAGCTAGAAGACTACCTTCTATCAAAGGACAGAGAAAGAAGAACCACTAGACTACCCTATAGATTTCCAAGTGTTGATTGCATTTCTAATCATTCCATTGATGATAACATTGAAGAACGTAACAGCTTTAAAGAAGCCATAAATTGTGAAGAAAAGGATGGATGACTTGCAGCAATGAAGAGTGAAATAGACTCTCTCTACAAAAATGAAACATGAGAGCTGACTGATAAACAACTTAACAAAGGAGTCATTCCATGTAAGTGGATCTATAAGAAGAAATTCCTAGAAGATGACAATCATCAAGTAAAGTATAAAGCCAGGCTAGTTACTAAGGGCTTTAAATAGGAAAAAGGGGTTGACTACTCAGAGATCTTCTCTCCAGTGGTGAAATACACCTCTATTAGGGTCCTTTCTATTGTGGCCTGTGAAGACCTTGAATTAGAACAGATAGATGTTACTATAGCTTTCCTACATGGAAGCTTGGAGGAAGAAGTCTATATGGAGTAGCCTAGAGGTTTTGAGGTACAAGGGAAGACAAAAGTTGTGTGCAAGATGAATAGGTCCTTATATGGATTGAAACAACCTTCTAGATGCTGGTACAAGAGGTTTGATATCTTCATCAGTAAAATAAACTTTGCAAGAAGCCTTTATGACCCCTATGTCTATTACAAGAAGCTCACCAATGGTAGTCTAATCTACTTACTAGTTATCCGGAGCTAAGTAGGTGTCATTAGTTCTACTTAATCCGAAATAAACAATATTTATAAAGCTCGAATAACAACTTAACTAACTCGTATTTAAAGTGGAATAAGAGGTCGATCCACAGGAAAATGTTATTTAATCCTTTCTTTAACCAACCTTAACTATGAAAGCTATAAAATAGGGGTTTGTTTTATTAAAGCAAGAAACATGCTAAAAAAATAAGAAGATAAAGGATAGTTTGTCAACCCCGTACTCTATTTTTCCTACAAAAGTAAGTAACAAGTGTGTTAAGTAAATTATGAAAGAAGATAAAGGAAGTAGAGGAAGAAAATTCTAAGTATTAGAAATACTTATATGTGTGGGTTTTAGATAATATAACAAGAGGAAATTTGGCTAAGTATGAAAGCAAAGTGTAGACATGGGTTGATGGAGAAGTGTGGACTCATGAGGTTGCCTGTGAAGCAACCAAGGCTTATAGAGGCTAAGTGTTGAAGGAAAGGATAAGCTATGCGTTGGTACCAAGGGTGAACGCATGAGTGAAAGTTATGATGCGTTGGTAAGCAGCTGAAGGCATGCAGTGCAAGGGCATGCGTTGACGTGGTGCGAGGCATGCGGCAAGGGATGCATGCGGCGTTGGATGCGACAGTGCTATGCGATGATATGCCGCGATGGCGCGATGAACGCAATGGACGCGACAGTGCTACACTATGCATTGCTAAGGTACTATGCGTTGGTAAAGTGCTATGCGTTGATGCTATGCGGCCTATGCGTTGATGTTATGTGGCCTATGCGTTGGTGCTATGCGGCAGTAGTATTAAACGATGGGTTAGACGATGTTGTATGTGATGCATGCTGAAGTTATGCTATGAAACGAGGAAGGCTTAACGCATGGTTGATATGATAAGAGTTATGCGTGGAATAGGACATGTGTTGGCTTAGAAGTATGTGACCAAAGGAGGGACGCAAAAGCCTCTAAGTAAGTTATGCATTAGCCAGATTGAGCGATGCGTTGAGAAGGAGGTATGCGGCCATGTGGTCGTAAGCGTTGGCGTGGGAACTGACCCTTGCGTTGATAGCCAAGAGGGAAACATAATCTAGGAGATTGATCAGCCAAGCCAGCTGTCATACTCAGGTTTGACATTATCCTCTAAGCATGAGGTGGCAGCTTGATGTTAAAAGGAAAGCATGCAACTGGTAGTTTAAAAGAAGAAGCCCAAATTCAAGCAGAAAGTTAGAGAAATTCACTCGGGAAAATAAAGTAATTTCAGATCCATTCAAACCCTAAGTATGTCTAGTTTGAGGTTAATATGCTGGAGGGAGATTCTAGTAGAATCGAGCTAGAGTATGAAGAATCCGACTGGAAGTCGAATTCTCGAGTAAGTTGGGCCAGTCTTGATAATTTAAGGATTCTGGCACAACCACGAGGAATCCTGAGCTGAGATTTGAAATTAAGCTTGCTAAGATAATTTAGAGAATTTTTGTAGAAGGAAATTCCTTGAGAAAAGGCCTAGAAAATTAGTTATTAAAATTGCAAGTTAAATTTGGAATCTTGAGCAAGTAGGCAGCTGCTTGGGTTGAGCAAGCAAGCAGCTTTAAGGGCTTGACAAGGATGATGAGCACATGCGTTGGGGTTGAATGAGCGCAAAGATGTGTTGAGAAGCATCAGACCATGCAACCCATTTTGAAGCCATAAGCACAAGGTTGCATTGGAAAATAGGCGCAATCGGATGAACGCATGGGGCATGCGTCGATGTGCCACCAGATGGGCGCATAAGCTGAGTGTTAGACACAATCGAATGAATGCATGAGGCATGCGTCAATGTACCACTAGACGGGTGCATAAGCCAAGCGATGGGCGCAAAGATTGCTATGCATTAGGCCATACGATGGGCAGTAGGCATGAGCTGAAGGCTTGGATGCATAAAAGGCTTAAACACCTAACACAATGCATGGACGCAAAACATGGACGCATGGTAATGTAGTTGCTACCTAGTCAATTTAAAGCCTAAGAATTTGGCTAAGTGTTCAACATACAGTAAGCATATACATGAAGGGAATTGCCAAAAACTGTGAGTGACTCTAAATACTTTAAATTTTTTAAGTAAATTGCTTAAGATTATGAATGTTTAGCAATGCATGGTTACTAAAAGCTAGGTATGGCAGTTATTCTCAAATAGCTATGTAGCAACGCATCTCACATTAATGCTATGTTTATGCTATGCTTTACAATGACTATGATGATGCGTTAGTAAGGAATGTGTTTGGGCAACTAAGTTATTAAGAGATAAGAATATGCAAGTAAGTATAAATAGCTCAGTAATGAAGTACACGAAGAAGGTACTGAAGCTTGGACTTAGAATGTGAATAGCTCAATACTAAAGTACATGGAGAAGGTACTGAAGCTTTGTCCTAGAATTTTAATAGCTCGATACTGAAGGACATGGAAAAGGTATCCGAGCAGCTCGATACTGAAGTACACGCAGAAGGTATCTGAGGAGTAGTACCTAAGATATGACGGTACTTAAACTAGAATTATACAAATAAATGAAAAGTTGTTATTAGTATTGTCGAGATCACTCCACTTTAGCTATGAATTAATGTTGAGGGATTGAGTAAAGGTTCTCTCCCAATTAAGGATGCAAATTATGATTGTAAGAAGTGAACAGAAAGGGTTCCTTCCTAGTTAAGTAGTAATATAGTAAAGGAAGATAAAGAGTGAGCAAGAGGGCCACTCTAGACTGATAGGCTAAGGCATAGTCCAGCAAAGCATAAAAATGCTATATAATGTTGATGTTAACATGAATAATAGTTGCCAAGTTTATGTTTCAGTAAAAGCTTTCAATTTTGATATGAAATTTATATATGAATGTTATGCTTAAATGTTAGTCACTCACTGGGCTTCCAGCTCATGTTTTCAAATGTTTTCCTTTCAGGTAGCAGTCAGTTCCCAAAAGAGTTTGCTGTTGGTGCTCGTCCACTTAAAGAGTCAGGTTGAAGAAAGCTTAATTGAAGACCTGTATTTAGTTAGTACACACGTTTCTGTCTAGTGACTAGTATTCTAGTTAAGGCTCACTAAATTGTAAGATTCATGTATGAACAATGCTGCAAAACCCTGTAATGTAAATGTGTTAAGTTATGAGTTAATTTGTTCAGTGTATTGATGATATGTACATTTTAAGGGTTTGAGAATATTTAACAGATTAGATAGGCAGTAAGTGCCAGCAAAAGAATTGATAACTACTGCAGTCACCACTCCATCCAGGTTAAGAGGGTAATCTGGGACAGGGTTTGGACATAGTTGTAACCAAGTTTAGAAAATCTTGCTTCTAATCCAATTAGACATTCATTTCAATTCTTATATTGATTTTACAAATTTAATTCACAATCGAATTTAATCACGCAACTACATTACTCTCTAGATTAACTAGTCTCTACAAAGGCGGACAACTTGCATAACCTAGTCAAGAGGAGCGTCCTAATCAATGATTAAGGTAGGATAGCCCTAACCCTAATCTATCTATATGCATCTACCTCTATTGGGTTCTTTAGCATCATATAGAAGAAAAACATGCGCATAGTTCTTAAGATTCATTGCGTCGATAATTGTTAAGATAGCTTGCTCAATTAACCAAAAATTTCTCCAAATCTAGCAATTAGTGTCCTAGGTTAGTTAGCCATTCAACACACAATACTATATGCCTCTTGGAGATCTTGGCATAGACATTTCTATCGACACACATGCTCAAGGTATAGATCATATCAACATGGCTTCAAGCATTAAAATCAAATTCAAGAATGCTCACATTCAGATTGCTAATGATAAGTAAAAGTAGAAAACTCAAAAGAATTTGTAAGAACTCTTGAAATAGAATCAAAATTGAATTACTTCTTAAATCCATAGAAAAAATTCCATGAATAATTACAAGTTAGTGATTAACAAATAAAAAAGAAATTAAAATCTAACCTAGATAGGAAAAAATTACCATAGAGACTAATTGATTGTAGAGAGAAATTCCAGCCTCCTTCAAAAATCGTGCTTCCTCCTAGAATGGTTTTTCCTTTTCGAAGTTTCTCTTAAAAAATGACCTCAAAAATGATATCCTCCCTTTGCTGAAGAAATTGAACCAAACTTTATAATACCAGCAACAAGTGTCGTGAGGCGCGGGGATGAAGCGCGTCAAAATCAAAAAAAAAAAAAAAAAAGAATGAACGCATCGAGTTTTGTGCAGTTAAAAAGTGAGCTTTATGTCTTTAACTCGATACTCATGCTCGTTGGTCAATACTCGAGCTTGGATACTCGATAGAATTCACTCGATGACTTTTTAGTATATTACTCGATGGAATTTGATAATACTCGATTGAAAAATGAATAAGAATAAACTCGATAGTTGATTATCGATGGCTCTTATTCGATTATACACCGATAGTATTCTGCTAAATACTCAATGCTCGATTATTCAACAACCTTACTCGATGGCATTCTGGGTATTTACTCGATTCTCTTCAATTTGTTGATTTTCTTAGTAATTTTTTATCCTTTTGACACAATTTTCTCTTAATGACTCTGAACGCCTCGGGGACCGTTTTACCTACAAAATTAGCATTTAAAGAAAATAATCAACAAAATTATTAACATAGAAAATATACATGCTTGAAATACCTAACACTATTATATGTAGATGACATGTTGTTAGCAGGGAGAAATATGTTTGACTTGAATGAGATTAAGGATTATTTGAATGTTGAGTTCGAAATGAAGGACCTGAGGTCAGCTAAAAGGATCCTAGGCATGGAAATTACAAGAAAAAGAAGTAGGAGAGAATTGTTCTTATCACAAAAGTAGTATACTCAAAAGGTTTTAAATGGATTTAATATGTCCAATGCTAAGTCAGTATCTACACCTATAGGACAACAATTTAAGCTTTCGATCAAGGACTCCTCTAAAGATCCAGTTGAGAAGCTAGCCATGTCAAATGTTCCTTATTCTAATGCCACTGGGAGTTTGATATATTTGATGGTGTGCACTAGACCTTACTTAGCCTATAGTTCAAGTCTAGTCGGTAGATACATGGTTAACTCTGGAAAAAAATCACTGGGAAGCAACTAAGTGGATATTTCGATAGTTGGTAGGGTCAGTGGACAGAGCCCTATTCTATACAGCTCCTAATGAACCTAAACTACTCCTAAAGGGATATATTGATGTAGATTTTGTAGGGGACAGTGATAAAAGGAGATCTCTAACAGGTTACTCCTTTATGTTAGGAGGTCAACTTATAAGCTGGAAGTCTACCCTACACCCAATAGTTGCTCCGTCAACTATTGAGGCTGAATTCATAGCAATAATAGAAGCAATAAGAAGCAATTTGGCTACAAGGTTTAATTACAGAGCTAGGCCAAACACAAGAATTGGTAGAACTATTATGTGATAATCAAAGTGTAAGAGTTAAACAACATGCAGCGAAATATCAAGGATCCATAAGCATTCTAATTCACTAATTTTGGAAAAAACTAAAGCACGTTGTTCATAAAAATTGGTTTTCGGAACACACATTTGATGAACTCTTCAAGAAAATGTCTGTTCAGCTACTGTCTTCACTTGATATCAACGTGAACAACCTCAAAGCCTTCCCTACTAAGCTCTTGGAGCTTTAGATAGAGTTGTGGGACTCAAGAACAACTTGAAGATATGGAGAAACAAGAAAAGCTCACAACATCAACAAGTTGAAGAAGACAGTCTCTTCTTCACCGAAATTTCTCTCAAAATTCTGTATTCATCTTTTTCTGCAACAACTCCAATCTTCTTTATTAGATGAACATGCAAAGTGAAGGAGTGCATGGCTTGCAGCTCATGCTTGGAGAATCAAAGTAGAGAAGATCATGGTTTTTGTGTGAGCAAAAAGATGATGATAATGGAGAAAACTCTTGTTCAATTATGTGCAAACATGCAAAATGTTTTTCCATTTTCTTTTTTAAAATATAAAATGACTTTAAATCATTTTCATTCAAAAATTGATTTTATTAAATTAATTTAAAAAATTAATTAATTTAATATCAAATATTAAATTAATTTTTGCATAATAATCATCTTTATTTATTTAAATCATATTTAAATATTTATTTTCTTGTTCCATTTAATTTGAATGTTTCAAATTAATTTCTCAAGCTACCCTAAACCTTACCCATTTACGAGCTAGTAGGGGGACCTCACGGACCTACAAATCATGGGCTCCAACGATTCGAGATTAATCGGCTAAACTCATTAGACCAATCTAACCCCCATTCNAGCGCTATCGCTTAGCACTTCATTGCATCACTTAGCGCGCATCGTTGCTAAACGATCGTATAGTGCCATCGTTTAGCAAAATCAACGTATCGTCTCCTTCGCTTATTTCTTCAATTACATCTTAATTTCAACTCTAATGACTCCAAATAAATTACAGACTCTTGCTAACATATAAATGCTCATCAAACAAGGGCCAAATATAAATTTAATTGAGAGATTAAAGAGAATTAAAATGCCAAAACAGAGAAAACCATAGCAGTGCAACAGTTTCATATATCTCATGAAAAAACACCCACCTTGCCAAAATTAGATCGAATTGAAAGCTTAAAAGATGCTCTGATACAAATTGTAAGAGTTAAACAACATGCAGCGAAAGTATCAAGAATCCGTAAGCATTCTAATTCACTAATTTTGGCAAAAAATAAAGCATGTTGTTCATAAAAATTGGTTTTCAGAACATATTTTTGATGAACTCCTCAATAAAATGTATGTTCTGCTGCTGTCTTCACTTGATATCAACGTGAACCACCTCAAAGCCTTCCCTACAATGCTCTTGGAGCTTTAGGTAGAGTTGTGGGACTCAAGAATAGCTTAAAGATGTGAAGAGACAAGAAAAGCTCACAGCAGCAGCAAGTTGAAGAAGACAGTCTCTTCTTCGCCAAAATTTCTCTCAAAATTCTGTATTCTTCTTTTTCTTCAATAACTCCAATCTTCTTTATATATTTAGATGAACATACAAAGTGAAGGAGTGCATGGCTTGCAGCTCATGCTTGAGAATCAAAGTAGAGAAGATCATGGTTTGTGTGTGAGCATAAAGATGATGATAATGGAGAAAACTCTTTTTCCATTATGTGCAAACATGCAAAATGTTTTTCCACTTTCTTTTTTAAAATGACTTTAAATCATTTTCATTCAAAAATTTATTTTATTCAATTAATTTAATATCAAATATTAAATTAATTTTTGTACAATAATAATTTTTATATATTTAAATCATATTTAAATATTTATTCTCTCATTCCGTTTAATTTGAACGTTTCAAATTAATTTCTCAAGCTACCCTAAAGCTTACCCATTTACGAGCTAGTAGAGGACCTCGTGGACCTACAAATCATGGACTCTAACGATCCGAGATTAATCGGCTAAACTCATTAGACCGATCTAACCCTCATTTGTTAACTAATGGGTGATCCACTAAAGCCCATAGTTGAACTCCCCTCACTGTAGATATATTATGTCCACTCGATATAACCATGATTTAGTAAAGTTAACCCTTTCCACAGGTTGCTGTAATAAACGGCTGGTTCGGAATTCTCTGTTTTACCTTAAAAATTACTATTGTTTCTTAGGTTCCCAATTGATCCCCTAATGAACCAATTAATTGTGATCCATCATGAAATCAATCATTCGTCAGACGCCCGAATAGTCTAGTCTTAACAGTAAACAAACGTCATAAGAAGTAAGAGTTGACAGTTTCGTGGTCCGATTATTTGCAACAAAATCATGCACCAGACACCCCCACCTCCGTCTCAACATGCACTAATTAAGTAATCACTTTCGTATTAGCACTTTACCAACACTTGTAACAACTACAAAGATTAGGCGCGCACCAATTATTTGTTACCAGGAATAAGTATCACCTTACTTCATATCTATATGTATCATTTTGACTATTGTACCAACTGATGCACTTGTTCTGTCCCACATAAAAGTTTATATACTCATATAATAATCAAGGGACGTTTATTGGATTTCGAACAATATATTCAAGCAACAACTTTATCAAAATCTTAGAATAAGTTCTAATATGTTCAAACCCACTGAGTTTTAGGACATAAAACCAACACAAAGTGAAATTCCACTATAACTAAAAAATCCAACAATATCATGACAGAATAAACAATTTGATAAAACTGTTCTTTTGTCAGATACATCATAGAAAAAGGAAATATCAACATTCAAAAGGTCAAAAAGAGGACAATGCGCCAGATTCTTAACTAAAGCCCTACCAAGATCTAAGGTTGACCAACTATTTAAATCTACTAAAAAGTAATAGATTTGAACTAAGGGAAAATAATTACCTTAACGTTGAGATCTTCAAGGAGTTTTTGCTTCAAGAGAGGAGATTTATTGTAAAAGGTGAACCAAGAAGCTAATCTTCTATCTCCAAGTTCAGCTCCAGCTCCTAGCAAAGTCAAACCATTCAGGAGTTACAGTTAGAAGCTGTTAAAGAGTTATAACAAATTAAAACTTGTTAGCTGATTTTACAAAAAACGAAAAAATACACTTTAGAAACCAAAAGGTTTTGAGAGGGAGCTTGAGAGAAAATAACTCATCTTTGTAAAATCAGAAACTTTAATCTGAAGGATGAAAAAAAAAAAAGCCTTGAAGATCGTTTCCAGAATGATGTGGGTGAAGAATCACCGAACCACTATACCTATTTGAGTTTGTCTTCTTCTTCTCTTTTTATTTTTGAGACTACATGTTATTTTTTATTCACAATTGAGTCAAGAATTTGAGGTTGAACTTCATACCTAAAAGAAAGAAACTAAGAACAGTGAGAGGAGAGAGAGATATATAAAAGAATTTTTCATCAGAATGTTGTCAACGTACGAGGAAGAAAGATAAGCTGAAGGAAATAATTACCACCTGTGAAGTTACATGCAGCACATCTTCACAATCAGCATCCATTTTTCTTTCTTGGATCAATCCATGGAAACCACCTTTTGGGCCTTGTAGTACTTGATCCAAAGCCTATTTACAGTTGGTTTGACAAAGCGCTATTTATTCATGGACAATTAGAGTGTATGGGCAGAATTTTAAGGGTTTCATTCTGAAAAAATGACAAAATTGCCGAAGGAATAAGAATTATGTCAACTCATTGTTCTTGATGCTCTTAAAGTCTCGTGTCCTGTAGTTTTGTAAATAGTTTATATGAACGCTTATGTTGTTAAATATATGATATTTACTTTACATCTTGTATTTTGTTAGTTTCTTGTTTTTATTTGTTTTACCACAAACCAATAAACATAAAATTCCTGGTTATCTATATGACTCAAACAATGTATGTGGTGACATACAAGTGGATCATGTCTTGAGTATATTACCAAAATGGTCTGTAGTATATGGATATAAGAGGGAAACTTTTCCTGGTACGCTACAGACGCGGCCACACTTTGTGGAATGATCACAAGTGTTGTGACTTGTTCAAAATGGTCTGATCTTGATCATTACGTGTTTGGGACATGCCGAGCGGGAGCGTCCTATACAAAGAGTTTGTATTAAACCTGACCACGAAGTGTTAACGTCTCGTTAATATAACATTGTTCATGACAGAGACTTCACTTCACTAGGATGACCATAAGGTAACATGACTTCAATACTGAGTGAGTTGGGAACTCCCTGCCATTGAGGGCGGGTCCTTTGATTTGTATGGGTGTGAGTGGCCAAGTCCGCCGATTCAAACTACCATTTTGGGGATTTGTCTGATTTGGGGCTGGGAACTCAGCTACACAAGATGGAATTCACTCCTTCCCCGAGGCAGGATAAGTAGATAGATAGTTCTAAGGGCTGATTCCTGGGGCGACAATTTGGCGCCACACACCTTCTCTTGGCCTGAGAGGTGTTCACACATAGTTGGACTATGTTGTATTGTTCATTAGAGGAATCAGTGGTACTTAAGGAGTGAGATGTAACTACAGGGGAAAAACGGTAATTTGGCCCAACTGTACTTACGAGCATCTGTGAAGGGGCATTGTACTCATGATTGGTTTATTCGATGGACACAAAAATATATCTATGGTAAGAAAAGTTCAGCCGTTGGTCTTTAGTGGAATACCTGACAGTTAAGAGATGGTGGATCTCGTGGCTAAAGAGTTTAGTTAGCTATTCACGGATCGTTGGAGCTTCGAGCCACAGGTTCATTAGGTTCCTTGGGTAGCTTGGATAAAGTCGAGAACCAGTGTTTGAGTTAATTTGAAATGTTCAAATTGACAAGAGGAAGTTCGATTATATATGATATAATTGGACTAGTTAATTATATATGATATAATTGGTTACATGTATGAGATACATTATTTTGGAGGAAATTAGATATAAATATGATTTATATCAAGTAGAGGAGAAAATACTATAGTAGATATGTAATATCAAACTATAAGATAAAAATATAATATGATTATATTTATTATTAATTAATTGATTAATTATATGATAATTAGCCAATTTTCATGTTTGGACGTGGGTTAGTGGGAATGAGTCGATTATTGTAACCGATGAATTAAAATGAAAAATGTTTTCATTTTGAATCGCCCAAAGAATTCCAGAGAAAGCGCGTTTGTGAACATCTAAACGATCGCTTACATAAAATGAGAGCCTATATGATAGTCCTCTCCATCTAAACGATCGTCTACCTCACACCTAAATGATTGCATGCTATTTCCTATACGATCGGATAGCTTCTTTAAACGATCGTATGGCGTGTCGATATTACTAAATGATCGTATACCTTTTCCTAAATGATCGTTCAGTAAATCCTACACGATCGTGTAGCTTCTCCTAAACGATAAGTAGTCTGCTATGCAATAGCATCTTTTTCCCTCCCACTTACTTATTGCCTACACGATTCGTGTTTCCTCCTTCCTCTACCAAATTCACCAAAGACCACCCTTTGGGTTTTCACTCCGAGAATACCAGGGGCTCTTTAGTGGTGGTGTCGTCCCCGCAGTGTTCGTGTTCGTGCAGTTGTTCATGCTACTATTGTTGACGCTGCTGCTGGGCGTTGGTAGATCGCTTGGAGGGTTCCGCTGCGTTGAGTTCCAAAGTGTGAAGATTGTCTTCAATTAGTATGACACTCATTCTCTTGTTATTTTGTTGTTCGTAGCATGCCGATAATTAGTGTTTGCTTGCATAACTGTATGTATTGAATGCATGATATGTATTTCGGTCACGGTGAGATCGGAGCGATCCGAACACGCTCATGGAACTCTTAGAGATCTTTCACTCATGTGACATGCACATGCCCAAAAATTTCTAAATCCCTGATTTGCCCTTGCATTATTCGTAGATGTTGTTGTTGATGAAACTACAAATACCAGGTAATTCCAAAATAGAAAACATGGTCGAGGTATATATACAGGGTAATTGTTGATATTTGTCAAGGACAACCGCCCTCCTAATTTTAGTTAACATAATCTCTATATTTTATTATTATTTTAGATTTTGTTTAACCACTTTTCAAATTTATCTCACATTAATAATATCCAAATTTTTCTACCAAATTTATATTTGAAATATCCATATATTATTAAAACTTCTTTTATCCATGTATTTTATTCAAATCTCTATATTGTTTATCATAATTGTATACATACATTTTTAATAAATTATTTGTATATTTCTCACATTCTTAATAAATTAGTTGTGTATGCTATTTTTGATATTATTTTAACGATTTGGGAAAAGAAATATCACTTCCTAAAAAAATGGTCATGTGATTGTTGCTCCATACATTACCATAACTTTTGTTACTTACATAAAGGTTTCATCAATTTAGGTTTTCTCATGGTTCTTTAAAACGTTACTGTTTTTGCTATGACTTTACAATTATGATTTTGATTCAAAATAAACCAATCTCTTCCTCATTTTCCCCTCTTTTGGAATTTAAATTTATTTTTAATATTAAAATTAGTTTTTGATAACTACTTCACGAATTGATTTAAAATAAACCAATCTCTTCAAATTAGCTATTTGTTTTGATTTGATTTAACCCCTTTTCGAAAATATTCAAAATTAATCAATATTTAATTTGTTTATCATCATTTGAATTTGAATTTATAATACATCTTTAGATTTTATGTTATTTTATTCATTGTTTATTATTCTAAATCCAGATTAATTTTTTTTATTTTAATTAGGATTTTACGGAATATTTTATACATATTATTATCTAATAAATTGTATATTTCATTTAAATTTGATAATTTTTTATATATTTTAATTATCTTTTATTCATTATCATCTTATTATATTATTATTATATCATTAATTTGTCTTTTTGACAAACAAATAAGAATTCACTTTTGCAATTTTGCTAGTTTTGCTATGTCTCTACAACGAGTTAGGCTTCTTTCATAGGTTTTTGTAGTTGATGAACTTATAAATACAGTCTAATTGTTGAAGCTCATGAAAATGGAATTATGAATATAGTGTAATTGTACATAAACGAACATTTTTCTCCCTGAATTATATTTAAATTTATATTTTATTATCAAATTAGATTTTGTTTTTTTTTTAATCAAAATACACAAAAACTTACTGTTTCTTCTCTCCAATTTATGTTTGAATTTATTTTTTATTATCAAATTTGATTTTATCCAACTAACTTTTGATTGATTTATATGTTTGTTACAAATTCAATTGTATCTAAATATTTTTTAATTATTTTATACATATTTATCAAATTAATTTGATTTTTTTCTTTATATTTTTTATGTTTTCAATTTTTCATATACAAATATGTAAAAATGACTTGTTGAACCTAAAAAGAAACATATAAATGAGAATTAAATTTTAAATGTTTGAAACATGTGGGTGTGTATATATATATATTTCAATTTATTATTATTACTAATAATAATAACAACAACAATAATAATAGGCTACTTAATAATAATAGGCTAGATTATTTATATTTTTAAAATAATGTATCTTTGCATTTTCATTTATACTTAATTTTGTTATTTTAGGTTAATTTTGTCATTTACTACTTAGTATTTTTTATTATATAAATTCGTTGGATTATTTTAATAATTTTGAATTTTTTTTATCATTTTTTTCAAATGAAACTTTAAATTTAGTGATTGTGGGCCCTTTATTCATCATCCATGGCATCCGCCGCTTAAAATGAAAGTCAAAGTTAAACGACAAATGAATGGGGAATCATGATGCTAGCGTGTAAAGTATTTGTTTGAAAGGTGATCGAGAAATTCAACTTCAAAGAATCGCAGAAAAGTCTAATTAATGTGCCCAACAAATTCAACTTCAAAGAATCGCAGAAAAGTCTAATTAATGTGCCCGTCCGTTTGGCTTCCCCTTTCCCCACGGAACTTGTTTTCTAAGAAACAACATTTATCTTAGAACAACTCCCTAGTTTTACACACTATTTTCTATGCGAAAGCCACATGACGAAACCCCAAATGAACTGGAACTTTTCCGATCGTCTTCTTTTTCTTCTTTCACTAATTACATGCTTCTCTTCAAAGTGTTGCTTCGGCAGTGATACAATTACATCAACAGAATACATCAAATACCCTGCAACCATAATTTCCAATGCTACTTCCTTCGAATTGGGGTGGTTCTCACCTCTTAATTCCACAACCCAATACATCGGAATCTGGTACCACCAAGTTTCCCTAAAAACTCTGGTATGGGTCGCTAACAAAGACACCCCTCTCAACAATACTTCCGGAATTTTCACCATCTCCAATGATGGAAATGTTGTGATTTTAGACGAAAACAACACTACCATCTGGTCTTCAAATGTTACTTCTCCTACAGCCAACACAACCGCCCGAATTCTAGATTCAGGCAACCTTGTCTTGGAAGATCCTGCTTCCGGGTTTGTTATTTGGGAGAGCTTTAAACACCCTTCCAATTTATTCTTGCCTTCCATGAAACTTATCACAAACAAAAAAACTCAAGAGAAGCTCCAATTTACTTCATGGAAAACCCCTTCCGATCCATCTAAAGGTAACTTTTCTTTATCGTTGGATGTTCTAAATATTCCTGAAGCTGTGATTCGGAATTATGGAGGTAACCCATATTGGAGATCTGGTCCATGGAATGGTCATACTTTTATTGGAATACCCGAAATGATCTCTGTTTATCTCGTTGGGTTTAATCTTGCGATTGAAGATCAAGCTTATTATTTCTCCATCTCTTACAGTAATGAAGATCAGTTACTTTATAACATGGTATTAAGCCCAGAAGGGAATTTGGAGCAACAGTACTGGGATCCTTCGAAGGAAAATTGGGAAGTGAGTTGGTCGGCTTTTAGAACAGAATGCGATTATTACGGTGTTTGTGGTGTGTTTGGGGTCTGTAATGCGAATGTATCCCCTGTTTGCAGCTGTTTAACAGGGTTTAAACCAAAGGATGAAGATGAATGGAATCGAGGAAATTGGAGTAATGGGTGTGTGAGAAATACGCCATTGCAGTGTGAGAACAGCTCTAGAAACAACACTAGAGTTGAGGAAGATGGATTTTTGAAAGTGGAATTGGTTAAAGTTCCATTTTTGGCAGAGTGGTCAAATTCGTCTACTTCAGCGGATGATTGTAAACAAGAGTGTTTTCAGAATTGCTCGTGTA
The DNA here is from genome assembly GCF_009727055.1 of Benincasa hispida. Classification (NCBI taxonomy): domain Eukaryota; kingdom Viridiplantae; phylum Streptophyta; class Magnoliopsida; order Cucurbitales; family Cucurbitaceae; genus Benincasa; species Benincasa hispida. The sequence goes on along the minus strand of NC_052356.1, from coordinate 53,778,900 downwards.
GTGCATATGCATATGAAAATGGCATTGGTTGTATGATATGGAGAAGGGATTTATTTGATGTACAAAAATTTGAAAGCCTCGGAGCCAATCTTCATCTTCGACTGGCTTATGCTGACTTGCAAACAATTAGTACGCTTTCTCTAAACTGCTCTACTCTGCAAATTTTCTGTGTAAACTGAAACTAATCTCTTTGATATTGTTTTCATTCATAGATGATGTAAGAAGAAAGAGTACTGGAATTATTATAGCCATAGTGATACCAGCAACGCTTATGATCTTCATCATTGCTATATACTTCTGGTGGAGATGGAAGGCTGGCAAAAATGGTAAAGGAATTCTGATTAATTATTTTTTAATTTGTCTTTTTAATTGGTTAGATAGTGTTATATAGCTAGTTTTGTTGATGATTGGAGACTTTTGTAGAGTATAGCAAAAAAGGGAAAAGATTGAAGTTGAGAAGGGATGATATGATTGGGGACAAAAGCAAATTTGAAGAACTACCTCTTTATGATTATGAGAACTTAGCAATCGCAACACATAATTTTGATTTAAGTAACAAACTTGGACAAGGTGGCTTTGGTCCCGTATATAAGGTAGGTTTTTATATTACTTACATGTGGATTTCTTGCGGTTTTAAACTGTCATTATGAACCCAATATCCTTTGATGAAACTTGAAAAGATGACGGTTTGAACTCCAGCATCAATATCATATGCTAAAATTGTTTTATGTTTTCAGGGAAGATTGTTAGATGGACAGGAAATAGCAATAAAGAGGCTTTCAAGAGCTTCTAATCAAGGATACGAGGAGTTTATAAATGAAGTGATCGTAATTTCAAAACTACAACATAGAAATCTTGTACAGCTTCTCGGTTGTTGCATTGAAGGAGAAGAGAAGATGCTAATATACGAGTATTTGCCCAACCTAAGTTTGGATGCATTCATCTTTGGTTAGATATTTTAAGATTTCTCTATTCATGGTAGCTTAATTAATTTGCATTAGAATAAATAATGATCACTAACCACACATTTGAAATATTTTTGCATGTAGACTCTATTAAACAAAAAACCTTGGATTGGAGAAAAAGATTTAACATCATTGATGGAATTGCTCGAGGTCTTCTTTACCTTCATCGAGATTCAAGATTGAGAATTATTCATAGAGATTTGAAGGCAAGTAACATTTTATTAGACAAAGATATGAATCCTAAAATTTCGGACTTTGGTATGGCAAGAATTTTTTACAGTAATGAAGTGCAAGCCAATACTAATAGGCTCGTTGGAACTTAGTAAGTATAACTCTTTATATTATTTTGATTACAATAATTATCCAACCAACAATGATTGAATATGTCATTTTGTTGAATTTAGTGGGTATATGTCGCCCGAATACGCAATGCAAGGTCAAATTTCAGAGAAATCAGATGTCTTTAGTTTTGGAGTTTTATTACTTGAAATTATAAGTGGGAGAAGGAATACAGGGTTCAACCACCATGAACATGCTTTGAGCTTATTGGAATTTGTAAGTGAAAAAAAAACTCCAATATCAAATTCTTGATTATATTTAAATCTCAATGACCTTGTATAACTTTTTAATGTGGTTTCAGGCATGGAAGTTGTGGATAGAAGACAATCTTATTGCATTGATTGATCCCACAATATATGAATCGAGTTATTATTCGGAGATTTTGAGGTGTATCCAAGTGGGACTCTTATGTGTTGAAGAATCTATAAATGATAGACCAAATGCTCTTACCATTGTTTCGATGCTCAACAGTGAAATTGTAGATCTTCCTCTTCCAAACCAATGTAGCTTTATCGGTAGACCAACTCAGAGTAATGTAAGGATATCTCGACAATGTCTAAATACATATTCTATGAATAGTCTTACGCTTACCTCAGTCATGGGTCGATAATAATGTAATCTCCACTTTAAGAATTCAAATATCTTTCTTTTATCAATAATATAATTGTTTATTAGACACAAGTGATTTTTAATAGTAAAATAAAATAAACTAATATTTAATTATTGATTAGACACATTTGTCTCTTAGAAAGTCCAAGGTGATGGCTTTGAAATGTAGCCAATAAACTTCAAACAAACAAAAATGGATCTAAATGCTGACTTTGTAAGGTTCCTAAGCAGATGCATCTAATCCCATTTCCCAAACATTTTAGTTTTATTTACTTCCTATGCTTACAAGGATTTTAATCAAGAAGAGCCATAAAACCCATAGAAGCAGTTTTCACTGGATCTTCTTTAAAATTGTTAAAATCACTTTTGTCAATATTAAAATTACTTTGAAACACATTTTAAAATATTTTGTCAAGTTCTACCAATATAAAATTAAATATTAAATTAATTTTCAATGATTAAAAGCGTGATTCAAAATCATTTTTGAAACATGTTTTTAATCATTCAACGTTAACTTAATATTTAATTTTACATTTTTAGATGCAATTCTCATTTCATTAAAATTGAATTTGAATGATAAAAAAAGGTTTCAGAGTGATTTTGAATATCATCAGTGATTTTAATCAATTAAGAATGACTTCTATACCTGCTCTTCTACTTCTTTCATTTACAGACTTCTGTTTTAACATTATGTTCTGACAGATATTCAATCACATTAGTAAATTTTATATATGTTTAACGCATATTTGAAAGTAATTTTGAAATTATTAAAAGTACTTGTCTCGTTCAAAATCACTCTAAAGTATGTATTAATCACTAACAACAAATCTAGTATTTAATTTCAGACTCTACATGCAATTTTTTTATTATAAAAAATGATTGTGAATGATGAAAAACAAGTTTAAGATTTATTTTAAAAGGCCTGCTTGCAACCATAACATTTTGGCCCCAAATTAATTAACAATATAGCATAAACCAAAAAGTATAGCAAAGATGACCAAATTTAATTCAACCCATACAAAAAGACTAAAAGCCCATGTTAGGTTGTGTTTCAGATTTCCTTACATGAGATCCAATACTGAGTGTATTTCTGAAACAAAGAAACCCAAGAAAAAAATAACCCAAAATTGAAATGGGTTGGTAGAATGAAGTGAGGAGAAAAGGCCATGAAGCAAATTCACTTGGACACGTGGAAAGCACTACCCTCTTCTCCAAAACACCAAATCTGATGTTGAACTGACGTAAGCAAAAAAAAAAAAAAAAAAAAAAAACAACTCTCTGTAAGTTCTCTCTGTCTATCTACTCCCTAAGATTCAAACAAATTCTCTCTTTCTCAGTTCTTTAATGGAGGTTTTGATTTTGCATGTAATGAAAAAGAATGAAAGAAAGAACACAAGAGTTTACATGGTTCGACAAAATAGATGCCTACATCCACGAGAATATTGAGGAAATTTGTCAAATGAGTGCAAGTTTTAATTTCAGTCTTAACATTTCTTTTATACTTAGAACTTCCTTTTATAGATTAAGAGAGACCAATTTACAAGTCTGTTTAAAACAGAAATAATAAACTGAAAGTAACAGTTGGATTTACTTTTGAAATCTCCACCTTAAATCTAACTTTGTAAATTTCTTCAAGCATCTTCCAAATTTGATTTGCATTATTCTTTTTAAGTTAGATAGAAGCCTACCAGGTCGAACCACTTTTGGATCTTGAGCTTCGACACTGGTTTTGTGAGCATGTCAGATGCGTTGTCCAAAGTATTATCTTCCAGACTTCTATTTCTCCATTCTCGACTTTGTCTCAAATGAAAAGAAATTTTACATCAATATGTTTGGTCTTGCTGTGGTATTATGGGTTCTTAGAGAGATGAATGGTACTTTAATTATCACAGTAGATTTTAAGTACTGTTTGATTGATACCAAGATCATTCATCAAACCTTTGAGCCATAAACCTTCTTTAATGGCTTTTGTTAAAGCTATGTATTCTGCCTCTATTGCAGATAGAGCTTTTATTTATTGTAGGGTATTCTTCCAATTGATTATATTACCCTCAAATAGGAATACATAACCTGATAGGGAAATTCTCTTGTCAATATCCCTTACAAAGTTTGAGTCAACATTGCCAACAAGATCTAGTTCTGATTCCTTTGATTTTTTATAGATTAGTTTAGCATTTTTTGACCAAATTAGATACCTTAGTGTCCACTTGGTGGTTGTTGGGTTTTATGTCCCAAAACTTGTAGATAGTAACCGTATTTAATTGACCGTTATCAATAAGGCTGGTACCCTATCCTTCTAACACTATGGACACGACCCACTTTGTATTTGATACAAATGCAATGATCCAACACGTTCGTGTAGGTGACATGCGAGTAGAGGGTATCCTATGCAATGAATTTTTATAAGACTGGACCGCGAAATAGTAACCACTAGATGTAACACCGTTGACTAGTTAGGTTTCCATTTCAATAAGATGACCTAAGCAACTTAGTCTTAATCTTGAGTATATTATGAAGTCATGTTCATGAGGGATTGTCCTTTAATTTATATGGATGAGAGTGGCCAGTTCGCCGACTCAATAAGCCTACTTGCAGACAAGATCGAGGGGGTAGCTTGGAACATAATAATACAATATGGAATTCACTCCTTCCCAACTTTAGGGTAAGTAGATGAATGTTCCCTTAAGTGGTGTCTTCGGGATTTGAACAAAGGGCCATATCCTCTTGTTGGCATGAGAGGAGATTCTATTTAATAGTTAAACCATAAACAAGTTGTTCATTAGAGGACAACTGGTACTTAAGGATACAGAGGTAACCCAAGCATAAAATGGTAATTTAACCTGGTTGGTGTTACGAACACTCATTGAAGACTAACTTGCTATTGTTGGTCTAAATCCATGGACACAAAAATATATCTACGATGGAAAGAGTGCAGCTGTGGGTCTTTAGGAGAGTGTACCCATAGTTAACAAATATTGATTAATTTGGTTAATGAGTTTAACCAATTAATCTCATATCATTGGAGCTTTTGATCTGTAGGTCTGTAAGATCCCCTTGTTAGCTCAGTGAAGGATATTAATGAGAATGATTTGAATTGTTCAAATCAATTGAGGAAACTGTATTTAATATGATTGATATATAATTAATTATAGATGTGATCTATAATTCAAATTATGTGAGAGATATACTTGAATGAGATTCAAATATCATATTTATGGGAATTGATTCCTAAAGAGTTGCATACATATCAATATGTGATATTTATATGTTAATTAACTCTATATTAAATATGATTAAATATAGTTGCTTAATTGGAAGAAATATACCACGAGATTACCATGCAAAGATAGCCAAGAAATTGGAAGAAAACACTGCTCAAACTCTTAATCCTCTTTCAAGCCTTCATGAAATCTTAAGTGAAAGCTTAGGATTTTCCTTTGTAAGCAGAAGAGGAACTTCATTTTCAACACACTTTTTTGTGAAGCAGTCGTTGACAGAGCCAGATGGAGCAAAGAATTGCACACCATGACTTGATTTTCTGTCTTTGTCTCTTATCTTCCTTAGTTGCATTTGTATTGTATAAACGTTGAAAGACATCTTTTCCTAATATGAATGCATCTTTAATTTATCTCTTATCCATCTCTTTTATTTTCATTATGAGCAACTAATTTATCTATGGGTTGAGAAGCATTATAGCTAACATGAACTAACTAAAAGTCAACCATGTGTTCAATTTGTTTTATGCATGATTATTGAATTACTTGAATAAGTCGAAAGATTATTATGAGTAGATTAAATCTAGGTTTGAAAGGGATAAAGATTTATATCTTATAGAATAAGAAGAGAGCTTATTTAGAAATAAAGAAATATCTTTTGCAATAAATGCTCATCGCATGCATCCTAGAGATAGGATATTGTGGCTCTATATGCTGAAAAGTGTAAGTTATAATGTTGTTGATCTAATTGAACCACATGATTTATGCTTTACCTAGGAATGTTAGTGAATATTCTTCTCAACCATACTCTCATCCATTCGAATTGCATACTTCTCGCACAGATTGTTTTACCTAAAGATTGTGATTTCCATCGCATTCATCATTAGATTCACCATCAGCATTAGAATAACATTAAAACTCATCACCTACTTAGTAAACAAGTCGTGTGAAGATCGAAGCAATAGTTGTCAACGCATATTTACAATGAAATCCCTGAGTTCGACCTTGGACTCACTAAGACTCTAGTTGAGCTTACACTTGGATTAAACTAGATAAAATCGTGTGTTACCCACCATCACTTGGCATTCATTCCATCACATATAAAAAACGCATCATATACCACTTATCCAATTATTGAAATTCCTAGAAGAATAATAAGGTATTCTTGTGGTAGTGTTGGTGAGTTCGTGTGGAGATCAAAAGGAATTTTAAGAGATCCGGGCGTTTACAAAGTGTTGGGTTGTATGTCCTAAAACTCGCAGTTTGTAATGTTGAACATATTCTATTATCAATAAAGATGTTATTGATTTTTGTTCAATAAAATATTATTGTTGAATATGTGAATTGCACTTGTAAAATCTAAATCCAATAAACTAAAGATCCATGACTATTATATGAATACATAAACTTTATGTGGAAACATGAGAGTGGATCAAATTCAGTTTATAGCCAAAATAATCTATAGTATACGAATAAGGTTGGGTATCTTATTCTGGTGACACTGTTGGATGTGGCCCACTCTATAGTTGTTACATTGTTATAAAGTGCTATAAACGGAGGATCTTGATTCGCTCATGTATTGACATGAGGGATGGAGGCGTCCTATGCAATGAGTTTGCATAAGATCGGACTAAGAATTAAGTCACTCTTACTTTATAACGTTGTTTACTGTTAAGACTGATTATTTCAAAGCGATGGCTTAGGTAACTTGACCTTTATCTTGAGCTAACTATGTACTCCTGTTTATTCGGGATTATCCTTAGATTCGAGTCAACAACGCCGAATCAATTAGGCCTTCCATTTCAGGGGTAAGACCAGATAGATAGCTGGGGATATAGGGTGCAAGATAGAATTCACTCCTACCCACTTTTAGGGATAGTAGAGAGGTTGTTCCCTTAGTGATGACTCTGGATCTTGCACAAGGGGCCCCACCCTTTCATTGGCCCGAGAGGACTCGGTTTTGTGATTGGATCGCAAACCAATTGTTCATTAGAGAATCAGTGGGACTTAAGGAGCAAGATGTAATCTTGGGGGTAAAATAGCTTTTGACCCAACCGTTATTATGAACAACCTATGAAGGATTAACTTACTAATCATGGTTATATCGAGTGGACATAATATATCTACAGTGAAGGGAGTGCAACTATTGAGCTTTAGTAGAGTGATTCGATAGTTAACGAATGGTGGTTAAATAGGTTAAGAGTTTAGTTGGTTAATTGCGGATCGTTGGAGCCCATGATCTGTAGGTCCATGAGGTCCCCCTACTAGCTCATATCGCACTAAACTTTAAAACAGTGTGACAAACGAATTTAATTGTGAATTAAACATAAAGAGAGAGAAAATATGAGATATTTAAATAAGATTTAAATATCAAGATTATGAATAGGGATTCATATTCATTATGATTATTGTTGGATTTAATATTAAATTTAATAAATTAAATTGTTTAATTAATTATTTAATATTAATATAATTTTAAAATTGATTATTAGAATTAATTTTTGAAATTAAATAGAATTGGTCAAAATTGTCTTAAAGTCAAATTTGTTGACTTTGGACTTTGAGAGTCAAACTTTGACCAAATTAGTGGAAAGATCCAATATTTATGAGTAGAAAATGCCAACTCTTGCATGGCTATGTGTTGTCTTCATTTGAAGACACATGTCCCACTAAATCCCACTTTGAATTAGTGAATTTTTGAGTGTCAAATTCTCTTCAAACATAAAGTTGCATATTTTGCATGTAATTGTCTTTAAAAGGGAGATTATGTGATAATTTCTTAACAATTTTTTCTCTAAGACTTAATATTTTTCCCCTCAAAATTAATCACTCACTAGATCCCACCATCCTGTTCTAAGATCGGAAAAGTGTCAGGAAGACTCGTGGTGGTCTATGAACCGTTCGTGAGGATATTAGAGCTAATTTGGAGAAGATTCAAAGTCTATAAAGGTTATATTCTTTTCCCCTTTTATTTGTTTCAATTGCATGCTTATCTTTGTAATTAACCTAATTAGAGTACTTTAGATTCGTTTTTCTTCCACTATGCATGTGTCTATTCCATCAATTGGTATCCGAACATGCTTAAAGTACTCAACTTTTGGTTAATTTATGCATATGGTGGATATTGATTCATGTAATGAATGCTTGTATGCTAAAATGGATAATTTTGGTTTTGACCTCCGGTTTTCCTCTTGGATTGTAATAATTATTGTAATCGCCCAGTGTTTTATGAGCTTAATGAATGGTCAGTAAATTTGCTAGATTCATTAGACTCGAAATTAGGCTGTAATTACTCGGTTCCAGCAAAGAGGATAACTACAAGTTGGTGCAAAATAGTTCACAGACCCGAAAGTGACTCTCCAGACCCAGTTCACGACCTGAGACCTGACCCGGATGATGATCCAACCCGTGAGGCAAGGCTGACGCGTATGGCAGCTCCCAGACCCGACCCGAGTCTGCATCGTCTGCCCCATCGCTGCCCACCAAGCGCTCCACGCGCCCACCAAGCCCACTTTCGTCCTTGCCCAAGCGCGCACTTGGCCCAACCCAAGTCGTCAGTTCACCAACCACCGCCCCGCCTAGCCGACCCGACGACCTGCGTCTGCTCCATCTGCTCCAGCCGTCGACCCGCGCGCCTGGTTCGGTTCAAGCTGGTTTGACCAGTTTTGGGCTGTTTTGGGGTTTTGAAGCCGGTTCAAGCCCTTTTCAAGTGGTTCGAGCTAGTTCGAAGTGTTTGGAGGTGGTTCGAGGCTATTTTCTGCTTATTATTGCAATAAGGGTAGCTTTGAGCTAACTTAGGTTGCCAAAACCAGTCTATTTTAGTGTGTTTATTTAATAATGCATAGTGCGTTGGAGTTGATGTCCTAAATCTCGTAGTGTCTTATAGTTTGTAAACATTGTATAAACAAACTCTTTATGTGATTAATAAAATATATGATATTTTATTCACTTTTTCTATAAAATATGTGATATTTTAGTTGCATTAACTACAAACCAATAAATTAACATCCGAGGTTATCTTTGTAACTTAAACATGTATGTGGAAACATATGGGTGGATCATGTTTAAGTGATAACCTAAATGGTCTGTAGTAGATGGATAAGGCTGGGTACCTAATCCTGGTGACACTATGAGTATGGCCCGCTTTGTAGGTGTTACAATCTATGAAGCACAGACATAGATATGGCTACACGATATGGAAACGATCAGATACGACGATTCGTCAATTTCTAAAAAACTAAGATATAGATACGTCTAAGGATACGTCTTTTTTATATATATATTTCTAAAGAATGAGGATACTGATACGTTGAAGGTACATTTTTTTCTCTTTAAAAAATATAGGATATAGATAAATTTAGCATACAAGTTAATAACAATAGCACAAAATAGAATATAAACATTGAAATACAATACAAAAAAAACAACATCTAAGATGTTGAAGTACAATAGTTAATAAAATGCAATAGAAAAGTGACTCATATTGCAAAGAAGAAGATTAGAGAGAGAAGTATGAAAATAAATGAAGAACTTATTGTTGAAGATATCCAAATGGTTTATATTTTTGTGGACTTTGTGAGGACTCAAATGGAGATTAGATGGAATCCAATGTGAAAATGGAGATTAGATGATTCTAGTCTAGGGTTTGGTCCGTTATTCTTTTTTTTTTTTTTTTTTTTTTTTTTTTTTTTTTTTTTTTTAACTTTTGGACTCGAGTAGTGAGCTTTTTAAATAGGTTACCTAATTTTAGATTGGGAAAGATTAGATGAGTTACTTGTCTTTTTTCTTTAAAAAAAAGTACGCTTAGAAATAGATACATCAAATCGCGTGTCAGATACGTATCTAGAAAGTATCGGTATCCGATACGTGTCTGATACTGATTCTTTGCCTCATATGAAGTATCTGTACTTCGTAGGTTACAATTGTTGTAAAGTGCTAAAAATGATCTGATCCTGATCATTCATGTATTAGACATGCGAGTGGGGATATTCTATACAAAGGAGTTTGTATAAGACCGAACCACGAAATGTTTAGTCTTATTATATAACATTGTTCATAATAGAGACTTGCATTTCACCAGGATGACCATATGTTATATGACCTGAATCCTGGGTGAGCTGTGAACTCCTGACTATGAGGGTGGTCTTTTGATTTGTATGGGTGAGAGTGGCCAGATTGCCGACTCAACAAGCCTACCATTTTTGGGATTCGTCTTATTGGGGAGTTGGGAACACAGCTACACAAGACGGAATTCACTCCTTCCCTGAAGCAGGGGTAAGCAGATAAACTGCTCCCTTAACGGCTGATTTCGAGTCTTGAACAATGTGGCACCACACCTTCTCCTGACCCGAGAGGGGTTTAGTCATAGTAGGACTATGATCTATTGTTCATTAGAGGGATCAGTGGTACTTAAGGAGTTATATGTAACTATAGGAGCAAAACGATAATTTGGCCTAGTTGTACTTACAAATAATTTGTGAAGGGTCGTTGTACTGTTGATTGGTTATATCCAATGGACATAGAAATATATCTGAGTGCTATTGTCGGTCTTTAGTGGAGTGTCCGACAGTTAACGGATGGTGAATAATGTAATTAAAGAGTATAATTAATTATTCATGTACTGTTGGAGCTTCAACGTACAGGTCCATGAGGTCCCCTTAGTATCTCAAAAGGATTTAGTTGAGAATCAATTTTTGGATTAATTTGAATTGTTCAAATTAATAGAGGGATTTCATTATATATGATATAATTAAATTGTTTCAATTGTATATGATATAATTGTCATAATGTATTTGATACATTATAGCTTAATGGGACGAAATAAATATTTGAATGAGATTCAAATATATTTTCTATGAATGAGTTTCATAGATGTTAAATTGAAGATAAATATGATTTATATTAAATGTCAATAATAGAGAAAAGAAACTATAGTTTATATTGTATGTGATACAATATTAAAACTATAGTTATTATGTTAATATTATATATAATATATAATTTAAATATAAATATAATATGATTAAGTTAGTTATTCGTATTTATTTATATTATTATTATTATTAATTATATTGAAATAATAAGGAAGGGAGTTACAACTCCCTTCTCCAATCTTTTTCTCTTTACCCACTTTAGTGGGGTGGATTATTCAATTTGGCAAGAGGAGAATAAAAAGAAAACAGTTTTCTTTCCTCTTTTGCGTTGGTTGTTGGCTGAACGATCGAGAGAGATTTACAGAAGAGTTCTGTGTCTTTGTCTTGTGGAAGAAAGCTCTCATCTTCTTCAGAAAGCTCTCAATCTTCTTCTTCCTCCACTAAAGTTTCCCTCTAAACCAAAATAATCAAAGTCCACACTCCTGGGGTTCTCACCTTGAGAATACTGAGGATTCTGTTGTGGTTGTGTCTAAGTTTTGATTCGAGAAAATTCTTGATGAAGGTCTTCAAACTGTATGTGACTGTTCGAGGGAGTTTCGCGAAGAAAGGTTCTTCATAGGTGAGGTTTCTTGAAAACCCTTCCTTTAAAAGCATGTTGTAGTTAATTTTGAATGCATATCTTTTGTATGTTTACTGTAAACTTAGTATTTATAATAATAATAGAATTTGGTCGATTTGCTTCCGCTCAAGGTTCTTTTTCACAAGAGTTCCTTCAGTGCTATGCGATCATGTAGAGTTTGCTACACGATTGTGTTGCGTTGCTTACATGATCGCATATGCGCTTGCTTGCTTTACGAATGTATGAATTAAATAATTTATCTATTGTGTGCATATTGTATGCCATGTAGATTTAAAATCCCACCATAGGATAAGAATGTAGTATGCATTGCAAGTATATTATAAGTGTTATATTAAATGCATGGAATGAATGTTTATATAATTGTTATATAAAAGCATGTTATGGATGCAAAGTATGTCTATTATTTTATATGTTGTTATAAAATTGGATTAGAAATTAAAATCCATAACAAAGATAAAAGCATACTCACGTAGGTTAACCACCTGTTTAATAGTTAAAATAGGTTGACATCTTGTAAAATACGATTACAAACTCAATCGATATATAATTTTATCTAAGGCTGGGGGTACTTAAGTTGACGGTCTATAGAACACCTCCTATCTGGTGATTATGGCCAAATAATTGAGCGTTGTTAATCGATTTTATGTGCATATGTGAGCGGTGTGAGGTGTTAAAATTGGTTTTTCACCTAGACATCGTAGGTTAAGTCCAATTATAAAAGTTATACTTGGATAAACCACATAGACTTAGGTTGTTTAATTAGCTGGAATATTTCTAAGTAAAGATTTACCCAAAAACATATAGAACACTTCAGTAGGAGATTAATAACATATAAGATATATTGTTCTTAGCTCTCACGTCTCTAGGAGTTCATACCATGAGATCCGTGTAATGTTTCGTGTCACCCTGGAAGTAACTTCCATTTGAGAAGTGTTTGCATGGGTCAATAGCAAGGTGAATAGGAGAAGTAGTTCATAGTAAGTTGGTGAAGGATGTGTATCAACATGTCCTGCGATCTCTTCCATTAGTTTGGATTGTGAGATTCCTATTGCACCTGCTTATCGTCTTTAGGGTGGCATTAGCTAGTTTCTAACCATGGCTATCCACTCAGAGGGTTGTAACATAGGATTCTGAACAACTCAAACTCTAGAAATAGATAGGATTTCTTAGGTCGTTTCCCAACTTTGTCTCTCCAATTCGGTAGCACCGTTGGGACCACTAATCTTTGAGATATGAAGGTGGAGGGCTACACTTATAGAATTACAAAGTGTTAGTAAGTTCTTGACGGAAAACAGTAGCTAAATGACTATCAGAATATGAGTTATTCTGGAGATAGTATTTAGTCAGGAATTTCTTGCTTTAGTGAAGGAGTATTTGATTGCCCCTCGGTAGCAGTTATTCTGACTCACTATAGTATCGTTGCAAATAAAATAATGAAATTTGGGTACATTATTACTTTGCTAAAATTTGATTGGGTTTAGAAGCAATTCACTAACTAGAATTTGTATCGTTGCAAATAATTTCAGCATGTTGAATTCTTCAAATTTACTCGTTTCCGACACTTTTAACAGTAAATCAACATGGAAATTGAATATACTAGCAGTTGATGATTTAGATATGTTTTGACAGAGGAATGTCCTCTATCTCCCAATTCTACTATTGACCAGAATGCACAACAAAGTAAATATGATTTACTTGTCATTCAGACATGCTTGGTGGCAAATGATAAGTTAACTTGGATCATGGATTCAGGAGCAACTAATCATATCTGTACTTTTGCTCAAGAAACTAGTTCCTTACAAAGAGAATATCATAAACATATAGTAGCAAGTATACCTTTCCTTTATAGGTTTTTGGCGTTCACATAGGCATACATATCATGAGAGCTTCTTTGAAATCCCAAGCTATCTATGTAGTAAGGCCATAAATTGACTTGTTCAATAGGAATATAACTCTTCTTTCCCCTTTATCTCATAACCTTTAGGTTGTTGCATATCAATTGTCACATCTAGATAAACATATAGGAAAGCTACTTTCATCTAGCTCATCCAATTCAAGATCATTTTGAGCTACCAATGATAGGAGAAGTCTGATTGTAGTATGTTTTATGACATGGGAGAAGATTTCTGAATAATCAATGTTCTGTTTCTGAGTAAAACCTTTAGCAGCCAGTCTAGCCTTGTATCTAGGCTTTTGTTCTTTAGTAATACCATCCTTTAGTTTGAAAATCCACTTTCATGCAATTAGTTTGTATCTTTTATGTAGAGGTGCTAGAGACCATGTGTCATTTACCTTTAGTGAATCTATTTCCTCATTCATAGCCTCAATCCATTATCTGGCATTAAAACCACTCATATCTTCTTCAAATGTAGCTAGTTCTTGATCATTAAGAGCCATGGTGGCATTCAACAAAAGGTTCATGTAGTTTATGCCTACATATCTAGCTGGAGGAACATTACTTCTTCTTTATCTGTCCCTAGCAAAAGAATATTGACTCAAATTAGGTTGAACTTCAACATTTTTAACATGCCCATCTGATGTGCTTTCTGCTTCTTCTATATCACTGATAGGATCTTCTTGTGTAGGGATATTTCTTGCATTCTCCACCTCAAATCTAGTGGTATAGGTTGTTGTCTCTTCTTTAGAATTCTCCCCCTTTTGCATAAACATCTCATTTTCCCTTTGACATCTCTACTGATTATAAATATTTTCTCAGTAGGATGCCACATTTTGAAACCCTTCACACCTTCAGAAAAACCAATAAACATGCACATAGCAGCTCAGGTCTTGAGTTTTCCCTAATTTTGATGCATATACCCAATACATCCAAATACCCTGAGATCATCTAGATTAGGGGGTGTTTTGACCACTTCTCCTCTGACGTTAGGAACTTTAGGGAGGTGTGAGGACTTCTATTAAGAGTGTACACTGAATAAGCAGTTGCTTCTGCCCAAAACTTTTCTTCTATAATAGCATCAGAAAATAGGAACCTTACCCTTTCCATAATAGTGCTTTTAAGTCTTTCAACCACTTCATTTTATTGGGGTGTGTGTCTTACTATTCTATACCTATTTATACCATTTTATCTACAAAAGGTGTTGAAATCCTTTCCACCGAATTCCAAGCCATTATTAGTTGTCCTTTGTTGTCTACTTTTCTATCATTAATTTTCATTCCTTAAACTTCACAAAAATCTTATCCTTAGTCTTTAGAAAGTAAACTCAACTTTTTCTAAAAAAATCATTAGTTAAGGATAAAATGAACCTACAACCACTTATGCTTGGGGTTGAGGCTGGCCTCTATAGATTTGAGTGGATATAGTCAAGGATTCCCTTAGTAGTATGTTGGGCTTTAGTTAAAGTATGCCTCTTTCCCTTTCTCAGCACACAATGCTCACAAAAGAATAATTGGTTATTGATCTCTTTAGGTAGAATGCCTTGTTTAGATAGAGCTTCAAGGCCTTTAGAGCTAATTTGAGAAAACCTCTTATGCCATAGATCAACCTCAGTCAAATTAAAAGATGCTATTTTATAGACTATATTCACCATTTAAACTCCTCTTATAATGAACAATTTATCTTCTCACCAACCAAAACAACTTTGGAATCCTTTAGGACTTCAAGGCGGCCTCCCTTACCCCCATATTCACATCCCAGAGAGTCAAGCCTCCTTAAGGAAATTAAATTTCTTTTAAGATGTGGAACATGTCTAACATTCCCTTGGAGTTTCACAGTTCCATCCTTTAATTTTAATGAAACCGATCCAATCCCAATGATTTGGCATGCATCATTATTTTTTATGTAGATTGACTCTCTGTTGGTTTTTCTATAAGTGTTGATCATTTGCCAACTCTCTAGAAGATTCGTTTCCAAAACCCTAACATCAGACGATTTTCAAAATCTCTAACATCAGACGATCGTTCAATTGCTTCCTTTTTTTGTTTTAACCCTAACATCTGCAAAGCAATCCGTTTTCGTCTTCGTTTAACATCCGTCGTCAATGATGTTCTTCTTCAAGCACACTCGTCGTTGATCATTTGCCAACTCTTTTTGGTTTAGTGCACTCTGGTTGCACTCGATCACCCTAAAACAAAGGTGAAAAGCTTGCTTATTATTTCTCCTCTCTAGTTTGTAGATTTTGAAAGTGTAGCATAACATGTAATTATTGGAATTTGTGCCCTAAAGCCTCGTAATGTATTAGTTGATTAATTTAATTATTAATTATGCAATATTAATTTATCCATTAATCAGAAAAATTCAAGGTTATTTCATGAAGTCTTGAACATGTATGTAGTTGACATATATATTTTCACACTCCCTCCGGAGTCAATCCCTCAACCCGGAAGGAAGTGTGGGACCACAGATTTTAAGGATTTCTATTGTCTAGGATTTTATTTTTATACATATATTTCATTATTAACCATAAAGCATAACTGAGCTAATTTAGTTGAAAATTTTTATACAATACATTAATGGTTATCTATTTATTATCATACATCTGAACACTCCTGCTACAGCTAGACAGAATGATTTCCGCAATCACTACGATAACTGGTCCTAATCCAATTTCCATGCCCTTTTTCTGTTACCTGGGGGGGAAGGTGATAGCACTTGAAATCTACTATCTTCTTCCACTTAACTTAAGGTTGTTTAGCTACTTAATTTGGTTTAATTGATTATTTTTTAGGACTCGAGTGTACAAGCAGTCAGATTAAGCGTTCGGAACTAAAAGACGCTAAAATGACGAAGTTAGGAGCTCAATCAATCAAATGATAAAGTAAGAAGGTTGTTGCACTGCCAAGCATCGCAACACTCTGATAAGCTTGAGTCCAACAGTAGCTTGACGCTATTGGACAGAATGCTTGGATGCAGGAAGTGTTGCAACACTGCCCCAAGCATTGCAACACTCCGGAGATTTCATGATGCCACTGTCACAACGCACCTTCACGCTTGAACCTTGACACTGAAAGACAGAAACATCAACGTTGTAATGCTCATTCAGAGCATTGCGAAGCTACGGAGTTTGACGGACGCATAACCCTAGCGCACACAATGCAGTGCCAGGCCAGTACTGCAACGCCTGCCTGACGCTAGGCCATTATGTGCCGCAGCGTTGCAACGCTCTCCCCAGTGTTGCGATGCTGTGGCAGTTTTATAAAAGGAGAATTTTGGTCCAACCGAGAGAAAGGGATCTAGTACATCCAATTGTGAACGTCGTCACTCTGTCTCAGTCTAGTTTTAGCCCACTTTTATACCAAAACTCTGAAAAGAATTCTTCCCCTTGCCAATTTTATTCAGTTCGAGTATGTTTAGTGGCTAAAGTTAAGAACTTAGCTTGGGTTTGTTAGTTTAATTTCATTCCAATTTAATTCTTGAGACTGGTTTTGAATTCTGTGAGTTTTATTATGAATTTTATGAAATCTATCTTGAGCATATTCTACAATTTTCGTGTATGGGATAATATGACAAATTTGCTATACATGTTTAATTGATTGCTTTGATTGGCCCTAATTTGTAATCGTTAGGTAGTCATCACCTAGAAGCATGAGTTAAGTAAGTTTGTTGTGTTAATTTGAGATTTCAATTTGTGAGCATTTACTTTCTAACTTAGATAAATTTTGATCAATTAATTAGTTAGACGATGGTAACTGATTAATTGGCTTAGTTTTGTCTTGAATCTTAATGCTTGTTGATTAATAGATTGGTTAAGGATTCTTGCTTTTCTCTTAATCAACTTGATTTTATGGACTACCGTTTAAGATTCTAATTGAGTAGACTAAATTTTTAATTTAAATAATCTTATGTATCTTTCGAGTAGTCTATGATAGAATTAATGAGGAATGAATTAAATTATAATTACCCAAGCTAAGTATTTGTTCGAAAAATAAATTTTCTCAATTGTTTACATTGCACAATTTTCACTTTCACAATTTATTTTAACAATTTTCACAAATCCCCCCACTCTCCCCCCCCCCCCCCCTTCTGCGGTTACTTCCTACAAGTTTCACTTTGAAGAATCCATATTTGGCTCTCTGTAGTTCGATCCGGACTTGCTACTTGTACTATTAGTTAGTATAAAGGGTTAATACAGTGCATACAAATTCATTTGCACGATCGTCTTTCCGGAGCAACACCGTAAGCACGGTCCGTCAAATTGGCGCCGTTGCTGGGGAGCTGACAAAATCCTTAATTTTTGAAACTTGTAGTGTTTATCCTTGCTAATCAATTTTCACTTTTGGTGCATGGCTCACTCTCCCAAGGGTGCTAGACAATTGTATTTTGCAGAGATCTCTAGGGAAGAGCGGAGAATCAAAAGAGAAAAGAGACAACAAACTACTATTGACAGAAAATTCATGCTGAAGACACATCTGAAGGAAATGTTCCTGAAAATTTCCCAGTAATGGCATAACGAGAAAAGACCCTCAAGGAGCTTGCAACACTAGATTTCACTTAGTAGCCCTTATGCATTGCCTATCCTGAGACGACAGGTAATTTTAAGCTTAAATCTGGCTTTGTTCACTTACTTCCTTCCTTTTCTGGTCTATAGGGTGAGGATCCACACAGACATCTGAAGAAATTCTATGTGGTGTGCAATGGGATGAGACCTAATGGGGTGACCCAGGAGCAGATCAATATGAGGGCATTCCCCTTCTCATTGAAGGGAGATGCCAAGGAGTGATTCTACATTCTTCCACCAGGAAGTATCACATCCTGGGAGGAACTAGAGAGGCAGTTCTTGGAGAAATTCTTTACAACATCCCGAGCTGCTAGTGTGAGAAAGGAA
Source organism: Benincasa hispida (assembly GCF_009727055.1). Taxonomy (NCBI): domain Eukaryota; kingdom Viridiplantae; phylum Streptophyta; class Magnoliopsida; order Cucurbitales; family Cucurbitaceae; genus Benincasa; species Benincasa hispida. Next base: position 53,760,477 of record NC_052356.1, on the reverse strand, counting down.
ATCTATAGCATCATGCAGTTCAATGGAGAGACCCTTTATGAGTATAGGGAACGATTCAAAAAGACCCGTGCCAAGTTCCCCCATCATCAGATCTCAGACCAACTCTTGATCCAGTACTTTTATGAGGGACTGATGCAGACTGATAAAAGCAGTATAGATGCAGCTGTAGAAGGAGCCTTAGTCAATAAAACCCTGACTGAGGCCATGAACCTAATAGCTACCATGGCTAAAAATTCTCAACAGTTTGGAATTAGAGCCGCTGTCCATGTAGAGTCTACCAATGAGGTAAGTGAACTTAAGAAAGAAATATTTGACTTAGTTTTTGTTGTCAAGCAGTTGGCGAAGGTGGAAATTGGATAGCCCGCTTCTGTTTGCCAAGTATGTCGTGAGACTGGTCATTCAGCTGAAGTTTGCCCAAGTGCTCCGAAAGGAGCAATTCTTGAGGTAAACACCATTGGGGGCTATAATTACAATGGACAAAATAGAAGGCATGACCCATTTAGTCAGATTTTCAATCCTGGGTGGAGAGACCACCCAAACTTCAAATGGGGAAGGCAGAATGAGCAGGCTTAGCCTCATCATGGAGCTCCGCCTGGTTTAGGTATTTCCTTGGAAGACATTGTTAAAAGTCTTACCGACAACTCTTTTAAATTTCAACAGGATACACAACATTTTCAGCAAGATACAAAGAAAATCATTTTGCCACCATAAAACAAGTAGAGAGTATCTTATCACCTTTATCCTCCTTTAAATGAATATATGCCTAAAGCCCCTTTTCCTTCCAGGNCTCTTTTAAATTTCAACAGGATACACAACATTTTCAGCAAGATACAAAGAAAGCCATTGAAGCTGTGGGGACCCAAGTCTCACAGCTAGCCACCTCTATGAGAAGATTGGAGAGATAGCCTGGCAAACTTCCATCCCAGCCTGAGTCAATTCTTAGAGAGAATGTTAGTGCAATCAAATTGAGGAGCGACAAGGAGTTGAAGCCACTTGTTGAGTCAGTAAAAGAGCCAGAATTGGAGAATCCAGAAATTCCTTCTTCAAATCAAATCATTTTGCCACCATAAAACAAGTAGAGAGTATCTTCTCACCTTTATCCTCCTTTAAATGAATATATGCCTAAAGCCCCTTTTCCTTCCAGGCTTGCTAGGCCAAAAGAACCAGTTGCAGACAAGGACAAGGAGCTTTTGGAGATGTTTAGAAGGGTAGAGATAAATATTCCTCTCCTCGATGCTGTCAAGCAAATTCCTAAATATGCCAAAATTTTGAAGGAGATTTGCACGAGGAAAAGACAAGCCAAAGAAAAGGAAAGGAGGGTGGTAAGTCAACCCATATCTGCGATCCTACAAAAAAATTTGCTAGAAAAACAGAAAGATCCCAGTATGTTTTCTCTCCCTTGCATCATAGGCAAAAAGAAAATTGATAGGGCCATGCTAGATTTGGGTGCATCAATAAATGTTATGCCTTATTCAATTATCAAGAATTAAAATTAAAGGACTTAGCTGAAACTGAAGTTGTCATACAATTAGTTGATAGGCCCTTTATACACCCATTGTGAGTCATAAATGATGTCCTAGTTCAGGTCAATGAGTTACTTTTTCCTACCAATTTCTCTGTTCTTAAGATGGAAGAGCCCACATCCACCTCATCTGCATCAATTCTACTTGGGCGGCCTTTTATGAAGACTGCTAAGACTAAGATTGATGTAGATGAGGGTACTTTGCCTGTGGAGTTCAATGGTGAGTTGGTCAAGTTTAATATTTTCGATGCTATGAAAACTTCCACCATAGGGAAAGTACATTCTTTGTGCCAGATTGATGTGTTTGACTCTCTTGAGTAGGAGGTTATATGGGATGTTTATGACGACGATAAGGATGACTTAGGAGATTTAATCCCCCTTAGAGAACTTGCCACCTTGTCCATGACAGAGCCGGTAAATATGCCCTAATGTTTTGATGATTAATCTTCTGATAAAGTGCTTCTTTTTATTTTGTAGGCACCTAAATTGGAGTTGAAGAAGCTTCTAGACCACCTAAAGTATGCCTATCTGGGGGAAGCTGTGACCTTGCCTGTTATTATCTCAAAGAACCTAACTGAGGAACAAGAGAAGCAACTGTTATCACCTGAGTAGGATTGTAGCATAGGAAAGTTGCCTCAGTTCTTATGGAGACATCCCCGACCACACTTTGATGCAGGGAGATGGTATTTCTATGACTCCTTGGTACGGTGACATTGTGAATTACTTGACCACTGGTAAGTTCTTGCATGGGACGAACAAACATAGGCAAGATAGAATTAAAAGTGAGTCAAAATATTATGTTTGGGAGGATCCTATTTTATGGAAGTTTTGTTCAGATCAGGTAGTTCGGAGGTGTGTCCCTAATGATGAGTTCTTTTCTGTTCTTGAATTTTCTCATAAGCATGCATGTGGAGGGCACTTCAGTCCTAAGAGAACTGCCAAGAAAGTCTTAGATTCTTGTTTATATTGGGACACATTATTTAGGGATGCATATTTCGTTTGCAAAATTTGTGAGCGGTGTCAGAAATCTGGAGGGTTGGCCCATAGGAATGAAATGCCACAATTCCCTATACTTTTTTGTGAGATATTTGATGTTTAGGGATTAACTTTATGGGACCTTTTCCTTCTTCTTGTGGGTACAAATATATTTTACTAGCAATGGGCTATGTTTCCAAAGGGGTGGAAGCAAAGGCCACAATTACTGATGATGCTAAAGTGGTTGTAGGTTTTTTGAAGACTAACATTCTTAGCAGGTTTGGCTTCCCTAAAGTAATCATCAACGATTAAGGATCACACTTTTGCAATAGAGTCATTACATCCTTGTTGAAGAAGTACGGTGTCTAACATCGTATTGCCACCCCATACCACCCTCGGACTAATGAGTAGGCAGAGGTGTCCAACAGGGAAGTAAAGACAATTTTGGAAAAGGTGATTATCCCAGGAAGAAAGGATTGAAGCCGGGCCTATAGGACAACTTTCAAAACTCTTATTGGAATGTCTCCTTACTGGATGGTTTATGGTAAGGCTTTCCATCTTTCAGTTGTAATCTGGCACAAGGCTTATTGGGCTATCAAGAAGTGCAACTGGGACTTAGAGGCAGCTAAGGAGGCCAAACTTTTACATCTTTAGGAGTTAGAAGAGCTAAGGTTAGAATGTTTTGATAATTGCTTAATTTATAAGAAAAGAGCGAAGGACCTTCATGATAAGATGCTCGCATCGAAGGAGTTTCAGGTAGGGAAAAAGGTACTCCTTTATAACTCTCGATTGAAATTTATGCTTGGTAAACTCTGGTCCAAGTGGATTGGGCCCTTTCTTGTTTCTGACGTTTATCCTTATGGTGCAGTAGACATTGTTAATCTTGAGACAAGAAAGGTCATCAAAGTTAATGGGCATAGGTTAAAGGTCTTCCATGATGGCGAGTCTTTTGATTGCTTCGACATCGCCTACCGATTTGACTCCCTGGTCTACATATGAAACTAACCATCATGGTCGAGCAACCAAACATAAACATTTGAGCGTTGTTCTCGGACAATGCTTGCTTGTTTAAGTTTGTCTTGCTGATTATGTTCCTTATAATGACTAGTCTATGAAGCACTCGTAGGAATTTTTTTTTTGCTTGAGAATAGGTCGAATGAAAGGTTTCATAATTTTCATGATATTTTTTGAAAATTCTGCTTAATTATTTTTATTACATCTCCAAGCCTTTTGCATATCTATCTTGACCATGCACGCTTTCTTAGAATTGAATTATGAGACCAGAAGTTTGTTGTCACTTCGATAGGCCTTGGTGATATATATTAGTCTATTTGCAATTCAATTTAGTAATGCATGCTTGAGATGTAGTCAATTGATATCACTGTCGCCTAGTTAAAAAAAAAAATATTTATGCATGTTTAGGGGTCTACTCCTCTTCTTCAAGGGTATGATTAACCTGAGGCGGCCATGACACCTGTGGTTTCCCTCCGAGCTAAAGTATCCTAGAGGAATGAGTAAGCTTAGGCACTTTTGAAGGGAAATTGGCCCATAGTTTGATGATTTGCATGACACCCATGTGGACAAGCAAAAAAAAAAGTTGATTTCCTGAATTAAGTTCCACTTTTTATTTCTACAAAATAAAATACTAAAAAAGGGATAAAAGCATGTAAAAAGGGTGATGGTGAATAGATTTTGATCAATCCAATGATATGTCATTGCCACTTTGAATTTAGGAAAGCTAATTCAGGATCCTTCGAAGCAATGTAGGGGAAAAATAAATTGAAGATTCATAAGGCCATTCGGGCTCACACTTATTCAAAATAAATAACTTTGAGCTTGAACATGCATTAAAAACATTTTTAAAACGAATTTACAAATTATTGATGAAATGATGGAATGCTATTACCCCTTTGATTGTGAATCTGATTCTAGTTGACTGTCGAGGCTTGAGTAGGGAACATTATAGTTTGACAAACTGATTATTTTTGCATCATTGCTTGTTTTAACTTGCTCGAAGATGATCGAGAATTATGTTGGGGGTGTTTGATAGCATTTGAAATGTGTTATCTTCTTCTGCTTAACTTAGGGTTGCTTAGCTACTTAATTTGGTTTAATTGATTATTTTGTAGGAATCGAGTGTACAAGCAGTTGAATTAAGCGTTCAGAACTAAAAGCTGCTAGCACGACGAAGTTAGGAGCTAAATCGATCAAATGACGAAGTAAAAAGGTTGCTGCACTGCTAAGAGTCACAACGCTCTGATTAAGCTTGAGTCCAACGCTAGTTTGATGCTATTGGATCGAATGCTTGGACTTAGGGTAGCGTTGCAATGCTGCCCCAAGCGTTGCAACGCTCCTGAGATTTCATGACGCCACCGTACCAACGCACCTTGACGCTTGAACCTTGACGTTGAAAGACAGAAGCATCACCATTGTGATGTTACAGAGTTTGACAGACGCATAACCCTAGCATGCACGCAACATAACGTCAGGCCAACACTGCAACTTAACACTCGACCATTATGCGCCACAACGTTGCAATGCTCTCCCTAGCATTGCGACGCTGCAGCAGTTTTATAAAAGGAGAATTTTGGTCCACCCAAGAGAAAGGGATCTAGCACACCCAATTTTGAACACCTTCACTCTGTCTCAGCCTAGTTTTAGCCCACTTTTATACCAAAACTCTGAAAAGAGTTCTTCCCCTTGCCAATTTTATTGAGTTCGAGTATGTTTAGTGGCTAAAAGGTAAAAACTTAGTTTGGGTTTGTTAGTTTAATTTTGTTCCAATTTAATTCTTGAGACTTGTTTTGTAATTTTGTGAGTTTTATTATGAATTTTACGAAATTCATCTTGTGCATATTCTTCATTTTCATGTATGGGATAATCTGATAAATTAGCTATGCATGTTTAATTGATTTCTTTGATTGACCCTAATTTGTAATCGTTAGGTAGTCGTCACCTAGACGATGGAAACTACCTATTCATGTTTAATTGATTGCTTTGATTTGTGAGCATTTACTATCGATCAATTAATTAGTTAGACGATTGAAACTGATTAATTGGCTTAGTTTTACCTTAAATCTTAATGGCTGTTGATTGATTGATTGGTTAAGGATTCTTGCTTTTCTCTTAATCAACTTGATTTTATAGTCTACCGTTTAGGATTCTAATCGTGTAAACTAAGTTTTTAATTCAAATAATCTCATATATCTACCGAGTAGTCTATGATAGAATCACTGAGGAATGAATTAAATTATAATTACATAAGCATTGTCCGTCAGAAGGCTTAGGAAACATTTGAAAATCATGAGTGAGAATGCTCAGTGATTGGTGAGTTTTAAACCAAATAATAACCACTTTTCAAAATAATTTTCTAGGAAAGCAACAACACAACATAAACTATCATCCAAACACATATACATACAGATAATTCATGAAACCAAATTGACATGATCACGGTACTCAACAATACATAATAAATCCCATAGACTGGTTTGAGGAAACAATTTCCAATACCTCAAAGAACCCATCGAATGTGCACATGTCGAAAATTCCTACTAGACATACTCGGGTACGTGGATAACCCCAGTCAGATATACTGACAATTTCAGTCCAATGTCCACGAAGTATGCTAACAATATCCAGGTACCAATTTCCAGTTTCCAGTCAAAGCAATAAGAACAAACATCCAAACCCATACTCATAGAGTAAACCGTCATCCAAATAAAAGAACAATAATTATTATCCAAGAAAACATATATTTTCAGATCATGCCAAATTTACCAAACTGGTACAAATATATAATACATCCAACAATTAAAAAAAATATATAAACCACTCACTGTTTTTCATGATCGGTTTTCAAAAGTTTCTTTAACCAACTTCTTGTCCTATTTCTCCTAAATTTGAATTCCTTCTTTTTCAAATAATTTCAAAATTAGCATATAATTCTTTTAAATAATCCCAATCTTATTCACCAATAACTTTAAAAGTTTAGAAAAACCATCTTACCTTCTAGAAATAGGCTGAACTTGTTCGAAAACAATTTGTTGAAGGTTATCTTAGCAAATTAGTGGGTGCTAAGCTGTAGGGTGGTTGCATTTGGCTCATAGGTGGGCTGGAATGCATGCAGCTGGGCGGTAGCTCTTGCACAGAGCATCGCTGGGCGACAAGATGCACACAATATGTGCTAGAGTGTGTCTATGCATTCGTTCGGATGCGTCTGGCGAGGCGCGCGCAGGCACTTGCGCTGGCAAGGACGCACTACATGCTAAATGATAGGCCTACATGATCATCCTAACCGATCAGTTGGCCACAAGACTTCCAACACAAGTTCTTCTTTCTTCATTGCCTCAATTGAGATGGCAGCTCGGGACTTTCCTTTATACTCCCTTCTAAAGACTTCCTCACTAATTTTATGCAAAAGGCATGAGTGGATTGTGATAATTGTTCGTCTTAACCTACCCTATTTATAGGTGTCTCAAGTCCTTCCTAGCTTGACACCTCCAACTTAACTGGATGTCAACGTGCCCTCAACTTGCACTGCTGATAACTTGTAGAAATACAAGTTATTTATACTGTTTTATTTAGATATTGCAGCAAAAAGAAAGGAAAGTTGCGTCGATAGTATACAAATTGGCTAAGAAATGCAAAAATTATAAAATGTCGTAAATACTCCCACTAACACCATTGGTAGAATAGAATGTTTCAGTTTCTGTTTTGTAGGAAATCAGTCACCGCATGTGTTCATGGCTCGAAGATAAAATAAACAACGCATCTACGTCGCATTGCGCCCATCAATCTAGAATGAAGAGATGATCAACGCAATGACGATGCAGGTGACAATCGATCAAGTGCTTTAGCGATCAACGCAATTTCAACCGCATGCAGTAATAAAAAACAACACCGTGTGCGATGATAGATCAGAGATGTGAAGAGCAATGCATTTGCAGAAGATTCAGACAAGTGTACAACTTTCAGTTGTGCATTTCTAACGGATTGATTGTGTAACAGAAGGAATTTTCCATTCCGCCATTTCAGGAACTACCATAACTATACAGTGGGGACCACAAATTTAAAGAGCCAAGGCCTCGCTATAAATAGCTTCTTCAAATTCGCTGAAAGATATACAGATACAGATACTGGTACATACATGTATACAGATACAGAGTAGATCTGGGAGAACTATGAGACAAAGCCGAGAGATGAGTCTCTGAGCAGAAAATTCTTCTGATTCCCGTAGTTGAAGCTCTGTGCGAAGGTCAATTCTACCAGGAAAGCAAGCCTGGGAGGGAAGCTTTCCTCTCCACCACTTCCACATGTCGGCAAGCACAATCTTCGATCAGGATCTGTGTCAAGATGTTGACACTCTTTCCGTATTTGTTTCTAATCTCTATTTCATCTTCTGTAGTCATCTTCTTTAATCTCTCATTCACAACATGTATCAAACGTTTAATTTTAGAATTAAATGTTATGATCGTCACCATTGTCATCTTTCTGTCTCTTTCCATACATCCATAATCATTTTCTCCATGAAGTGTTCTTAATCCCCTGCGTAAATAGCAAGAATTAAGCGAGTGAGTTAATTTTTGTTAAGGAGATAATTATGTTTAGCTAAAGCATGCTCGATGGCATCTTCACCTGTGAGAGCAGAAATGAAGATACTATTCCTCCTGTCGAGAGAAGGTTAGAAGAATGCGTTAACTAAAGTGAGAAGTATTTCCAGAGATGGAAACAACCTTGCGTTCATCACATTCATCCCTATTTCACCATAGAGACATGGGAGCGTGGCCGATCACTGAGAGGTGTATGCCAAGGGAAAGCGGAACCTTAGTTGCGTCCTTAGCATGATTAACAAACTTGCAATATTTTTACTCTTTACTCTTTCTCTTTCTGCTTCATTCATAAGATTTGCCATCGCAAACATCGATTCTTTGTACAACTTCACAGTCAGTTCTCGACCTCAGTATCATGTATCATGTATCTTATATCATGTATCATAATAGTTTAGGACTTTACTTTATCAACGCATTTTTATTTCATCGCAATCTATATTTCTGTATAAACTTAACATTCTTTATTCGTTATTAAAAACCGGTCACATGTATCATATTAGTATCGCATTAACGAAAATAATCCCCGTGTTCGACCTCGGATCATTCTGAGAAACTTGCGTTGGAATTATACTTGGTTTTAGTGCAAGGAAACTTGTGACACGCATTACTTCATCGTATACTACGAGCAATTCATTAACAACGCATATACTTAGACGTAGTATTGCATAAAATTGTCTTTATTGCAAAGCACCTGAGCATATTATATATCATCACAGTGCATGCATACTAATAAAGAGCAATCATAAATTAATGTCACCAAGTTTATGGCGACGTTGCCGGGGATTGGTAACGGTTAGTGTTGAATACTTTTGTGGTATTTTGCAGGACAGATCTCTTTGTACTGTTTGTTTAACACGAAGAACAAGCTTTAACGATTTATGAGTACTGGAATCGATCCAGAATTCGAAGCTGACCCAGAGATCGAGCGTACTTTTCACGTGAGGGCATGCCAGAGCAAAGCTAGGCGAAGAAGAGTCAATATGGCAGACAACAACGAAGGGCCTGAAGGGAATCAAGGGGCAAATCGGCCAATGCAAGACCCTGTTTTTCTTGCTACTGACTGCAATATCCTTATGAGGAATTATGCGACGCCCAATATTTATAACTTCTCACCCAGAATTTCAAGACCTATGGTTGAGGAGAATGCAAGGTTTGAGATAAGGCCTATCATGTTTCAAATGATCCAAAGTGCGGGATAATTCGTAGGTCTACAAAGAAAAGACCCGCATGCTCATTTGACCAGCTTCATAGAAATGTGCAATTCATTCTCCATACCTGGTGTGACTCCCGAAGGAATTAGATTGTATCTCTTCCCGTATACATTGCGGGATGAGGCAAGGAGGTGGGCTCAGTCACTAGAGCTAAATGAAATCAACGCATGGGATCAGTTGATCGAAAGGTTTATGAATAGATTCTTCCCTCCAGCCGTCAATGCAAGGAGATGGAGGGATGTTTTCAATTTCGAATAGAAGGGTTATGAAACTTTGAGCACCGCTTGGGTGCGATTTAGATAATTAGTGAAGAACTGTCCGTACATCGGGATTCCCGATTGCGTTCTAATGGAGACTTTTTACAATGGCTTGGATCGACCAACGCAAAGCCATTGCTGGCAAAATCACCTTACCCGCGGCAAGGAGGATTAATGGACAAGACGTATATGGAAGCAAAGACCATCTTAGATCGCATTTCGTGAAATTCAGGTGAAGTGATAGATAACGGGTGGTGAGGAAAGAGACTCTGAACAAAGAAGAGCAAAAAGCGCCATTGAACCAGCAGATACAATGAGCACCCTGGCCGATTGGCGTTGATGTATGACGCTAGTGGATATGCAGGTGGACTCAGTTCTTGAGTCAGCACAAAAAAGGTTTTGCATCCTTCTATTATGCTAGCAAGAGTTGAATGATGCAATAGGAAAATTATAATCAATCCATGGAAAAGAAATGCTCGCAGTGGTATTTGCGCTGGAGAGATTTCGACAAATACTTAGTTGGAACAATTTTGTGGTATATACCGATCATTCTGCGATCAAATACCTTATGACGAAGAAGGATGCGAAAACCAAAGACTGATAAGGTGGGTATTTACTCCTACAAGAATTTGACCTAGAGATTAAGATCAGAAGGGCACTAAGAACCAAGTTTGCAGATCATCTGTTCAAGGTTAGAATAATTGCAGAGTTCAAAGAAAAAAAAAGAATTGAAGAAAGATTCCCTGCGAGCTACCGATGTCAGTATGCGTTAATGTTCCATGGTAATGCAGACATTGTAAACTTCATAGTTTGCAGCAAAGTACCAGAAGACTATACATACCAACAGAAGAAGAAGTGAGACATGAAGTCCAAATTTTTCTTCTGGGATGACCCCTTTTGTATCGACTTGGACTCGATCATATTTTGCGTCGATTGCGTTCCTGAGCATCGAGGCCAAGCACATTTTGGAGCTTTGTCATGAGTCCCCTTATGGAGGGACATTTTAGGGGTAGTTAAGAACTGTGGCAAAAGTCCTACAGAGTGGCTAATTTTTTGGTCAAAACATTTTAAGGATGCCATGCCACGTTGTGCATACGATAGATGCACAGTGAACAGGGAACAAGTCCAGAAAAATGAAATGCCTTTGAACTTCAATCTTTGAAAATTGAAATTATTTAATGTATGGGGAAATCGACTTTAAATTGGGCCATTTTCGCCTTTAGAAGGTCTCAATACATTCTTGGTCGGCGGTTGATTATGTAATCGAAATGGTTGAGGCCATCGCATGCACTAAGAACGATTGCGGCCACGGTGGCAAAATTTCTCAAGAAAAATATCTTTACCCGTATGGAATGCCTTTGCCTTAACAACGATGAGGCTACGTTTCATCAACCGCATCATCACCAGCCTGTTGAAAAAATTTAATGTCAGCCATAGAGTTGCCACTGCATATCACCCACAAACCAATAGGCAGGCAGAAATTTCTAACAGAGAGATCAAGGCTATCTTGGAGAAGGTAGTCAGTACCTCCAGGAAGGATTGGTAACCCAAGCTCGATGAAGCATTAGGGCATACAGGACTTCCTTCAAAGCTCTAATAGGCATGTCCCCATATGCTTTGGTCTTCGGAAAAGCTTGTCATCTGCCTCTCGAGTTGGAACACAAAGCTATGTGGGCAAGCAAGAAGCTGAACTTCAATCTGTCAAGCGCGGGGGAAGCTCGGAAGTTGCAGTTGAACGAGCTGGTCGAGTGGCGAATGAATGCCTACAAAAATGCCAAGCTTTATAAGGAGCAAACCAAGAAATGGCATGATGATGGCATAAGCAACCAGACGTTCTTCGAAGGTCAACAGGTACTTCTGTTTAACGCGCGTTTGCGATTGTTTCCAGGGAAGTTGAAGTCCTGCTGGTCTGGGCCATTCCGCATCAAGACTATCTTTCCCCATGGCGTAATGGAACTAACAACTAAAGACGAGAGCAACGCATTCAAAGTCAATGGTCAATGAATTAAGCCTTACTATGGGGGCAATGTGGAACGACGCATGGAGACCATCGACTTAGGCAAGGAGGATTGATTGCTTACGGGGATGCTATTGCGGTAACTCTGAAAAAACTTCTTTCAATCAACATCCCTATATCTATGTTTAATCACTTTCTTTATAGCTTTCCTTTACGATTTTCTACATTGCGTTATTTACTGTTTACTAGAATAACCTTTACTGCTTTATGAATTATTTTCAGTTTAATTCATTTGCGTTATTTCCATGCTTTATTTAAGTTCCTTACTTTTCTGCATTAATTGTGTGGTTTTTAATTCTCTGTGAATGACGGAATAAAAAGAAAATGAACACCGCAAAGTCTTATCGACTTGCGAATTTGATGAATTAAAAAGAAAAATAATTGGTATGCATTATGATGATGGGTGCATCTTATGCTGACAAGATACACTTTGTGTCCATCTTACACAAATGCATTGCACTGAGGGGTGTGTTGCACGCGTATGTATTTTGTGCCCGTCTTTGGCATAAACGCACTATGTGGAGGTAGTGTTGCGCTAGTAGAAATACAGTGTGCCCATCCTCCAGAAATGCATTGAGTTAAGGGGTGTGTTGCATTGATACATGCGTTGTTGCCCATCCTCTGCAAATATGCATTTGTAATGGATGCATTGGCGTTAATCGTTAAACCCTTGCACTCGTCTGAAAATCAAATACAAATGAATAAATTCAATTTCCATCAATTTTTATGTACAGAAGCTATTTTGATT
>NC_052356.1:53723928-53748035 GCF_009727055.1 Benincasa hispida | reverse complement strand
ATGAATGAGAGAAGTATTTCAAATTTATATCAACTGATTTTTGAAGGAGCATACAATATTTTAATCTACGTCTAACAATTATTACAAGCCAAGTGTCATGGTCATGCTTGTCCAGGGCCTGTTGCCCATGGCCGCATGCCCGATCCAACCCCCTCTAGTATACTTTCATATATTGTATTGTATTAGCTTAGTTAGCTGCTTTCTTTACATTTTCATCGTAAGTGACCACTCGCCCTTTTGCATATAGTAAGGGTGCCTGTTGGCTTTTTGTTCAGAATGCACTATATGGGGATAAGACTAACCATCACTTCCTCATACTCGGAGTAGTACTCTATAAAGCTGTTGTTGTTGCTTATTGCTTTCTAGTCTACTACAATCTTTCTTTCTTTATTCACACTCACAAAAACTTCTTACAAAACCTTTTCTCTAAACCCGTTTTTTACTCCTTCCCTAAAACGGGGGTGGAGATTGCCAGAGGTACTCGGTGTGCCACTGGCAGTCCGTATTCAAGTTGGCTGACTTGTTCGTGAGCAAGAACAAGTGCCGCACAATCGCTAAGAGAAGCTTCCGAAAGAGCGATTGTGACAATTGGTATCAGAGCCAAGTCGGCTCACAGAGAGAAGATCGGTGATCATGTCGGCGACGAAAAACCTAAACAAGTCCCATGTGGATAGGTTGGTAGAGATAGAAGAGCAAATGCTTTACCTGAGAGAGGTCCCGATAGTGTTCGTTTCCTAGAGACTCGGCTACAGAGAAGTTGCTGAGAAAGCCGATGGAATTGATGCGGTAGTGGGCCGCCTAGACAGAATTACCCGTCAGAGAATTGATGATGAGGGTAGAGACCCTCGAGACTAAAACAGCACAGTCCGGTAACTTTGAACGTGGCGATAGCTCATTGGCTCTGTTGCCCACATAGAGGAGTGCATCGAAGAGCTGGACGGCTCCCAAAAATAATACTTCAGATGGTAACCGATTTGTCTAAAGACTTTCGATCGGCCCTTGACGTCGTCAGAGCTGAGATAGCAGATGTGAGTGCTAGGGTGAATCTCACCAACCGAGCGGTAGGGAACCAAACCCCATCTGGGGAGCAATGGCAGTAAGCCGAATAAAAATCCCAGAGCCGAAGCCCTTCTGTGGGGTGTGAGAAGCAAAAGCCCTGGAAAATTTATCTTCGACCTTGAGCAATACTTCAAGGCGGCGAACACAGTGACTGAAGAGTCGAAAGTCACACTAGCAACGATCATTTGGCTGAAGATGCAAAATTGTGTGGAGATCACGATTTACAGACATACAGGAAGGACGATGCACTATTGGTACTTGGGACAGATTGAAACAAGAACTTTGCTCGCAGTTCTTCCCTGAAAATGTCGAGATCTTGGCTCGACGAAAACTCCGAGAGCTCAAGCAAACTGGTAACATCAGGGACTACGTAAAACAGTTTGCAGACTCATGTTGGACATACGAGATATGTTTGAAAAAGACAAGTCTTTTGCTTTGTTGAAGGGCGAAACCGTGGGCGAAATCAAAACTATATGAACAGAGAGTACAAGATCTCCCCTCTGCCTATGCGGCAGCTGAACAGCTATACGACCTTAGCACTGACTCGCAAGATGTGAGGAAGCAATCAACTTCCTCAAATGGGGGAAACAGAAACAGCCGTTCCAGTCCTCCCAGACCTGGGGGAGGAGACAAGAACACAGGGGGGACCGTAAATCATCCCAACTGAGATTAGGAAACAACTGGCAGGGGCCGCCGCAACAGCATAACAATTACATCCCCCTGTCTTGTTTCATATGTAGAGGGCCACACAGGGCGGGCGAATGTCCAAATCGAACCGCGTTCAATGCTTTTCAAGACACATTAGCCTCTACCTCCGAAGACAAGGCTGAACTGGAGGAGACGGTAATCGAGCCAGCTGCAGAAATTTGAGAATCACAGGATGGGGGCATTTGAATTCTTATCTGCACTCCAGAAGAAAATGGGAAAGGCGATGGAGCCACTAGAGAAAGGACTCATGTATGTGGATGCTTGGGTCAACCAGAGATCAGCCAAGAACACTATGGTCGTCTCCAGGGCCACCCATAACTTCATGCTGAAACGGAAGCCCGCCGCCTGAACTTGACCTGGGAAAGAGATGCAGGGAAGATGAAAGCTGTGAATTCTGCAGCCCTGCCGATTACGGGGATAGCAAAGAGAACTCCGGTGAAGTTAGGAGACTGGAAGGCCTCGTTGACTTCGTGATTGTCAAGATGGATGATTTCGACGTGGTATTGGGGATGGAGTTCCTACTTGAACATAAAGTCATACCAATGCCCCTCGCCAAATGTCTAGTCATTACCGGATCTACACCCACCGTAGTTTCAAAACTAGTATCAAGCAGCAAAATGGGGTGAGAATGATCTCAGCCCTCTAATTGAAGAGAGGCCTGGCCCACGACGAACCCACGTTCATTGGCCATCCCGATAGAATCAGTTGAATCCACTGAAGAGGAGATCCCCAAGACGTTCTATTTGTCTTGGAAAGTATCGGGATGTCATGCCTACAAGCTGCCAAGTCCTTACCCCCACGAAGGGGATTGACCATGAGATTGAGTTGTTACCAGGGGCAAAGCCGCCTGCAAGAATGCATATCGGATGGCCCCGCCAGAATTGGCCAAACTCCGAAAAAAGTTAGACGAATTGTTAGATGTAGGATTTATCAGACCGGCGCAAGGCCGCTTACGGAGCCCCAGTACTGTTCCAGAAGAAGAAGGATGGGAGCCTCCGGTTATGCATCGACTATCGGGCCTTGAACAAGCTCACAGTCCGCAACAAATATCCCCTTCCTATCATTGCTGACTTATTTGATCGGCTTCATGGCGCTAAGTATTTTTCGAAGTTGGACCTACGGTCGGGATATTATCAAGTCACGAATTGCTGAAGGAGACGAACCTAAGACGACCTGTTGTCACGAGATATGAAGCCTTCGAATTCCTCATGATGCCCTTTGGCCTCACCAATGCTCCAGCAACTTTCTATACCTTAATGAACCAAGTGTTTCACGAATACCTCGACAAATTCGTCGTAGTGTATCTCGATGACATTGTGGTCTATAGTGCCTCGCTAGAGAACCATCGACATCACCTCAACTAGTCTTCGAAAAGCTGGGAAAAATCAGTTGTATGTAAAGAAAGAGAAGTGCTCCTTTGCCAAGAGCGCATAAATTTCCTCGGCCACGTGATTGAATGTGGTCGAATTGGTATGGAAGAGGGCAAGGTGCCGCGATCAGAGACTGGAGGGTACCATCATCCGCGACCGAACTACGATCCTTCCTCGGGCTAGCCAACTACTATAGGTGGTTCGTAGAAAGGATTCTCGAGAAGAACAGGGCCATTAACCGAACTGTTGAAGAAAGATAGCCAATGGAGCTGGACTCCTGAATGTCAAGCCGCCTTTGAGGGCTTGAAGAAAGTGATGATTGAAGGGCCGGTCCTCGGAATTGCCGACGTGACCAAAACCATTTGAAGTAGAGACTGATGCTTCTGACTTCACGTTGGGGCGGTGTCCTCCTCCCAAGACGAACACCCCATTGCGTATGAGAGTAGGAAACTAAATGATGCCGAACGGAGGTATGCGCCTCCGAGAAAGAGATGTTAGCAGTAGTTCACTGCTTGAGGGCTTGGAGACAGTATCTCTTAGGGCCAAGTTCGTGGTCCAGGACCACAACAACTCCATCTGCCACTTCTTCAACCAACCGAAGTTGTCGTCGAAATAGGCACGGTGGCAGGAGTGTCTAGCGGAGTTCGACTTCCAACTTGAACATAGACCGGGGAAAAGTAACAAGTGGCCGATGCTCTTAGCCAAAGAAGCGAACATGCGGCCCTGTGCTGTTCGCCCGCCCTACAAGCAAGTACGTTAGTGCAACAGTACGAAAAACTGTCAAAACTCACTTGACAAACGACACAGCGGCGCAGGCCATCATAAAAGTTGGCCAAAGAGGGGAAGACACGCCAGTTTTGGGTGGAAGACGATTTACTATACACCAAGGGCAATCGCCTCTTACATCCCTAGATCCAAGGAGTTACGAAGGTCGCTGATGAAGGAGTGTCACGACATACCGTGGGCAGGACATAATGGTTGCAGAGCTTATGCTATCTGAAACAAGGCTACTATTGGCCAAGCCTTCGAGACGATGTCATGCAATTTACCAAGACTTGCCTTGTCTGCCAACAAACAAGGTCGAAAGGGCGAATTAGCGGGTCTGCTGGAACCCCTACCTGTGCCTCTAACCCATGGAAGAGCGTGTCTCTCGACTTCATCACCCATTTGCCCAAGTGGGAGAGTTCGAATCGATTTTTGTTATCATCGATCGTTTCTCAAAATATGTCACTTTCATCCCGACGCCGAAAATGTGCACAGCCGTAAAGACTGCCCACTTGTTTTCTTCAAACACATCGTGAAATTATGGCGTCCCTGCGAGCATTGTTTAGTGATCGGGACGGCAAGAATTCACTGGGACATTCTGGACAGAATTGTTCAAAATATTGGTGGTCAACAACTGAAATATCTCCTCTAGGCTATCATCCCCAAACTGACGGCAGAACGGAACGCTTCAATCCAGTATGCTCGAGGAATATCTGCGTCACTTTAACAACCAAACTAGGTAGAGAACTGGGTCCAATTGTTTTAGATTGTGGCTCAGTTCAGCTTCAATAGCCAACAGAGTTCGCGACGGAAAAACGCCCTTTCGAAGTGGTGTTGCGGATAGACAGGCCACTCATGCCATACTTGGTGGACCACCCTTATGCAGGGCAAAAGTCCTCAGGCCACATAACTTCACTAAATACTGGAGCCAAAACCTCTGAGATAGCTCGGCGCATACCTTAGAAAGAGCATCAAAGAAGGATTGGAAGAAAATGGGCTGATAAGAAAGCGAAGGGCCCTCAAGTTCAAGCCGGGGACAAGGTCCTGATCAAGACTACGACCGGAACAGTTTCGTTTTCCGAGGCCAGAAAGGACCAACAGCTAGTAAGGAAATATGGAAGGTCCAGTGGAGGTAATTGAGAAGGTCGCGGGAGAACCTTCATATAATGCGTTCAGTTTACCCTCATGGATGAAGATTTATCCTGTCATCCAATGTGAGTATCCTGAAGCCCTATTCATCCTCCGATCTCAGGAATGAACAACGAAAACATGCTTAAGGCGCCCCACGTCACGATTTGAAGAATTCCGCTGAGAAAAGAAGCTTGCATAATCCTGAATAAACGTACGCCCCGTGTTGGAAGACCCAGACGAGAAAACTGACAGAGTTCTTAGTGAAATGGAAAGATCTCCCCGACGAAGAGGTTCAATTGGGAGCGGGCCGAAGATTTGAAGAATGCAGCTCCAACCATCGCAGATTTTGAACCAAGGTCATGTTGACGGGACGTCAACCAAAATTAAGTGGGGACAATGTCACGGTCATTTGCTTGTCCAGGCCTGTTTGCCCATTGGCGCCGCATGCCCGATCCAACCCCCTATCTAACATACTTTCATATTCTGTATTGTATAGCTTAGTTAGCTTGCTTTTTTTACATTTTCATTGTAAGTGACCACTTGCCCTTTTGCATATGTAAGGGTTGCCTGTTGGCTTTTTTGTTCAAAATGCCACTATATTGGGGAATAAGACTAACCACCATCTCAATTCCCGGAGTAGTAACTCTATAAAGCTGTGTTGTTTGTTGCTTATTGCTTTCTGCGTCTTCTCAATCTTTCTTTCTTTATTCACACTCACAAAAAACTTCTTACAAAAATTTTCTTCAACCCGTTTTTAAACGTTTCCCAAAAACGGGTGGAGGTGTACCAGAACGACTCGGTGTGCCAGTCCAAGTCCTGGTTTCGAGTTGGCGACTTTTACTGAAGCAGGAACAAGTGCCCGCACAGTAATCTCTTTTAAGAAGAAACTTCCGAAAGAGCGATTGTGACACCAAGCCATAACTTTGGCACCTAATTGAAAAAGAGAAACATAGACAGGAAAGGGATTTAGTTTAGCCCTTTCCCAAAAAGAACCAAATTGCATTTCACTCTGATTGGAAAGGACCAAGATCTAATGCTTCCGAGGAACACCACTCATAGACTAATAATTGTTTAATTCCATACATATTAACATTTAAATTTGATTACATCCACAAAAATACAATAGGAACAGACAGACTGAAAAGTTTTTGGATTTAACCATATTCATTCCAATGATCCAACAGAAAACAGGAGTTTTCATTTATGTGCGGCCTTGATTGTGAATTGAAGCTTGTCCGGATTGTATAATGATGTGAGTGCTTGTTCAGGGAAGGTGCAGATGTTGAGAGGGTTTACATTGCCTGTCTTGCTGGATAACTTTGAATGGCTTGAATGAATTATATATATACAAACTGAAAGATTTGGGCTTTACCCTGTAGATTATGCGGACTCTGAATATACCTCCATAAGCTTTAACCTCCTAGTTTCAAAATTTTTCATTTTCCAAACTTTGATGGGTCACATGCCACTGCAGTTTGCGTTCAAGGAAAGTGTTCAAGTAAGCAGCACCCTGAATTATTATGAGAATTACTTTAATGTCATTCCTGTACACGACTGATTGATAATTTGAATGCATTGTTAGTTTCATTTCCTTAACTTTATTATTAACTGGGTCATTAAGATGGTTAAAATATTTGTAAATTAAAAACCTTGAATTTTATGAGCAATACAAAATAACTTAAGGAGTGTTTTGATTTTGACTTTTTTAAATATTTAAAACGTGTTTTTAAGTTGGGAAAAAATAGTTTTTATGGTACTTAGAAAGTTCAATCCATGCAGCTACGCCTTGGCATTTCTCAACTATTTTCTGTGTGGGTGGTCGAAATAACCTTTGCAGATTTGTTGGCTAATGCAAAAAATTATGGCTGGAGTCAATATCGAGCCTATAAACTGTTTCCAGCTTCACCAAGGAGTCCCAGCATTGTAAATGTGCTTCCCCGAATCCCATGAAATCTCATAAGCCTGCGTCCTAATAAGCAACAGCCGGTTCTTTTCCGTGCTGAGCAATCCACCTGCCACTGCAGTTTTCTTTTATCTTTCTTCGCTTGTATTACTCTTTCTACATTTTCCAAATGGATTTTCAACCCGGATTAGCCCATCTCTTGCAACTCACTGCTGCAGGCATTGTAGATGCGAATCACCAACCAACGTTTGCTCCACAATCAGCCAGTTTGCTCGAATTCTGCATTTCATCAGAAAATATCGTATTTATATTAAGAACGATGAATGCAAGAATTTCTGAAGATGGTTTCAAAATTAACAAAGACAAATGCAGCCCACAGCAAAAAGAACATATGACTAAGAACAGCTAGATTCCGCTTGGTTCCCAACGTCCCGGACCAGTCCCAACCCGAGGTTGAATTTTACATCTCAAATGTCTTTCTCTTTTGTGTAAAGGGCCACCCACAATCGTTAATATAGTTAATTTGCTTTCTTGAATATCAGCATCATGGCATTGAAACCTTTCTTCTGACCCACTCCCAACCACCTCAAGCCTTGTACAAAAGTTCCATCCCATCTATATAAAATCTGGCAAGTAGAGTGTTTAAAGTGAGCCAAAGGACGATAAACTGCCTATCACACCTTAGTATTGGTTACATTAGTGGTTCAGGGTTTGAGGTTGAGGTTGACCACCCTCGTAGGTGTCAGGTTTGGGAGGGAGTATGATTGTTAAATGATTAGGACCACCATTTGACATGTTTAATTTTGCTGGAAGAATACGTAAGAAAAACTGATTTTGCTAAGTCTTGAGTTTGTGGCGCATTAACAATAGATCAAAACCAGTCCCTATATCATATGGTTCTACCAATATTGAAAATTGTAAACAAAAATTAGTTTCAAAGCAATATCGATGACCTTTATTGGGAATGTCTTTGATTGTATAAAACATTTGCCTTTGAAAACTGAGTAACGTAGCCAAATTAACTGAGACCGCATTATAGTGTGTTATTATTTCCCGATTGGATAATGGCAGCAGCAGCAAGAGCAAGATTAAAAGCTTTCAATAACCTTTTTCTCCTATAAAACAAAAATTTCTGTAAAAGCATTACCTATCACAATTAAGAAAAAAGATGCATCAACACAGGAACAACTTTAACTAATAAAAATTTCCCAATATGCTATAATGGATACTTCTACCAAAGACCATTAAAAAAATAAATAACTTGTTCAAGCTTGTGCGCAGCTTGTTCTTTGCTTCTTTAAGTCATCGACTTTCCATCATCTTAATAAATCCATTTTAAATCTTCCATCTTCGGTGCAAAAGTGCTTTAAAAATGTAGAGGTCTTCCAAACTCTCAATGCAATGTTAGTGAAACTTGTTTCCACATTTCGTTAACAAACTGTTTTTACACATATTCGATTCATTGATACACCTTCTTTATCATAGATATACGACCTTCATATTAAGAAGAGAGGAACATAAGCAAATTTTAATAATATTAACCGACTATTGCTAACCTATGCCATGAAGAAAGAATTTAAGAAGGGAATATTTAACTACTTCATAATTGAAATTCAAGGTACATGATAAGATGGAAAATTGAGTGAATAAACAGAGATTTAAGGATGGGTAAAAGAATAATAATAAGAATAAATAAATAGATAACTAATGCTTACAATATTTGAATAGTGCTATTGCTTTAGTGACAACCCCAATGGTCAAACTCAAGAAATAAGACCTATGAAACTTACTCTGGA
The DNA here is from genome assembly GCF_009727055.1 of Benincasa hispida. NCBI lineage: Eukaryota > Viridiplantae > Streptophyta > Magnoliopsida > Cucurbitales > Cucurbitaceae > Benincasa > Benincasa hispida. Next base: position 53,739,303 of record NC_052356.1, on the reverse strand, counting down.
TTTTTACAGGGAAAGCATGGAAGCAATATTCCTTTATGAGATCCTACCCTAAAATGACGCTGGCATAAATGCTTAAATGAGATGAAACAAGTATTTTGAAGAGAGGCTCATAATATATTAGATATTGTGAGTGAATGAGTGACTGTAAGAAAAACCCATTACCAGTCCCTCCACGCTGCAGGTGTCAATCTGAGGGTTAGTCCCACTAAGGGAGATGTTTAATCCTTAAAGCACCGAGTTGCAAACTTTGCGTTACACAAGTCTCTTTCATTTTCGTAGTAGTGGGACCATATCCAACCTGACAGAATATTGATCATAGTAACAGACGCCTTAAAATTGGATGACTCCTCGGCTAGATGGTAATTGATGCCAAATAATAATTGTGTGATACCCTCTTCATCTACAGTGTTATGTGTTTAACATCATCAGTTTTATTTAACTTAGGGCCTCAGAGGTGCCATGTTATTGTAACATCAAATTTATCCATATCACCAAAATGCATACACCATATCAATGATATTACTACAATATTTGTCTATCCATTGTTACGGCGGCAAGAACACAAAATGCAACTATCAACAACCAATCACCACAAATGGAAGGTCAAAATTGCAAATAATTCCTCAAGCCTTGAGATTATAATTGGTTCAAGCCACAGAACCGATGTTACCCAAGTTTTTGATCCAAAACCACAATAGGAAATCTGTCACAGCGATAATTTCTTGATTTACTCATTATCAATTTCATAGCTACAACTGAAATGATTTGTTATTTCAACTAGCATCATTTCATTATGAACATTATTTTGCTTTTGAAGAGAAAAACAGGTAGTTTTATATATTCACCTTGGAAAGCTCGTTGCGGATGTATGCACTTAAACACGCATATGTATCTTCCAACTCTCCATCAAACTCTGTCTAATATGATTATCCTGAAAGTATTCTGAGCTTCTCTCAAAGTTTCCCTTGAAGATATTTCGCCTTCCAAAAATGGATTGGTTTTTCAGAAATTTTGAATAGTCTAAATTCCCGGGTGGCAGTTTGCTGGCGGCTGGGCATTACTATGACATAATATACTTGTCACCAAAATGAATGAGATCGCAACTTATAGCTCTCAACCATATGATAACTAATTCATTGCTTAATTCTTAAATAGACTTAAGATAGTCATAGTCAATTTTATGAGCAACCAATAATAGATAGCACTTCACAATAGAGCTGAAGATCCAATGATTATAGTATGTATTTCCAGAACATGGTCCCTCTTTTCCAATCGACAAGTTGATGTTCAACTTCGTGTGGGTCTATGAATTGCAACAATGAAAAATTTTCAATGACATTGTGTTCGTCTCATCTAATAATTTTCTTTTATGTCCCTTTTCATAATCATAGGTCAAATGACAAAGTTTCTGGATTAATTTAGCCCTCCTTCAAAATTGTTAATTGCCCAAGTGATATAATTCTCTAGAAATTACCCCTACCCCCAATTAATTTTAAAATTTGGGTAGGTTATCATAGTTAATGTTGCCCATCAAATTTTGGAAAATGATGAACATTTTTTATTTCATTTAAAAATATTTTGTCAAGCAGTCATAAAACCAAACAAGCTAGTATTTATTAATTTTGAAAAAAAAAATATTCACATTATGTATTTAAAAAAATTTAATCTATTTATTATTATTTCACCCAATCGAATTTAAAGATTTATTTATAAGATGTACACTAAATTTTTTTAAAGTAGAAGAAAATGAAAAATGAGAATTTTTTTTAGAGATGATTTTTAAAATTTACCATTAAAAAAATTAAAAATATCATTTTGGTCCATTTACTTAAGCTTTCAAATATCTACTTTTAGTCTCTGTACTATACATTACATAAATATATTTTTAATTTATAGTGGAAAGAAGATAATAAAATAATTTTTAAAAAATAAACAATAAAGCATTACGGACTTAATTTAAATTTTTTTTGGAAGTACACGGCTTATTATTATTAGTAGTAGTAGTATTAGTGGTGGTGGTGGTAGTAGTAGTAATAATTGATAATATGTGCGTTGTGAGATTAAAATGATATTTTAATAGGAAAAAAAATAGAAATATCTTTTTGGTTCCTAGGCTTAGGTCTAGTTTCCATTTGGTTCTATATTTTAAAATGTTACACTTTTAGTTCTTAAGTTTTTATTTTGATTATAATTTAATCTTTAAGTTTCAATATATTATAATTTTACTCGGAAAGTTTGAGTATTGTTTCAAATTGAACTCTATATTTCAAAATTTACACTTTCAACCTCAACTTTTCACTATATACCTACTTTCAGATTTTACTTTTGCTTTTTATTAATTAATTAAAAAGAAGTATAATAATTATAATTAATTATATTTCTATTTTTCATCACTATTAACATTGATTCTAAAATTTCATTTCATAATTATTTTAAATTAATTAATAGACATAAAGACGGAAGCGGGTATTTAATGAAAATCCAAGGTTGAAAGTGTGAATCTTGAAACCAAAAGACCAAATTAAAACAAAATCCAAACCTCATAATTGAAATCGTAACATTTTAAAATTTAAAAACTAAATTAAAATTACATTTAAAATTTGAAACTAAAAATTTAACATTTTAAAATTAAAAAAACAAATAAAAATTAGATACATAAATGTGAATTTTTTTGTATAGATGATCCATTCACAAATACTTTTGGGGCCATTTGGATTATGGTTTTCTCAATGCCCATGAATTAAGGATGAATGTGAAGTGTATATCTGGGAATAAAATTACTGAGAATCAAAGATAACTATGTTTGGTTGTGTAGGAAATGTGTTTGGTGTTGCATGGGAATTAGGGGTGTTCAAAAAAATCGAAGGCCCGAAAAAATCGAGCAACCTAACCCAACCCAGCTGGTTTGGGTTGGTTAAAAAAAAAGGTTTGGTTTGGGTTTTTTTAAATGAACCTGAATAGGTCGGTTCGGTTCTCAGGTTCGTAGGAAAACCATTTGGTTCGAACCGAACTAGCCTAGAGACTAGACAATCGCTTAACAAGTCCAAACGATCGTTTACAAAATACTACACGATCGCTGAGTAACAAAATGTTATACGATCGCCTACCAAATGCTGCACGATCGCTGAGCTCGGCTAAACGATCGCTTAGCTACACGAACGCTAGGTAACAAAATGTTATACGATCGCCTACCCAATGCTATACGATTGCCTACAAAATGCTATACAATCGCCTACCAAATGCTATACGATCGCTGAGCTTGGCTACACGATCGCTGAGTAACAAAATGCTATATGATCGCTTATCCAATGCTATACGATTGTCTACCAAATGCTATACGATCGCTAAGCTTTGCTACACGATCGCTGAGTAACTAGGAATTGGGTGGCACTCAAAGCAGATAGATGAGTTTTCACGGCTGGAAGGAAGGAAAATTGTGGTAGGAAGGGGAAGAAGAAATGAAAACCCACACTTCTCAATGGATATGCAATTCCTTCATTTGTGTAGGGTAAAAGATACCTAGGAATTGTCTTTTCCAAGATAAATAAACAAAGCCCACCAACCAAACATGAGCTTTGTAAGCCTATTCTCAATCCCATCCTCTTTTCCTTCCAACCAAACAGTCCCTTTATGATTAATGATCCAACATCCACAAACGTATGAAATTTAACTTTCTACTTACATCAAAGCGCACTTTTATTACTAATCGTGTTAAAAGTGACCATGTCTATAGTAGATCTAATATGACTATTTTTATTGTGATCATTTTTTTCATCAAAAAATATAACGGTGAGAAAAAATGAAATAATACAAAGAAAAATAAAATCGCGAACTATCGGATTAGAGCTACAATAAATAATTGGAATAACAAAAAAAATAAAATAAAACCACGTCGTATTAGAGCTACAATAAATAGGTTATAAAATAGACAGCGCACTCTGACCCAAGTAAAATATTAGATTTGTGTGGCGCGGGTTATTAATCACAGGGACACGCGCTCATCGATAGGGAAAAAGGTATACACTCCACAGACGCGATAAAAGATGTATTTTCTCCAAAATTATAATATCATTTGTTACTAAATTTGTGACAAGCCCGAAATTTAGGATAGCTAGCATCATTTTGGTCTCATCAGCCCATCCAAGGATGCTGGCTTCCATGAATATAGCTCTGGTTTCCTCCCATGGTTGCCGTGGCCTCACTACATCACTGTCCCTGCTGCGCACATTGGCAGCAACTCGTGCTAGTCCCAATGCTGCCAGTTGCGGCAATTACTTTGCTCCTCGGCGTTCTTTGAGTTCGAAGAGCAGCGCGTTCCCTCGTGAATCCTCAATAACAGACGTTACAGTCACAAAAACTGCAACTAATTCTGCTGAAAATGGGTACTGTCAGATTTTTTCTTATACCTTCTTGTTTATTAGTTTGATTGCTAGTTTGAACTTTGAACGGTTACACTCTTGTTTAGGTGTGCTTTAATCGTATAAATGTGACTTAACGACTTACATGTTTAAATTGTTTGGACGTTTATCTAATGGTTGAGGGAAATTTTCATCGTTGAATTGGATAGGGTTTTGTTTTTCTTTGCGTATTGCCTGTCTTGTGGTAAAAGTTACAGACAAAAAGCTAAGTGGAAGGTTAAGGAAAAAAAAGGAAGGAGAAAAAAGAAAATCCGTGGCTGATGGCTCGAACTATATGCATTATATTTGGATTGCAGACTTACAAGCACTGAAAATTATTTATGGTCGAAACTGACTGACTCGTTAGTAGCTCCAAACTTCAATTTGCCTTCTGCTGTCAGGTAAAGGGGAAAAAAGGGTTTCCTAGAAACATCAAATTATCGACAACTCAAAAGTTTAAGCCGATAGGTTACGATAAATAATTTTCTTTTGTAGTGAAGAAACATTTCATTAAATAAATGAATTAAGGGGAGATCCCACTCCCAAAGCACCTAAAGGTGATTATAGAAGAGATTTTCAATTGGAAACTAAATAAGGATGATTAAAATTCTTAAAAGGCTGCCTAGTTTTGCACCAATATAAAATGGTAGATGGAACAAGTCCATGAAACTATAAAAAATTGAAAAGGAGTCCCTAAAAAAAGTTTATTACGCTCACCCCATAATGTTCAAAAGAAAGCTCGCATGATGGCCAGCCTAACCGTTTTCTTTGTACCATGAAACGGATGCCCCACCAAAAGACATGCAAGGATGTTAAAATGTTATTTGAGTAAGCTAATGACCAACCAAAGCTTCTAAAACAATATGCCAAAATCGAGAAGCAGACAAACAACGCAAAAATAGATGAGTAAGGGACTACTGACCTTGACACATGAAACACCAAGATGGAGAGATGCACATATAGGGCATAAGACATTGAAGACATCAACAGTATTAACAGCATCCAGGCTAAGCTCCCAAAGAGAATTTTGATTTTCTTAGAGTAACTATCCATTCACATGGTAGGTAATTGAGGAGGAAATGACATTACAAATTGAAAAACAAAACCAATCTCTACCTTGATAATATGTTAAATCACCCATCAACCCATAAGCTTAAGTTGATGAGTTAGGGTAAATTTAATTTTTTCAATACTCTAACCCACCTTTGTTGATTACTCTGTTAGATGCTTATTGCCTTTGCAGTAATCATGATATGTTATTGGATTTTTTCATTCTCCCAACACCTGGTATTGAATTCCCTTTTTATGACTATTTTAGGATTAGGATTTAGCATGCTCAGACTGAAATTATTGCCTTTGCAGTAATCATGTTATTAGATTTTTTCATTCTCCCAACACCTGGTATTGAATCCCCTTTTTATGACTATTTTACGATTAGAATTTAGTATGCTCAGACTGAAATTAATTTCAGGTATCCTCAATATCATCGTTTGCTACCATGTCCCTTATTCAATGAACCACCACGAGTTGAACATATGGTTGTTCTGGAAGGGGGACCTGTTATGGAATACATCTGTAAATCATTGGACCTTCCTCCACTGTATGTTCTACTACTATCATTTAGTTGTTCGTAATAATTTATTTTGCAACATAAGGTTAAGTTTAATTTAGATGAAGAAATGAATTAATAGTTTCATTGTTTGAAGGTATGTTGCAGATCTGATTCATTTTGGTGCAGTATATTATGCCCTAGTATGCCCACAGCCTCCACAAACTGCAACCCCCGAGCAAATTAGACTATTCAAAAAATTTACAGAACCATCATTTTTGAAAGGGCGAAGATCTATCAAAGGGAAAACTGTGAGAGAAGCACAGAAGACTTTCCGGATAACTCACATTGATGAGTTTGTAGAAGTTGGAACGTACTTGCGTGTTCACGTGCATCCCAAACGCTTTCCAAGGTGAAATAAACCACCTGTTTCTTTGTTTGTTTTTTTCTTTTTTAAAATTAAATGTTCATAATGGAATGATCGTTAAAATTTACAATCAATCAGGTGTTATGAAATTGATTGGAAATCAAGAATTATCGCTGTGACAGAATCCTATGTGGTTTTGGACAAACCTGCTGGTACATCGGTCTGTGGTTGAACACTTGAACCGTTAATCTCTGGCTTGAGGAATTATTTTCATTACCTTCTACTTGTGGTGATTGTTAGCAATTATGTTCTTTCTTCCTGTAACATTGATCAGGACTGATTTAGGCATTTTGGTGATATGGATATATTTACCGATCTTTCAATAAGATGGCAACTCTGAGGCTCTAAATAATAACATTTAATGATATAGACTAACCCTAATCGAGAATGACACGATTTATTTGCATAATTTTTTTTATAAAACAATTTATTTACATCAATACCATTTAGCCGAACATTCATTTCTTAGCCAGTAAGTAAGACAAATATCCTGTCAGGTTGGAGGCACTACTGACAACATTGAAGAAAGTTGTGCTACCTTTGCAACTCGTGCTTTAGGATTAACATCTCCCTTGTGGACTACCCATCAGATTGACAACTGCACTGAAGGCTGGTAACGATGTTTCTTATATATAATTCTCTGTCTAAATCCTCTATTTGAAATCTTTCTCCAGAAAAACTAAAAATCCTCTTTTCGAAATATTTGTTTTCCTTCATTTACACTTTTGCAGCGTCATTCTCGCAAGGACAAAAGAATATTGCTCCATCTTCCATCGTAAGATCAGAGTAAGTTTCATGGTCTTATTTCTTGAGTTTGACCATTGCGGTTAACTTACTTTACTAACTGGTAAAATCATTCCAAGACAATGTTTAAAAGCGACAACTCATTCCCATATTGTATAACATAAGTTTCATTTTTTTAACCATCCTCAAATCTCTGTTCATTCGCTACTTTTCCTTTCTTTATGTGTGTTATACTTTGGACATGGAGTAGTTAACTATTCCTGCCCAAATCTTCTTCATGCTCACCATACTGGTGAAATATAAAAATGCTCCTATTATTCTCTCTCTAAATATGAAGTCTTATCTCTATGATAAAGATGTTTATCAAGGAAACAAGAATTTAAGCTAGTCATTAAACATTGCATTTGAGATTGTCATTTTTAATCACTTTGAAACAAGCGGAAGTGAAAAATAGAGGGAAAAAATGGATTTTATTTTGCGATAATTCATGATAAACAAGCTGCACAAGCTGACAAGTTATTTTATTTTTAGTGGTGTTGGTAGAATATCCATTATACATATTTGAAATTTACTAGTTAAGTTATTTGTCTTGATGTCTTTCATCTCTTAATTTGATAGTAATGCTTTACAATTCTTCTTAATAGGAGAAAAAGGTTATGAAGCTTTATCTTGCGCTTGCTGCTGCTCCTGTGCCAATGGGAATAATAACACACTACATGCGGCCAATTAATATGGCTCCCAGACTCGTTTCAAAAGGCAAGTCTCCCGATCAAGCATTCACATAATAATAGGATATTGATTTGAACTATTTGTTGTAATTTGATATGTTGGGGAACATATGCATACATTTTGATTATTATCTTAAATTAGTCTTAGTTTTTCTGCCAACAAATTAATATGCAAATGGTCATCTTGGTCATATTAACATTTTAACTCCCACTCAACCCGGCACCTATGACCTCACCCATGGCCACGAATTTATCCACAAGAAGGTGTGATTGGCAGAAGTCCTTTCGGTCGATTTAAACTTCTTCTGCTTGCAGATTGTATTGATGGATGGAACCTGTGTCAGCTTGAGGTGTTGGAATGTAGAGAGGTTTCATGGCCGGATGCTGATATTGAAGCAAAATACTGTATTGAAGATTGTGGATGGCCCTTGAAAAAGAAAGCATATGAATGTAAAATCAACCTCTTGACTGGTCGGACACATCAGGTTCTTAGCGTAGTCATTCTGTTTTGGTAGTTACCGCTATTATTTCGAAACCATCTTCATAAATTCTTGCCGTCACAGTTGGGACATTGAAAATAGTTCTTAAAATGAATATGCTGTTTCCTGATGATGCAGATTCGAGCACAGCTGGCTGATTGTGGAGCACCATTGGTTGGTGATTCCATGTATATGCCTGCTGCGGTTGCAGAGATGGCTAGTCCTGGGTTGAATCCATTTGGAAAATGTAAGAAAGAGTATATGAGTGAAGAAGATAAAGGAATTGCAGTAGCAGAGTGGATTGCTCTGCACGGAAAAGAACCAGCCGTTGCTATTGGACTGCAGGCTTATGAGATTTCATGGGATTCAGGTAAACATATTTACAATGCTGGGACTCCTTGGTGGAAGCAGGAGCAATTATAGCTCAATATTGAGACCAAACCATCATTTTACATTACCAACATTCCCCGAATCTTTAAGGTTATTTCAACTACCCACCGCACAAACAGAAAAGAGTTGAGAAAGATGCTCTTTAGTTTGTATTGCTCTAAAATCAAGTCTTTGGCTTACAAAGATATCATAACCATATATAACCCAGCTTAGAAAGTTAACAAACGAAACCAACAGCATTCAATTATTAAATCAGTCGTGTACAAGCAATTACATTGCCAATTCTCATTATAGTTCAGGGGCGCTGCTGGCTTAGATCACGTTCCTGGACACAATTGCACTGACGTTGTTACTCATAAAAATTTGGGCAATGAATTTTTTGTACCAAAAGGTTGAAAGCTTTGGGGTTCTCTTCAGAGTGGCATAGTCTACATGATAAAGCCCAAACCTTTCAGTATATCCATTCATCCATTCAAAGTTATCTAGCAAAGACCAGGCAAAGTACCCTCTTACATCTGCTCCTTCCCTGGACAAGCATCACATTATATACAATGAAGAAAAGTTTCAACTCAATCACGGCTGCATAAAGAGAAACTCTTGCTTTCTATTGGACCATTGGATGGATGATATGGTTAAATTCAAACTTTTCATTCTGTACTCCCAATGGATGTAATCTAGTTTGATTTTAAATGCATGAATTCAAAAGTATACAGTCTATGAGTGATGTTCCTTGAAGCATCAGATCTCGTCTTTTCCCAATCATGGAGTGAACTGCTGTAAATTCGGTTTTATGTTTTTTGTTTTAATAATTTTTTTGGGGGCTAAATCCCCTTTTGCATGTCGCTCTTAGAAATTATGGGTCAAAATGACCCTGTTCGTACTAATTTGCCCTCCCTCAAAATGGTTAGTTGCCAAGCGAAATCATTCTCCAGTAAAATTCTTGTATGTTTAGTATATTTGAAAGATTTTGTTTTTGAGCATGGAAGAAAAGATTTGGAACCATCGAAGAAGAATAGAGAAGTTTATGTACAGGTTCCTTAAACGATTTGAGACTAGCTTAAGAGAATCTTAAAAGATCTCTAAAAACTTCCTCAGATCTCAGTTTGAGATGTTCTCGACACCGATTTGTGATTCAATGAACCAAAATTCAGGAGAAAATTTAGGTCTTTTTTAATGAATAAATAGCCTTTCTAAATTTTCATTTAACTATTAGGTTTTCTATTATAGTATGCAATTAAAATGATAGTTATTTATTTGTAATTTTTAAGAATGACTTCCCTTCCCATAGTGATTGATGATGCCACGTTCAGATGGCCACTTTCAGTACAAGGCTGGTAACGCTGGTTTCAACTACAAACATAGAATGAAGATAAGTTTTCTTTTAGAAGGTAATAAGGAAAAAGGTGATGAGGAAGGTCACTGTCAATGGCCCCTCATGCTTTCAGACGCAAATTAGACAGAAAAAATGGAAGAGATGGAATCTATAGACTATATCTAAGTTATGGTGAGAGCCTTGGATGAAGAGAAACAAAATGAAAGGATAATGTTGGAATGCCTTGAATTTGTTATTTGACTCTCTGAATGACCAAGCACGAATGTCTCATTGCCCGATTAGCATGTTGGGGTCTAGGGGTGATGCACCTTGTGGCAGCTCGGGGGTAATGAAACCTAAGTTGTATACGCATTTATGTTATTTATGAGTTTGGCCCTAGGGTTTATAGGCGTGGATATATATAAATTCTCTAATCCTAGAGGGATCTTTGCAATATGTATTATCTAATGTTTCTCTCTGATAATAAACTAATCTCTCACTCTTCCCATTATAGCTAACACACTGTTAATGAATCATGTAAATTTTTATGTCAATATTTACTCTTTATGTTTTCTCGTTTTCTTTATTTTTCGATTTCATAACAGATAATATGGAAGAAACTAAAGAAGTAGATGATTCATGTAGATAGTATTGTAGCACTGCATATACCTCATTGATGTTTCCAAAGCACCAAGGTAACTTCTCATGTAATCTATTCGTCTGGTATCATTGAGTAAATCTTCAGTTTGAGTATTGGGTTTGTTCTTCTGCCCATAACCTTCATGAAAATACAACAGTTCTTCAGGAGGAAATGCCAAAAATGTATCACCAAAGGTTTAAATTTTGTCCTGCCTTCTAATCCGCTTACCATTTTCTGTTACAAATATTGGTATATTATTGTATCTCTCCTTTATGTATGTAACTATCTTGTTCATTCCTTGAGGATTGACATATATCCATGAAATTTCAGTCTACATCAATATGAAAAACAAGTTATTTTGCCTGATATCAAAGCTGCACGTTGGAGAACAGAACTATTCGAAATTACTCACAGGTTCTCCGATTAATGTTTCTTCCTTCACTGGTGTCCAGAAAGCAAAACCTTCTATCTTAGATGATCCCAATCCTGGTTTACAGGAAGAATAGAGGCAATCTTTTACGTAGAAACTGGTATAGTGATTAATGCCAATAAAATCTGCGCCATTCTTCAATTTCTTTTTATCCTCAGTTGAAAAGTGAGGCAAATCAAGTCCCAGAGTTTCCTCCATCACTGCTGGATAGTTCCCAAATACAATTGGGTCCAGGATCCTGCATTTGAGTTGTAAACACTACAATTTATGGCAATTGAATGATATGACTTTTCTTTTTTACAGGGGCAATGTAGTGATGTTAAATGCGAAGGAATTAATACAACGGAGGCATTGAGGTTTACCAATTCATATAGAAAGAGCGAGCTCTCTCAGTTGCTAATATGTCTTCGAACAAGTCGCTAATAGGCTCATGCCACACAGCATTGATAGATATTCCAATTAGACCTCCTTGTTTAGCCTGCAAACAAGATCATAACAGATTTTCTCCCGAGTTTAAGGGTGTGTTTGGAATACATTTTCAAAGCGTTTAATTTAAAAAATAAGTCATTTTTAAAGAAATTTGAGTACTTGTCAACCACTAATAGTAGTTTTGTAAGTGTAATTTAATCTTAAATAAGAATGAGTTTTCAAAAAATATATATATTTTTTCAAGTTAATCCAAGTGGGCCCAAAAAGGATAGAGAATATCTTGATAAACTTGATAAACAGCTTACCTGATATTTGGACCTGTAAGTGTTGACAGCAGCGGCATGGGATAGAATGATATTGTGGGCAGCTACAAAGGGTTCTCTCTCTGAGTCTCCGCTGCTGCAATTACCAAATGAGCTTGAGCAACGCGACGGAGGGTAAGTCCCTTTCCTGTAGCCACGAATAACCTGGACATTTGGCTCATTGAAGGTAACCCAATACTTGACTCGATTTCCAAATGATTTGAAGCAGATATCAGCATAATATCTGAAGTCCTCCCTGAAGATAAGAAAGTGTGAAGTGTTTCTTCAGTATCAGCAGGATTGATGGGGAAAATATGTTAAAAACTTTAGTGGAATTGGGAGATTATTGCTAGTTTATTTGGATCATACTGGACTTGGGGACTCAACCAGGCTCCATATCTGTCTTCAAGTTCCTGAGGGATGTCATAGTGAGCCAATGTTACAAATGGTTCTATCCCTGAAAGCAGAAGACATGGATGTTTAGGGCAAGGACAGAAAAATTGTAAGTGATGATTTTTTTTTTTTTTTTCTGAGAACATGTAAGTGATGATTTTAAGTGTCTATCAACTTGTGAGGACATTAAATACCTCTTTTGAGAAGAGAATCAATGAGCTTGTTGTAATGATCAATCCCAGCCTTGTTCATCTCCCCAAACCTTCCTTCTGTAGGTTCATAATTCCAAAAGATACTAGTGACTATATGCCAGAGTCTATTGCCAAAAGTTTTCAAATGAAAGTTTGTCTTTGAGTACAAAAAATAGTGGGCTCAATGTTTTAAAAGGCCAAAGGTAACTCTGAGGCTTTTCCACTTTAAGAGCTGCACCTCAAAGTGGTATAAGAAGTAAGCTTTAAATTAAAAAGATAAAATAAAATAAAATCTAAATCGGTATAACTAAATGTGGCTAAACATAATACTCACATGAAAGTATAAAAAAAATTCATCCCGTCAATTGTCACTTGAAAAAAAAAAAAAAAAATCTATACCGTTGATATTATCATTAATAGGATTTGACTCGTCACCATATAGTTTTATCTTCAAATTGTCACATCTGAAAATTTTCTATTTTGTTCTTTTGCGCTACATGAGGTTGAGTGATTCTAAGTCTTAGTACCTTTTCGTAAAGGCATAAACATCTTATGGTTAAATAAAAGTGCAAGTCTGGATGGATGTTAAAAGTTAGGGTCTTATCTTGAAGCCAGTCTAAGGCGTAAGCTTCAATAATTTTTTAAAAATATTGAATAAGGTAGGAGGATTTGGCTCTTTGATCGTAAGGATTTAGAACGAGTATGTGAATTACTATCGAGTTATGCTCATGTTGACTAGAAAATGAAAGCTTACTAGGTAGTATTCTTGCCCATGAGATGGAGAAGCGGTAGCTATTCACACCAATAAAGTCCATAAGATGAACATCCTCCTATTATTTCCTCATTTTCCATAAAAATATCAACCAGAAACTCATTAGCCAAAAGAAGGGAGAAAGATGAGCTATCAAGCTGAAAAGAGCTAAGAAAAATGAAATGAGGCATTTTTAGAAGCTTGAGGATAATGATTTCAAAAACTAACCAGATATCGATTATAATGATCGACAGCAATATCTCCATTTGTTCCATCCTTAATATTGCCTGCAAAAAAAGCTCACACTCACTCACTTTTACTAGGAAGAACAGAAAAGGGTTGAAAAAACAGAGGAAAAAGCATCAGAAATGATGCAATTTGAATAATCTAACCAGGCTTATGAGTAAAAACATCCCAATTGTTAAGACCTTTACCATCACTTAAGAAAGCCCCTTCAAACTGAATGAAGTAAAAGAAGATATTATGTAAGACAAGAAAATATGGGAAGAAAATCAAGAGGAAAAAAAAAAAAAAAAGAGTAACCTGATAGGCAGAAGAAGCAGTTCCAAAAAGGAATTTTTTTGAGAATGATTTTGAATTTGTAAATTCTTCCAATGATACCTGGTTATTAGACCCAAAGAAAGCAGAAACTAATACCAAAAATTGGAGAAAAATTGCAACAAATATCAAAGAAAACTCCATAATTGGAAAACAGAGCTCTAATTGGGCTAATGGAAATTCACTTATTTAAGGTTACCACAGCAGATAATGAGATTAAAGTGTGGGAAAAGGACGTTCTCCTCTTAGGTTTTGACTTTAAAGCCACTTTTTGAATAATTATCTCTTAAATTCACTTTTAAGAGAATAATCACCCAAAAAATACCCTATTTAATTGGCAAGTTTTGAAGAATATATCAATTTTGAGTTTTAAAAATGTAATTTTTTTAGTTCTCCCATTTTTAAGGGGTAAGTACTTTTCTTAGTTGAATTTTCGAAAATTATCTTTTTAATTACATGAGTGTTTAAAAAGTGTTTTAAGTAGTTTTAATTTTTTTAAAAAATAATTATATGATTTTTAAAATCAGAAAAATATTTTTAAAAAATAATTTTAGAGAGAATATAATTTTTTTAATTTTTTTTTCCTAATTTAAAATATCATATTTTTATTTAAAATAATTAATAGAGAAATTATATAAGGGATTTTTAAAACTTAGATTTTTCAAACTAAAAAAGGTACATTTTGAGAACAAAACCACACATATTCTATAAAATTAGGAGACTAGAAAAGATATGTTTTAGACAGCTAGAAATTAGATGCACCTATTCTTCAAAAAATTCGAAGACTAAAAAAAGCATTTTTTTTTTTAATATCTAAAATCACTTTAAAAGTTTAGTAAATTCATTGGAGGAGTTGGTAATTGGTGTGATCAAGGACGACGTTATGGAAAGTTATTAAAAAAACACATTAAAAATAGAATTTAAGGGTCATTTGATTTTGCAGATATCCTAGATTCTCATGGAGGGGACATCTGGATTACTGTGTTTGTTTTGTGTTATGGGAGATGTCCCGACCTCTGAAGATTCCTGGGTATCCTAGGATGCTCAGATGGAGAGAGAGTTTTGGATGCCCTTCTGAAATTTGGATCTTCCAGATTTCCGAATTGAGGGCATCCCCATTTTACTTGTTTGTACTTCTTTTTATTTTATTATTTATCTATCTATCTATCTATCTATATATATATATATATATATATATATATATATATATATATATATATATATATATATATATATATATATATATATATATATTAATCTTCATTTGTATTATATAATTAAAATAAACACTGCCAACCATGTATATCATATATTTTTAGTTATATCATGATTCTTATTATTTTTTAGCAATATATTCAAATTTAAGTTTCAACTAATATTTATTTTATAAAAAAATCTTAAATTATAATTATTATTTTTGTTGAGAAAAACAACATATAAAAATAATATAAATTGTATCAATTTTAAAAGAAATTCAAATTGATAAAAACAAATATGTTGTATAAGTTCAAAGTATATCAAATCAATTATGAAGTAATAAATAATCGTAAGGGCATTATTAGAAATTTATATAAATTTAAGATATTCCCGAGTAGAAATCCTACGAAAACAAACACAGTTATCAAAATATTCTCAGATATGTGCAAAAATATTTT
>NC_052356.1:53714254-53722586 GCF_009727055.1 Benincasa hispida | reverse complement strand
TTACCAAAAAAAACACGATAATCTAAAGATGCCGGATATCTATAATTCATAATATATATAATTCCGAACATCTAAGATTTCAATCATCAACATTTTCAAAAAACAAACGATTCCTTCAGAGCATCGTACCCCACTACTCCAAAATGAATTGATGTGTAACGAATCATTGTAATCTAGACGAATGAAACTTATTGTAATGGGGAAACCAATGGGGTCCCTAAACGTCTTTATCTTACCAAAAAGAAAAATCAAACACTTTGTGTATAATGTGTGAAAAAAAATGAAACATTATAACTATTCGTTAATTTTATAAATAAAATTTCAATCAATTGACTTTATGTTGTTGTTTACGTTTTTCAAAATTTTAACTAAAATTTTAAAACTATAAAATAGTTTTTCAGTTTTTTTATAAAAATTTTAGTAATAAAAATTATGATTAAAAAACTATGAGAAATCAACCAATTTTCAATATATAGAATGAGACTTCAATGTTTTCATTGGCTAATTATAATGCCTGATAATCAACTTGATATTTGATTTTAATGTTTATCAGACTCAAATTAGTCAAAAACTAAACAGTGAATTTAATTATTGTAGCAACTTAAGAATATCTATCAATTCCCCACCTGTTTGTTTAATATATATATATATATATAATATAATATTATCCATATGTTTTTTAAAATTCTTATTTTATAATAATTATCAATTATTTTTAGACTAAATTCTACTAAATATCCCTAAACTAAAGAAATTTAAAAAATTTAAAAAATATCCATATGGTTAGCCAATCCATATGTTCAGTAGACAAATTTTCTTGGGATTGCACAAAATTGGTTTTATCCAGCTTGATTGGCACCTTATTACTGCTCTAGTTGAGCGTGGAGACCAGAAACCCACACATTTCACCTGTCTTGAGAATGTACGATCATGCTGCAGGATGTTGCCATACAATTTGGATTACGAGTAGATGGGCAACCATTGACAGGTTCACTACAGTATGATTGGAAGAACGTTTGTTAAGAGCTCTTAGGCGTTCTACCAGAGGATCTGAAGGGATCGAAATTGAGTATCCCTTGGTTGGCATTAGGGGTGTACATAGTCCGAGTTAGGCCGGGTTGGGAGAATTTTGTGGACCAACGGGTTGGCTAAAAATGAACCTTATTAGATCATTTTGGAGGGTCAACCCAACTAACCCAACTCAAAATTTTTGAGTTGGGCCGGGTTGGTCACCGGTTCTGCTACACGATCGCTTACCAATTAGCAAATGTTAACACGATCGCCTACCAATGCTATACGATCGTCTACTAAATGCTATACGATCGCTTACCAATTGAAAAATGCTAACACGATCGCCTACCAAGCTATACAATTGTCCACTAAATGCTATACGATCGTTACCAAATGCTATACGATCGCTGAGCTCGGCTACACGATCCCTAAGTAACAAAATACATTACAATCGTCTACCCAATGCTACACGATTACTTACCAAATGCTACACAATCGCTGAGTAATAAAATGTTATACGATCGCCTACCTAATACTATACAATCGTTTAGCAAAATGCTATACGATCGCTTACCAAATGTACACGATCACTTAGCTCTGCTACACGATCACTGAGCTTTGCTACACGATCGTTGAGTAACAAACAGCTATACGATCGCCTATCCAATGCTATACGATCGCCTACCCAATGCTATCGATCGCTTACTAAATGCTACATGTTCGCTTATCAAATGCTACACGATCGTTTACCAAATGCTACACGATCGCTGAGTAAACAAAATGTTATACGATCACCTACCCAATGCATATTGATCGCTTACCAAATGTACACGTCGCTAGCTTTGTTACACGCTCCGCTTACCAAAGGCGATCTGCCAATCTCACGTCACGGTCTGTCGGTTTATGTTTTATTCAATATATCAATATATATATATATAGGGTCAACCCGACCCTGAAATGGGTAACCCGAGACCCAATCCGAATTTAATATTTAAAATTTTTTTAACCAACCCAACCCATCCTTGCACCTTGCAGTTTGGGTTGGGTAGTCCAGGTTGGTCGGGTTACCAGGTTTTTTGAACACCTCATGTGGGCGTCCCAGTTTCCAGAATTACCTCTCGATGTCGACGATATCAACGTACGTAGGTATGCACGAGCATATATCCTGTAGCTTATTGGAGGATTTTTGTTTGCTGACAAGTCAAATACTCTAATGCATCTCATGTTCCTCCCACTATTGTCTGATTTCGAGCACACTGGTACGTACTCGTGGGGTGGTACATGTCTTGCATGGTTGTATAGAGAACTTTTTCGGGCTTTCAATGCATAAGCATTAAATAGCAGGGCCACTGATACTATTACGAGTATGGGCTTATGATCGATTTCTAATTATAGCACCACAAGTCCAGCTACAGGCTCCAAATCATCGTCCACTTAGTGTCAGGTATTATTTCATTTATATATTTATTTCATTACCATTTTATGTAAGAATATAAAATAATTGTATTTTTTATAATTTTAGATGGAATGGTGTATTAGCTGCCTCTGAACAGTCAGAAAATATGTTGCTCGTGTACATAAAAATATTTGACATGCTGATGCACAATCAGGTAGCAAATGTATATATAAATGAATATTTAAAACATTTTATATGTATACTTATTTTTTTTTTTTTGTCGCATTATTTGGACGCCATACACACAATAGATTTGGTTATCCTTACTTGATTATTGTCGTGATGGTGAAGACATATGGTTGACCGTTAGCCCTATGCTTCCATATAGTAGAGTGGCATCATCCAGATTATGTGTTGAGACAGTTCAGTCTGCGACAAATGATACCTTCATTGTCCTATACACTCTCAGCACTACACCAGATCGATTTGGGAGGTAAGCACGACCAAGACTGGCGTCAAATCCATGCGGAATATTTATCCTACTGGCATGATCGTTGTGCACAGGGAGAATTAATAAATGTGGCTATATCAGACGACTACTTTTCCTGGTACAATTTGATCACGGAGCGATTTATCACACCTGACAGTACTTACTATTACTACATGGTAAGAGATTAAAAATCATATATTTTCCATATATATGATATGAATATTGTTTAATATTTATTTTTTTTATTGTACAGAATAATTTTATCGGCGATGTTCAACAATATTGCTTACCAGAATTGGGTTCAATGTGTCAGTAAACATTGGTCAATGTAAAAGGTATTATTCAACAAACAAGACGACTCAACGTTGTTGATACCGATCGAAGATGTATTCGTCGTAGATAACAGTAACAATAGGGTGAACCTAATTTAGAGGGACACGAAGACAACACCCATGAGGAGTAAGGGTCGGGGGGTCGTTTTTAAATTTCATGTAAACTTTCATTTTCAAATTGTAAATTAAAGAACTAATTGTAAATATTCTTTAATATCATGACATTTTTTTAATATGAGTGCAAGATGTTTTTATTGTAGATTAAATATATAATTAAGTTTAATAACGAAGGAATTTGTGGACCAATTCCTAAAGTTTAAATATTGTTGTATGTCTACAATAAAAAAAAATAGTCAACACACTTAAAAAAAAAAAGAAAAAAAAGAACGCAAATCGTGGACCGGGTCCACGAGTTTGCGTCTGACCGGTCAACCAGTCAGCCAACTGTGTGCTAACTGGATTAAAAGTTACTCGTGTATCGATACCGAGTTTGCCATATGGCAATCGTGTACCTGGTACATGATTTCACTACCCCAATTTTGTCAATAGTTTTCCAAAACACCTATTAGAAAAAGTTTCTCTCCAACCTTATTTTTGTCATTATATTTTAAAAAAACATTATGAGTTCTAACATTGATTTATTATATCAATAAATTAAAAAAAATAAATGGGTGTATTAACTTTTGTGTTTCTATGAGTGATAGTTTACATATTCAATTTATTATTGAGCATGTAGTTGATATTAGAGATGTTCACGGGGTAGGGCGCGGCCAAGGATGGCTTCTCACTCCTTGCCCCCATCAAATTCCCCATGAGATTCGTGGAGGTTGGGTTTCCTTGTGGAAATTTTTATCCGTTTGATTTTTTTTAGGAAAAAAGTAATTAACATGAATCACTATTATGAAAAAAATTTAATTAAATGATTGACTTTTATATGATTAATTCCACATGAACAATTAGAATTTAAAGAGAAATTACTCAAAATTTTCAAATTGAAGGAAACAATTATCTATCAAATTATTCATATATATAATCAATTTATTAGAATTCATATATATCCTTTTTTTTACACTAGTACAAACATATTCACTATTTTAACCATTAAACAATAAATCTTGAGAGTTAAATATAATATTTATATAATAAAAATAAATAACATAACATTAAATTAGTACATAAATAAATAAATAAATAAATATATATATATTTTAAAAAAAGTCTAACCGTGTGAGAATGGGTATGCTTTCTTAAATTTTTCCCACACTCCCTCTCTCATTCTCGTTTAAACGGAGAATCCCCATATCGTTCGGAGCAGGTCCCTTTGAAAAAAGTGGACATCTCTAATTGATATATCATATCAAATATATTAATAATATTTCCGTATATTTTTATATAACAATTATTATTTACATGTTCTTTTATCATTAAATATATCATTAGTAACCATCAAAAGAATAAAATGTATGTAAGTAACTATTCACGTACATTCCTACCAATATTATACACTTGTGTGCTATTAAGTCTACTACTTATATAAACCCTTAAGAGGGGAAAATAGTATATTGATGACATTAGACTTTCATTTTCAAGTTGTGATTGTCAACGTGCTTATTTTCAATTAATTGCCATTGATATACCACATCAATAAGATTAAAAAGGGTCTGTCAATTATATTTAGCCATTTTTTTAATGGTTGTTTTGCATTCTCATTTGGTCTGCCATTCACATGTTATATCAAAAAGATTAAGAAATAGTAAATCAAAGACAACTTAATATTATTAACAAAACATTTAATAACAAATAGCTAAATTACTCACAATGATATATTACTAATATAATATATTATATGCTATAGATGTGTATCAATGATAGATAGAGGGATTATCAATTATAAACATGAAAATAACCATCATAAGTTAGTTTTGTGGTAAAAAATGAGACATAGTCTCAATAAATGACGAATGGGTCAAAGATTCTTGGTGGATACACTATATAAAATGATTTATCTTTTAAATATGAAAATAAAATTTCTTACTTTTAACAAATATTAGGGGTTGATTGGGTTTTTTTTCTTCCTAACTAATATGCTTTTATGATTACCATTTTTGTTTTGAAATTTTTTTATTTAATAATTTTACCCATCTTCGTTTGAATAAAATATGGATTGCAATTTTTTTCTTTTAATTTTTAGAACTTTTCTTTCTTTCTTTTTTTCTTTTTTGGGCAATGACCCATTACATTTCTGGTAGAAATATGGTTAAATAAAATGAGAAACTAAAGCAAAATTAAAACTTTCTAGCCAATTTTTCACCGCGAATTTCAGTATCATCTTCTTCTTTTTCTTCTTCCTATAGTTCCTCTATATTTTTACTATGTCATGTATTTTTTTAATTAAATCTGCCCCATCATCATAACAATCAATGAAGTGTCATCACATTTCTTTAACAGTTTCACTTTCATTTCCTCTAAATTTAGAGGATCATTAGAGAAAAATCTATATTTTTCACTAATTTTTGTTGGAAAATATTTCTGGAAAAAAACTATCATTTTATGGTTTTTTGTTATATGTTACATACTTTTCAACTACATATATACTTTTCGTCTAAATATTCTTAATACTCATTTGATATGTGAATTCATTACGTATAAATATTGCAGTTAATGTTAGTGGTGTACATGGGTTGGATTAGATTGAGTTGATGTGTTTTTTGGCCAACCCGAAAATGGATTGGTTGGGTTGGCAATGGCAATCCAAAAGACCCAAGTAAAATCTTGAACCCAACCCAACCCAACTCTTAAAATTCGGGTTGGATTGGATTGGGTTGTCGGGTTATAACTTATTTTTTTCGTTTTAATTAAAAATATGTAAATTTATATATAACAGATGACAAATAACTAAAATATCATAAAATTCAAATACTAAATACCAAATATTTATGATATTTATTACAAAATTTAGACAAAGACAAATATGGTAACCCTTTTAAAAGAAAAAATATTAAAAATTCACACATTAATCAACAATTATGTATTTATTTCTCTCTTTCCCATTCATACTCTATCTTTCCCACATACATATATTCTCTCTCCCTAATAATATATATTTACAAAGGTATTATAACTAAAGTGTGGGGAAGGAGAATCAAACCTCTAACCTCGAGGTCGATGATACGAGCACTATGCCAGTTGAGCTACGCTCATGTTGACATATTTCATATATTCTCTCCCCCATTCACGCCTATTTCTTCCTCTTCCCTCTCTTTTCTCCTTCCCCATCCCTCATTTTTCTCCTTTCGGCAGTGTGAGTTGCAATCGTTAAATGACAGAGTAGGACGAATTGACAGGGAAAGAGATCCGTGGCGACCATGGCTGAAGAAGAAGAGATGAAAATGGAGGGTTATGTATTATAAACCCCCATATGAAAATGGATTTTATTTTTTTCTCCTTATTTTTATATATACTGTGATATATATGTACTTTCTTTTTAGCTTTTGTAGGAAATTTGATATATATTGTGGTATATGTATTGTTTACTTGATATAAACAAGT
This sequence comes from Benincasa hispida, assembly GCF_009727055.1. Classification (NCBI taxonomy): domain Eukaryota; kingdom Viridiplantae; phylum Streptophyta; class Magnoliopsida; order Cucurbitales; family Cucurbitaceae; genus Benincasa; species Benincasa hispida. The sequence continues at coordinate 53,715,808 of NC_052356.1, read as the reverse complement.
GTTTCTTTTTATACGATGGTGTAAATGAAATTTATGAAGATTTATATACTGTGGTATATTTCATATATTGGTTTATACTGTGATTTAAGTTAAACATTGAGTCAATCTCTAATTTATAAACGGTAGTATATTTCATATATTGGTTAGAATATTTTCAAATACCTAATAAAATGTTCTAAGGTATATATAAAATAATCATGAATCCGTCAAAATATTCTAAGGTTTATTTAAAATAACCATTAATCCATAAAAAAAAAAAAAAAATTGATATGTGAAAACCAACGTAAATAGAAAATAGAATTTCATTAAATGCATTTTTTTAAATTGAAAAATAGAAAAAAAATAAAATAAATGCATTTTCTCTCTTTATAATAGATGTATTTTCTCTCTCCATCGTAGCTTCGAAAATAGGAAATATATATATATATATATATATATACTGTTGGTAAGAAGAGTTCAGTTTGTCGGGTTCTGTTAGTGAAATACTGTTAGTTAATGGATGGGATCTGTGGCTATAAGAGTTTACGTCAGCTATTCACGTTACATTGGGCTTCAAGCCATAAGTCCATGAAGGTCCCTGGTAGCTTGGATACAAGTTTGAAAAATCAGTTTTTGGGTCAGTTTGAAAATGTTCAAATTGACAAGAGGAAAAGTTTGGTTTATATATGATATTAATTGAACTAGTTAATTATTATGATATGTATTGACTAAATGTATGTGATATATTACATTTTGGAGGAAAATTGTATATAAATGTGATTTATATCAAGTAAAGGATGAAAATACATATAAGTTGATATATGATATCCACAACTATATGTTAAGAATAATTATGATTTATATTATTCTTTAATTAATTAAGTAGTTATGGTAATTGGTTCGAGTTTTTCTCCGATTTTGTGCGAAAGTGGAAGTTCGATTCAGTTATCTGTAACTGAAGAATAAAATTGAAATTGTTTTCATTTTGCAAGAGATCCAAAATTTCTCTCACAGGTGTTGGATTACTAGCGATCGCTGAGTTTGAGAGCCGTATATGATAACGCCCGCCCTTCCTAAACGACGCACACCCGCGTCTCTAAGCGATCGCTCTAGTGCACCGAGCCATATACTAAACCGATTACTTACCATTTGATTAGACGGATCATTTAGTATTACTACAACGATCGTGTTACGCCCACGTCTAAACGATCAAGCCACACCTATATTATATAAACTCAAATTATATAATTGAATATATTGTTTAACAATTCTCACAAAGTTATCCATAGCCGTTGATTGCATATAATTTACCAATATATCTTCATTACGATCATCATCTAAATGTATCCACATTATCACTTTTCCTCCTCCGTTTTAGCATATTCAAACAAACACACAATTTGTCCTCCACACACCGCCAGTGTATCCGTACTTCCAAGTAGAATAGTGTATTATTTTCACTTTCGAGAAATACTGAGGAGGCTTCTCACGGTATTAATTAATTACCTCAGGTCCTAGCCAAAACAATGCCTTCAGACAGAGTTTTTTCTTAATCACATTTTATTTTCTAAATTA
>NC_052356.1:53390258-53392135 GCF_009727055.1 Benincasa hispida | reverse complement strand
ATCCTTCACCTTACCTTCTGGATGAACCAGAGATCTGTCAGCCAATTGGAGAGTCACTGATGTAGGCACAAGTTGCCTCACATTTAATTGTCTGAAAATTGACAGTGGCATCAAATTTATGTTAGCCCACAAGTCACACAAAGCTTGCCCAATATAGAGTCCTCTTATGGAGCAAAGAATAGTGAAGATCCCAGGATCGCTCATCTTCGGTGGGATAATAGATTTGGAACTTTGCATTAATGCCACCGTGGCAAATTTTTCAGCACCTCTCTTCCTAGTTACCATGTCCTTCAGAAACTTGGCATAGGCAGACATTTCCTCAATCGCTTCACTGAAAAGAATGTTAACATGTAATTGCTTTAACATAGAGAAGAAGCATTGATACTGTACCTCTTCGTTTTTCTTCTTCCTTAGCCTCTGAGGGAAGGGTGGTAACTGAACTTTCATGGTTCCCATTTCATTAGGCTTCGAGGTCGACGCAACCTCAGGTTCCACTGTTTCATTTCCTCTTTCTTCTTCTTGCGTTACTGCAATCTCAGGCTCAATTGCGATGGAAGTTGTTCTACTATGCTTCTTCTTTTCTCCCTCCATAGTCTTTCCACTGCGCAATGTCACAACCGGACATTGCTTCTTACCCGATCCCTCTAGGTTGCGTGGAAGTTCGGTTGAACTTGGCAACGACTCTTGCGGTCTACTTTTCAGCTCACTCACAATCTGGCACATTTGCAATTCAAAATTGTGGATGGACGTAGCCTGACTTTAAAGCACTATCTCGTTTTTAGATATATTGCTTCAATAGGCTCTCTAGAGAAGATGATTGCGGTGGTTGTTGTGAGCTACTTGCTTGGTTGCTCTGTTGACCATTGTTGCGTTGGAAGAATCTTGGTGGCCCTTCTTTTTGCGCCACAGATTGAAAATTTTATTGTTGATTCTTCCAGGCAAAATTGGAGTGGTTTCTCCACCCGGGGTTACACGCCTCTACCAACTCCGAAAGTTTTATTGAAATCTGCCCAATAACCTATTTTTGTGTTCGAGAAGGAACTCCAAAAATCTCTAAACCTGAAGAAGTTCGATGGCTGTGCATTAAGTTTGTTTTGCGTCTCAGATTTTCTCTCGAATGTGATCAAGACTAAGAAATGGTTATAATTCGCTTCTCGAGGGACCCAGGAGAGATCACTAATTTCTAGAAACAGGTGGTGGAGAAGTTTTATGAGGACATGTATTTTCCAACACTACTCCAAGATATGCAAAACAAAGAAGAGAACGTTATTACTAATTTAGTGAAAAAGACATGGAACTGAATCGCTCAGTGATGCTTGGGTTACCAGACTACCTTCAAACGAAAATTTTTCTATCATGGTGAATCCCGCTTCGCATACCTGCTTCGCCCAAAAGAATGCGGAAGCCGCTGGTGGTCTGTCCTTGACAAAAAACTTACGATGAGGCGAAGAATACTCCTGGAACTTAATCTCCAAGAACCATGAAGCTGGAGAGAGACGGTGGACCAGAGCTTGAGACTTAAAGATTCTGACAGCAAATAATGGTGGACCATTGTTTCCCATTACAAAAAACCAAAATGACTCAGCCCAATAGATAATAATTTGACTATCCAAGGAATGGCCAATTCAGCCGAGGCACCGACAACATCAACTACCACGCAAAGGTCGGCTAAATTAACATGTGCAATAAGTGAAAACAAGAACAAGAAGGTCGCAAAGCCAGAGGTTGATCAAATAGGACGTTCCTCGCAAGGTCTCTCGCACATCTTCGCAGTGCATGATGGGCACGACACTAGCGAATGGATTGTGCGCCACGCAACTAAATCCACGAGTCTGTATAATTTTGTAAAGAATAATCCACTTTTCATAACGCCTTAT
>NC_052356.1:53360994-53390233 GCF_009727055.1 Benincasa hispida | reverse complement strand
CGATTTCATCTCGAATCTGCTTCTGTCGAGGGCAGGCCTCATGATTCCCGGAGAGAAATCATAGAGGTTTGGCTATGCATAGTCCTTGATGAGCCTATTGCCATTGTTTGCCAATAGAATCAGATTCGCCATGACATTGTTATCATTTGGTGTTCCACCTCCAGGCTGCTCCGCCATCTCTTCTTTATCGAATTGTGGTTGCTGTTGGCGGTCTCTTAGTCTTCTTCGAAACATTCTCTCAATCTCTGGGTCGTAGTTCACCAGAGATTGAGAGTTCTGCAAAGAAATCACAAAAATTACCGTTAATAAAACTTGATGCTTTATTTTATTGAATGGAAATACGGATGATATGCGTTGATGGATTTGCGTTGTGCTCTCAAGTTTCCCCAGCGGAATTCAAGTGTAAATTCTTCTAAGTTTCCTGGTAAGTCCAGGGTCAAACATAGGGACTTGTGAAAATAATTTACGGTTGTAATTTTTATGAAGACTTGCGGTAACCAGGTAAATAAATAAAGTGTTTGGTTTGTTGATTGCATTGATTAAAGATAAATAACAAATGTGGCGGAGTTCGAAAAGAGTTGGTAAACGGGAAATGCGATGAATATGCGGTGAACGGGTTGAGAAAGGTTTTGGCTAACACTCCCTAGAATGCATTCATGCTTTGCGATCATGCAACATGCATACAATAGTAAACCACCTCTTGGCATGAATGCTACGGCTTCTAATATTAGAACACATGTAATATATATGCGATAAGTCTACAAGGTTTACACATAAACCTCTATTCCTATTTATGCGATGACGAAATGAAATCCACACAAATATGCGACCACATAATATCATACCTATTCCTAGGGTGCATTCGATGCAGTGTTGACATAGAGCTTATCTCTAAGTCCCTATCTCTTATTTATGCAAGCCTAATCTTACTCTTTCGAGTTCAGATTCTAACCCAGCTCTCTCGAGACATTAGGTTCTTTCTTTAGACTCTTTCTCGAGTAACTCTAAAAGGTATTTTGCACAGCATAAACAAGACAATCGCAAGCAATGGACTTCCTAGGTCATGTTAGCTTAGTTCTTCTCAACCCATTCAACTAGTTTAGCTATCCATGTGTATTAAGAGAGTGAGCAGATGTAGAAATAGAACTTCCATTGAATATATATGAAGATGATGTACAAATAACAATGCAAGTATAATAAAGAGCCTGGTAGCAATTTCTTGCTGCCAGGTATTTACACTGTTTCTACTCGTGCTCTAAAGATATTCTCGCTCTCGCGAGAGTCGCCCGCTCTCTGCTCTTACACCTCAAGGTTCTCTCTCGAGTTGCCCTGAGCGATCTCTGGCGCCACCACTCTTCTCTTGCTTCGCCTTAAATTATGAACAGAAGCAACTGGTTGTAAAAACGGTGAACTGGTTGTGAGCTCCTTTTCTGAAGAATGCACTTGGTATTTATAGAGCATCAATGTTGAAAGGCGGCTTCTCTCTCCTGGTCGTACAGATGGGACAACTTTAATTCCTGATTGACGTGCCGGGTAATTATCACCGATAAAGCTGAATGTACTTCGTGACCGTTATCGACTGTCATCTTAATTTGGATTCGACTGTCATCAGTTTTCTGTCCCATCGCTCTTAATTAGCGTTTTACCCAGATGCGCCCACTATGTTGTGCTATTGCGGCGATCCTTCTCGGATGAATTTTTGCGAGCACGATCAACGCAAAGTCTTGCGATGAAGTTGTGCTTGACCAATGAATTCCTATTATCGCAATTTTGTATTGCGTTAACGCATATTCTGCATAAAAATACAAAAATCAATAGTTCTAATGCGCTGAACGCATGCAACCGCAATATTATAGAATTTATGCTTAATGGACGCAATTTAACATATTTCATCAACGCAATCCAACATTGTTTAAGAACTTAGCACTATGATAACGTGCATTTCTGCCCGTTATCAGGTATTTATAGAGTTCAAGGTGAAGTAGCCTTTCTCTCTAATGATTGCAATGATGGGCGGTCATTAAATCTCCTGCTCTGATGTGCCGATTAATGGTCACCAAAAGTTGAGTGTACTTGCTACAGTGTGGCTTTAACAACTTGTCAACTAAATTCGGATTTGACTGTCATCAGCTTTCCGTCCCATCATGATTTATTATGCTGTCACCTTTCTCCGCAGTCTTTATGCGGCCACCTTCTTGAGCAACTTCTCACGATTGCATACGGTCGCATGACTTTGCGATCGCAATCTTTCAAGCGCGTGGACGCCTAATTCTTTGGATCGAAATGTTATTTGCGCCAATGTATTTTTCCTCCACAAAATAAATAAATTAACTATTTTTATGCGATGGGCGCATGCGATCGTAATTTCTTCAGTTTAGCACTTTTGGACATGATATTGTTTATTTTTACCGTCGCAATCTCTCATTGTTTTACTTATTTACGATGTAATAGCGTGTATTTCTACCCATTATCACACAACCAAATTTAAAACAATGCTTGTTCTCAAGCATAAATTAAAGATTTTCTTTAAAAAGTCAACCGCTTTTACCCTACCTAGATTTCTCAAGGTGCCTTATTCAAATTTCATGAACCAACACCTTATTAATTTCTATCCTGATCTTTTCTTGAAATATTTCTAATTTTTAGGGACCGCAAGTTTAACCTTTAAAAAGATTTTACTTAGTTTCCAGGACATCGCATGATTTATTTCAAAACCTTCTCCAACCGGGGTGTTTCAAAATGATTTTTATCCTTGCTCAGTTTAGATATTCTTTTTGTGATCTTGCGCTGATCCAAGTGCCTAGCCTTCGTTTTGGATTGCCCCCATGGGTGTCATATGAGCATCTAACTAGGAGCAAGACACTCTTTCTCAGTCTAAACTCATGCCCATTTTACTTGGCAGTGGAGTTGTGATCACTTGATTTATGCGTTGGTCACAATTCGTACCTTCGTTTTGGCTTGGCCCCACGGGTGTCATGCGAACCTCCAACTACGAGTAGGATCTGATCTGAACGTTATGATTTTTTTTTTCAAATCTCTAAAAGTAGCAAGGTTGAAAATAAATACTAGCACCCCCAAATTTATACACAGTAATGTCCTCATTGCTGATAGACGAAATAACTCATGCAATGTTCTTAGGAAAGTTACTAAGGATCGTTTTGAAAGAAAGCTAGTGGACCGCTAACTTTTAGAAATGTTTGATGAATTGACTGTCCTCAAATGAAGTTGACTCTAGTACAAACGGTGAAAAATAAAGGCATGAATTTCCTTATTGAAATCATAATTGGTACGGGGAAGAATATGGTGACTAAATAAAGTAATAAAAAATTTAATGACTGCATCAAACTAAAGAGGATGTGATGATAAAATTTAGCAATATTAAAGTGAGATGTGAGAATTGGAAAATTTGAAATAGAAGAGTCAAAGAAAGATACAACCCCGAATGTGCTCTGTTGTCCACATCATTTGTGATCGCATCCTTGCTTGTAGTGGGTCGATTCCTTGATTGCAATGGGTTGATCGAACTGGCGCGTGTTTTTAGGTTATCGCGTAGCTCTACCGCTTTCGTTCACTATGATCAATGCTAAATATTAAGAGGGTAAAAAGTATGAAAGACAGAGTTGATAATTTTAAAGAGTAGTGGTTATACAAAAAGTGAGGTAAGTTCATGAAAGAAAGATATCAAAAGGATACTATCAAAAAAAAAAAAAAGAAATGTGTCCTGATGAGTTTGTGTCGCATATCAACGCAGGGACTACTTGTTTCTTCTTCAATCTGAATTTTTCAAGTCCACGGAGGTTTTCTCTCCTTGTCTTGATCCTCTGGGATCTTGATCGCCTCAATCCTGAGCTTCTTCTCGTTGATCCTTATCGTGATCTCTCCTTTGTGCACATCAATTTGAGTACGACCAGTAGATAGAAATAGTCGTCCCAAGATGATGGGCACATCTTCGTCCGCCTCATGATCTAGAATGATGAAGTCTGTTGGTAGAATGAATTTATCAATTGTGACCAAGACATCCTTCAACTCTCCCTTAGGGTGTACTAGGGACCTGTCCGCAAGCTGGAGAGTCTTCATCGTGGGCGTCAGTTTTCCCACATTCAGTTGTTTGAAGATTGAAAGTGGCATTAAATTTATACTCGCCCCAAGATCGCATAGTGTTTGACCAATGTAGACCTCTCCAATTGAGCACGGTATCATAAAGCTTCTTGGGTCGTGCATCTTCAGTGGGATTATAGTGTTTGATCTTTACGTTACTGCCACCGTAGCGATCTTTCCTTCATCATTTTGCTTCTTTTTCAATCTTTACGGGAATGGTGGTAGCTATACCTTCTCTGTTTTGTGTTCTCGAGGCTTGGAGGTGGACGCAACTTCCGGTTTCATCATCTCGGGCTCTTCTAATTCATCTTGTGTCAATGGGTTCTTGGATTCCATCGCATTTAAATTGGTCTTGCTAGGCTCTTTCCCTTCTTCCACTGTCGTCTTTCCACTTAGAAAGAAGAATGTTAGGCATTATTCTTTCGCTGTATTCCCCGGGTTGTGAGGGAGCTCAATTGAGCTCAGTAGCGTCCCTTACGGTCTATTTTTCAGCTCTCCCGCAATCTTTCCTACTTGGATTTCTAGATTGCGAAAGGAATTTGCCTGGTTCTGGAGGACCATCTCGTTCTTTTCAATGTACAACTTTAATAGGCTCTCTAGATAGGAAGATGACGGCACTTGCGAGCTGCTGGCTTGATGTTGCGGTTGACCGTTCGTTCGCTGGAAAAATCCTGGTGGTTCTTCTTTTTGCACCATAGGTTGATAACTCTGTTGTTGATTATTTTTCATAGTGAAGTTGGGGTGGTTTCTCTACCCGGGATTGTATGTATTAGAGAAAAGGTTATTCTTTACGAAGTATACTGACTGCGGGATCCTTAGACATTCTCCAGTCGATACGATTCTCCACAAGTAGCACAACTCGTTCTCGTCTGTTCAATTGCGTTGACTGCCCTTTTTGTGTTCCGGGGTTGTTGATTGCGATGCCCTATAACAAATTTATCATCGCATACATTTGATTCTGTAGAGATGTGATGGCCTTATTGTTTGCGTTATCTTCTCTAATTTTGAGTCGTTGATTGCTTTCTTGCCAATCTTCGTGATTCTTTGATATGCGATCAAGAATATTTTTAGCCTCATTATAAGTTTTATCATGTAGATCACCAGCTGCTGTCGCATTGGCAGCTATCTGCGATGCAGGGTTCAAACCATGGTAGAAGATCTCCATCTGAAGTCAATCTGGTAATCTGTTGTGTGGACAATCTCGCTTTAATCTTTTAAACCTCACCTATGCGTCGCTGAGCGATTCGTCTATTTCCTGTTCAAAATTCGTAATTAACTTCATTTTTCTTGCATTCTTGGTAGGAGGGAAGTATTTCTTCATGAACTTCTCTATATCTTATTCCCATGAATTTATCTCCCCTGGTTCGAGGGAATATGCCCATTTCCTCGCTTGGTCACATAATGAAAATGGGAACAACGTTAGTCGAACTTCTTCAGCTGGGATATTTGGGAACACAAAAGTGTTACAGATTTCAATGAAACTCCGGAGATGGGCGTGCGGATCCTTGCCATACCTTCCACCAAACTGTCCGGGTGTTTGAATCACTGTAACATAACTGGCTTCATCTCAAACCTCGATTCGTCCAAAGCTAGCCTCACGATTCCTAGGGAGAAATCGTATAGGTTAGGTGACGCATAGTCCCGGATGGGTCTATTGCGATGGTTCCTCAGGTCTATTGCGATCGTTCGCCAGGAAAATGGGGTTTGCCATGATATTGTTTGCATTTGCGGCTCTTTCTTTCGATTATTCCGCCATTCTTAGAGTTCTTTCTTATTGTTGTCGGCTGTTGTTTCTCTGTCTTCTTCGAAACGTTCTTTCGATCTCTAGGTCGTAGTTGGGCTCAGGAATGTGTCCTTCGCTCATGTGACGCCTATTTCTTCCCTTAACAAAGGAATAGCAATGCACAGAGGTCAAAAGCTGCAAAGAAAATAAAAAAGGTTTACTTTTAGCGCAATATGTGCTGCCGTAGTCCCTGACAACGGCGCCAAAAACTTGATGCATTGTTATTTTTTATTCGATTATGGTGTGAGTTTGCAGTGAAGTGTTATGCATTGCACATGCAAGTTTTCCTAATAAGACCCAAGTATAAGCCTTACTAGGTTTTCTAGTAAGTCCAGGGTCGAATATAGGGACTACTGAGTAAATATGCGATAGCTACTTTGATTCTCTTGCAGTGGTGAAAACAAATAAGTTGGATGGTGTTTTGATAAAGAATATTTCCTATGTGACGGAGTTCGAATGAAGAGTTGATGAAATCGAGAGTTACAATGAGTATGTGGTGAATGGGTTGAGAAAGGGTTTAGCTAACACTTTCTAAGATTACGTACAAGCTATGCGATCATGCTACCCACAAACAATAACATATCCTTGATAACGGGCAGAAATGTACGTTATCATAGTGCTAAGTTCTTAAACATTGCTGGCTTGCGTTGATAAAATATGATAAATTGTGTCCAAAAAGCATCAAATTTATAATATTGCGGTCGCATACGTTCATCTCATAGGAACAGTTGACTTTTGTATTTTTATGCAGAAAATGCGTTGATGCAAGGCGGAAATTGTGATCATAGGAAATCATTGGTCAAGCACAGCATTACTGCAAGGCTTTGCGGTGATTGTGTTCGCAAACATTTACTCCAGAAGGATTTCCGCAACTTGGTCGGCGTAACATGGTGGGCGCATCTGGGTGAAAGGCATAATTAATCACGATGGGACAAAAAGCTGATGACAGTCGAATCCAAATTAAGTTGATAGCCGCTAACGATAATAAGTACATTCAGCTTTTCGGTGACAAATATTCGACGCATCAGGAATATAAAGTCGTCTCATCTGTGCAATCATGGGAGAGAAGCCGCCTTTCGCCCTGGAAGTTCTATTATACCAAAGGCATCCTTCAGAAAAGGGGTTCAACAGTTTTTACGAGTTCACCGTTCTGTTCATAGTTTAGCCTTGTTCTTAGATTTTCTTTCATTTTACGGCGAACGCGAGAGAAGAAGGTTGTGTCGACAGATCGTTTCGATAAGCTTGGGAGAGGACTGGAAGCTGCCAGAACAGAGAGAGGGTCGATGCCTGCGGAAGCAAGAATATCTTTGGAACCAAATAGAGATTGACAGTGTAAAAGCCTCGGTCAGCAAGAAATTGTTACCAGGCACTCTATCTTTATCTTCCATTGTTATTTTGTACTCAAACTAATTTATAAAAATAGAATTTCCTTCTCTATATCTGTTCACTCTCTGTTATTTATGCATGAGTAGTTAAATTTGTTGAATGGGTTGAGAAGCATTTAGCTAGCACAAATGGAAATCTTCATTCTATGCGATTATCTTGTATTATGTATGCTTCATTCGTCCATTAGAGATACTCGGGAGGGTAGTCTATGGACAGGATCTAGGCTTGGGAAAGTCAGGTCAGAATCTAGGCTCGGGAGAGTTAGATTAGAACGCATAATCAAGAGATAGGAGCTTAAGAATAAGCACTATTTGCTATTAACGCATCGCATGCATCCTAAAGATAGGATATAATTGTGTGTGGTCACCTTGCCTTTATGCATCTTGCATCATCGTATAGGACAAGAGTAAAGACTTAGGAATAAGCTCTATGGATACTTTTGTATTCAACACATGCGTCCTAGACTTAAGAGCATCGCATTTGCATTTGAAAATGACTTGCTGTACATGGTTGTAGCATGATCGCATAGTTTAACGCATTCCCAGAAAACGCTAGCTAAAGACCTTCTCAACCCGTTCATCCACCTACTCAGTGCATCTATCACACAATCCGACTTTTCTCAAATCTGCCGCATTTATTTATTTTTCATCACCGCAAACAACAACCTCAACAACTATTAATTTATTTGGTTACCGCAAAGTTTTCCTAAAAATTACCATCTCAACCTATTTTCATAAGTCCCTGAGTTCGACCCTGGACTTACCAGGAAACTCAGTGGAGTTTACACTTGGATTCCGCTGAGGAAACTTGAGTGCTCAACGCAATTTCACCATCGCATATCATCCACAATTTCACTTCATAAGATAACGCATCAATCCTCTCTTAACACAAATGCCATAATTCCTATTTCTAGGACGCATATGATGTATACGAAAAAGTCGATAGAACTTATGTCTAAGCCTCTATTCTTGTCTATGCGATGATGCATGATGCACACATAAGAAAAGGTGACCGCATACTTTCATATCCTATTTCTAGGGTGCATGCGATGTGTAAATAGCGATAGAACTTATGTCTAAGTTTCTATTTCTTGCTTATGTGATTCTAATCTGACTCTCTCAAGCCTAGATTATAATCTGACTTTCTCAAGTCTAGATTCTATCTTTAGACTACTCTCTCAAGTATCTCTAAAGGGTGAATGACGCATACATAAGACAAGATGATCGCATAAAATGTAAATCTTAGGTCATGCTAGCTAAGTACTTCTCAACCCATTCGGAAATTTAGCTACTCATGCGAAGTATGGAGAGATTGAACATAGATTGAAATGAAATTTCCATTCTCTATAAATGAAGTGCTGAATACAAAATAACAATGGAATTTAGAGATAAGAAGCCCGGTAAGCAATGTCTTGCTTCCCCTGGCCTTTTACACTGTCTTTTTCACTCTAACTCTGTCCAGATGAATATTCTTGCTCTCGCAAGTGTTGGCCCTCTCTCCTTTTGTAGCGCTTTCCAACAGTCTCTCAATCTGTCTAGGAATGATCTCTCGGCTTCTTCGTCTCCTAGCTCGTCTCCGTCCTCTAAATCTAAGTATGTACGTGAACAGACTAATGACTCTCTAACTTGTATCTGATCTCACTTGTTAACCTGTTGCAATGGTGGCCTTTGGTATTTATAGAGCTCAAGGTGAACTAGCCTTTCTATCTAATGATTGCAATGATGGGTGGTCATTAAATCTCCTACTCTGATGCGCTGATTAATGGTCACCAAAAGTTGAGTGTACTTGCTACAGTGTGGCATTAACGACTCGTCAACTAAATTCAGATTCGACCGTCATCAGCTTTCCGTCCCATCATGATTTATTATGCTGTCACCTTGTTGCGTAGTCTTTATGTGACCATCTTCTTGAGCAATTTCTCATGATCACAAACGGTCGCATGACTTTGCGATCGCAATCTTTCAAGTGTGTGGACGCCTAATTCCTTGGATCGCAATTTTACTTGCACCAACGCATTTTTCCTGCACAAAATAAGTAAATTAACTATTTTTATGCGATGAGCGCATGCGATCACAATTTCTTCAATTTAGCGCTTTTGGACATGATAGTATTTATTTTTATCATTGCAGTCTCTCATTGTTTTACTTATTTGCCCTGTAATAACGTGTATTTCTACCCATTATCAAAGACCACATAAGAAATCATCAACCTCACAATCAACTTGTATTAAATGAGATGTCTAGAGAATCTATTGATACATCAACACTAGTTATTGATCAAACTGGTCCATCCCATCCTTCTCATGGATTGAGAATGCCTTGACGTAGTAAAAGAGTTGTTCAACAGCCTGACCAATACATGAGTTTAACAGAAACTCAGGTCATCATACCTGATGATGGCTTAGAGGATTCATTGACCTTTAAACAGGCAATGGAAGATGTAGATAGAGACCAATGGATAAAAGCCATGGACCACGAAATGGAGTCAATATACTTCAGTTCTGTCTGGGAACTTGTAGATCAACCAGATGGGGTAAAACCTATTGGTTGTAAGTGGATCTACAAGAGAAAATGAGACCAAGCTGGTAAGGTGCAAATCTACAAAGCTAGACTCATGGAAAAAGGTTTTACCTAAAAAGAGGGGGTAGACTATGAAGAAACCTTCTCTCCTGTTGCCATGATTAAGTCTATAAGAATACTTTTATTCGTCGTTTTTTATGATTAACGAAATATGGCAAATGGATGTTAAGATAACCTTTTTAAATGTTCATCTTGGAGAAAATATTTATATGTCTCAACCAGAAGGGTTCATTGAATAGGGTTAAGAGCAAAAAATTTGAAAGCTTAAAAGATCCATTTTTGGGTTAAAACAAGCATCTCGATCCTGGAATATAAGATTTGACATCGCGATCAAAACTTATGGATTTGAATTGAATGTTAACAAACCTTGTGTTTATAAGAAAATAGTCAACAAGACTGTTGCTTTTCTAGTACTTTATGTTGATGATATCCTGCTCATTGGGAATGAGGTAGGATTCCTTGTTGATGTAAAGAGATGGCTAGCATCGCAATTTCAAATGAAAGATTTAGGAGATGCCTAATATGTTCTTGGAATCCAAATAGTTTGGAACCGCAAGAACAAAACGTTGACACTATCTCAAGCATCTTATATTGTTAAGATGATGTCAAGATATAATATGCAAAATTCCAAAAGAGGTTTATTACCTTTTAGACATGGAATTCATTTTTCTAAGGAATAGTATCATAAAACACCTCAAGAAGTTGAAGATATGAAAAGAATTCCTTATGCATCAGCAGTCGAGAGTTGAAGACATGAAAAGAATTCTCAAATATCTTTGGAGCATGAGGGACTATATGCTCGTGTATGGATCTAAGGATTTGATCCTTACTGGATACACTGATTCTGATTTTCAGACCGATGTAGATTCTAGGGAATTTACTTCAGGACTAGTATTCACTCTAAATGAAGGAGCTAGAATATAAAGGAGTATCAAATAGAGTTATATTATTGATTCCACCATGGAAGCTGAATACGTTGTTGCATGTGAAACAACCAAAGAATCAGTATGACTCATAAAGTTCTTAACTAATTTGGAAGTGGTTCCAAATATGCATCTGTCAATCACCCTGTATTGTGATAATAGTGGAACAGTTGCTAACTCAAAAGAACCAAGAAGCCATAAATGAGGAAAGCACATCAAACAAAAGTACCCTCTCATCAGGGAGATAGTCCATAGAGAAGACGTGATCGCCATGCAGGTAGCCTCAGAAGACAACTTAGTGGGATTGGCTCTACGAGCTTCATAAATCTAGGGAAAGTGCGAGAATTCATGGTTGTATAGATGCCATAGGTTATTATATCTATTCTTTCATACTTAACATTATATATTTAAAACACACTGGAGTTTTAGTCTAAGTGGGAGTTTGTTAGGAATGTCCTAAAACTCGCAGTTTGTAAAGATTAAACTATTCTATTCACAATAATGTTATTATTGAAATTTCTATCAATAAAGGTGTTATTGTATTGCATTCTTTTATAAATTTATTCGGATTCTCTTGTCCATTGCCACATATTATGACTATGAAATATGGCAAATGGATGTCAAAATTGCCTTTTTGAATGGTAATCTTGATAAGATAATCTACATGTTTCAGCCAGAAGGATTCATCGAACAAGAAAAAGAGTAAAAGGTTTGCAAACTAAATCGATCTATTTATGTATTGAAACAAGTATCTCTATCTTGGAATATGAGGTTTGACGTTGCAGTCAAATCTTATGGCTTTGATCAAAATGTTGATGAACTTTGTGTTTACAAGAAGATCATCCACAGTTTTGTAGCTTTCTTAGTGTTTGTTAGGTCTTTAAAGGATGTATATTTTCTATGTTATTTCCCCCAAAATAGTGTTGATTATTTTCTTTAAATGCTAATTTTGCAGGTAAAACGGTTTCCGATGCGTTTAAGAGTCATTAAGAGAAAATTTTGCCAAAAAGATAAAAAAAAATGATCAAGAAAATCAACTAGATTGAAGAGAATCAGAAAATTACCAAAATTCCATCAAGTACCATTGAGTATAATCAACCATCGAGTAATCGAGTATAATCAACCATCAAGTATAATCGAGTACCATCGAGTACTTTTGAGTTTCTTCTTATTTTTTTTTCATCGAGTATGCATCGAGTAATTACCAGAATACTATCGAGTATAATCGAGCATCAAGTACCATCGAGTAATTACCAAATAGACCATTGAGTAATTACCAAATAGGCCATCGAGTAAATGTCATCGTGCATCGAGTATTGAGTTAAGGCCATCATGCATCGAGTATCAAGTTGAAGACAGAACACTCGCTTTTGCTGTAAAACTAGATGCGTTACAATGCTCCCTACAGTGTTGCAATGCTTCGAATTTTGACGTGATTCATCTCGCGCGTGCGCCTCACACAACGCAGCGTCAAGCACCAACGTCACGCCTCAAGTGCAATCCTTCTTGGTTTTTTCTACGGTTTAGCGTTGCAACGCTAACACCAGTGTCGCGACGCTACCCTGCAACTATAATTAGTTTTCTTTCATTTTTGTTGAAGGGAGGAAGCACAATTTCGATGGAGGCTGGAATTTCTCTCTGTATCAATTAGTCTTAATTTTGTTTTCTACCTAGGTTAAATTTTATTTCTTTTTTAATTGTAATCAATAACTTGTAATTCTTCATGAATTTGTCTATGGATTTGTGAACTAATTCAATCTTGTTTCTATTTCAAGAGCTTGCAAATTCTTTTGAGTTTTCTACTTTTCTTCATTATTAGCAATATGAATTTGAGCATTCTTGAATCCATTTTTAATTCTTGAAGTATGTTGAATTATCTATATCTTGAGCATGTTTAGCCTAGATGCTTGGTTTTGTCACATTCACTCATGATTGAATATGTTGCTTTTAATGTGTTCGATATAATGTCTAGCCAAGATCTCTAAGAGGCAATAGTAATTGTGTGTTGAATGGCTGACTATCCTAGGACGCATTAATTACTAGATTTAGAGAAAATTCGATTAATATAGTAAGCTATCTTAACAATTAATCGACACAATTGAATCCTAGAACTTAATGCACTTGTTTTCTCTTCTATATAGCCGTTAAGGAACCCAATAGTGGTAGAATCATGTAGATAGATTAGGGTTAGGGCTATCCTACCTTAATCGTTGATTAGGACACTTTCTTGGCTAGGTTATGCTAGTTGTCCACCTTTGTAGAGACTAGTTTAATCTAGATTAAGTAAGTAATTGCGTGATTAATCTGATTGTGAATTAAATTTGTAGAATTCAATAATAAGAATTGCAATGAACGTTTAACTTGGATTAGAAGCAAGATTGTTCTAAACTTGGTTACAACCATCCTTTATCTTTTGATTTTTAGCATGTTTCTTGTCATAGTAAAAAAAACCCTCGTTTTATAGCTTTTATAGTTAAGCTTGGTTAAAGAAAAGATTAAATAACATTTCCCTGTGGATCGATCTTTTACTTCCACTTTAACTACTAGTTAGTTTAGGTTGATGTTCGAGCTTTACAATTATTGTTTTTTTCGGGTTAGGTAGAACTAATGACACCTACTTAGCACCGAGCAGTGTTATATGTGAATGATATACCATTCATTAGGGATGATACAGGTTTTTTGACTAAAATTAAGAAATGGCTACCTGCTTAGTTCCAAATGAAAGATTTGGGCAAAACATAGTTTGTTCTAGGGATTCAAATCATTAGGGATCGCAAGAACAAATCACTAACCTTGTTTCAAGCATCGTATATTGATAAAATGCTTATCAGGTATTTGATGTAGAATTCCAAGAAAGGTTTATTACCTTTTAGGCATGGAATTATTTTGTCTAAGGAACAATGTCCTAAGACACCTCAAGAAGTTGAGGAATGAGATTGATACCCTATGCATCTACAGTAGGTAGCCTTATGTATGTCATGCTGTGTACTAGGCCCGACATCTGTCATGCAGTAAGAGTGGTCAGCAGATATCAATCCAATCCAAGATTTGATACCTGGACAATGATTAAAGTTATTCTAAAATATCTTAGGAGAACGAGAAACTATATGCTTGTGTATGACGCTAAGGATTTGATCCTTACAGGATACATTGACTCTGATTTTTAAACTGATAAGCATTTTAGGAAATCCACATTAGGATCAGTGTTCATTCTGAATGGAGGGACTATAATATGGCTTAGCATTAAGCAAGGATATATTGCGGATTCCATTATGGAGACAAAATATGTAGCTGCTTGTGAATCTGTTACAGAAGTTGTCTGGCTCAGAAAATTTCTGACGAATTTGGAAGTCATTCCAAACATGACCATGCTTTGTTGGGTTTTATGTCCTAAAACTCATAATTTGTAAACAATAAACTTATTTTGTTAATCAATAAAGATGTTATTGAAGTTTGATGTAATAAAGTAGTTATTGGATATTTGAATTGCTCATTTTGTTTTAGAAATAAATCCAATAAACTTAAGATCCATGGCTATTACATGAGCACTTGAATTTTATGTGGAGACATAAGAGTAGATTGAGTTCGAGTAAATAGCCAAAATGATCTATAGTATACAAATAAGGTTGGGTACCTTATTCTGGTAATACTATTGGATGCAACCCACTCTGTAGTTGTTACAATTTGTTGTAAAGTGCTACAAACGAATTGATCCTGATTCGTTCATGTGGTGACATGAGAAGTGGGGGTGTCCTATGTAAAAAGTTTTCATAAGATCAGACCAAGAAATATGTCACTCTTACTTTATATCGTTGTTTACTGTTTAAGACTGACTATTTCAAAGCAATGACCTAGGTAACTTAACTATGAACTCCTGTTTATTCGAGATTATCCTTAGATTTGTATGGGTGAAGGTTGACTCAATAGCGTTGGCTCAATAAACCTCCCATTTTAGGGATAAGATCGGGTAGATAGCTGTGGACATATGGTGCAAGATGGAATTCACTCCCACTCACCTTTAGAGATAGTAGAGATATTATTCCCTTAAGTGATGATTCCAGGTTTTGAACAAAGGTCCCCACCCTCTCATTGGCCCGAGAGGGACTCCGTTTGATGATTGGATCACGAACTAATTGTTCATTAGAGGATCAGTGGGACTTAAGGAACATGAGGTAATCTCGTAGGTAAAACAACTATTGATCCAGTTGTTATTATGAACAGCCTGTGAAAGGTTAATTTACTAATGATGGGTATATCGAGTGGACACAATATATCTACAGTAAGAGGAGTGCAACTATTTGGCTTTAGTGGAGTGACCCGGTAGTTAATGAATGGTGGTTAACTAGGTTAAAGAGTTTAGTCGGTTAATCTTGGATCATTGGAGCCCATGATCTGTAGGTCCATTAGGTCTCCTTACTAGCTCACAAACGGAATAAACCTTAGAATAGCATGATGAGTGAATTTGAAATGTTCAAATTCAAATTAAGGAAATTAATAATTATATGCGATATAATTACTCGTTTAATTACTGAATTAAATGAAATTGGAGAATAAGTTGATATTTAAATTTGATTTAAATATCAAATTATATGAATAGGGATTCATGAAATTGGAATTGATGTTTAATTAATTTAATATTTGATATTAAATTAACATAATTAATTAAATCGATTAAATCTAAAATTGAAATTTTGAATTTTGTGAAAATTCAAATTTAATCAAATTTGTTTTAATTTAATTTTTGGAAAATTAAATTAAAATTGAAATTTAATGAAAATTCAAATTAATTGATTTGAAATCATTTTTAATCAAATTGATTTGGGTGCTTTTTATAAAAAAGAATTTCAAAATTAAAATTGTTTTAATTTTGAAAAATCAAAATTATGGATAAACCCACTAAGTGGGATTATCCAAATTGCACTTCAAACAACACAAATTCCATCAAATCCATGAAGTAGGTGTCGTCTTGTTGGTATGCAATGTGATTACATGGCTGAAAACAATAAAACCAACTTGTTTCAGCTGATAAATAGGCGTGCGAAAGTGATTTTTGTTGTGATTTTCTAATTAAAAAGTGTTCTTCAACCTAAGGATAAACCAGTGTGTTCATCTCCCAAAATTTCCTCTAATCTTAGCTCATTTTGAGTCCTACAAATCAATCTAAGGTCCAGAGAATAGTAGGCAAGATCCTTTGGTAGTCCACAAGCTTTTGGAGTGGTAATTGAAGCTGATTTCGTGGATCAAAGGAGTTTTTATAGGTATTTTTGAAACCCTCTTCATATTGTATGAACATGCTTAATTTGTTGCTAAAATTAATGAATTAGAGTGCTTAATGATCTTGAATTCTTCTGCTATATACTTCCTTAAAAATCGAAGAATTACAGATGAATGTACAAAAAGAATTAAATTCTAGGAACTTAACTTATTTAAGTTATGACCTGTCTTTCAATATCACGGAACATCTAGTTTTCTTAAGAATGAAATACAAGGTATCCTTTATTGTGATAATATTGGTGCTATGGCAAATTTCAAGGAGTTTCAAATTCAGAAATGAAGAAAACATATTGAGTGCAAATATCATGTCATTAGGGAGATTGTGCAATTGGGAGATATGATCTTCACAAAGCTCTCTTTGGAGCACATTGTTGTTGATCCATTTATAAAGGCTCTCACGGCTAAAGTTTTTGTGGGTCACTTGGAAAGTCTAGGTCTAGGGAAATGAGTCATCTAATCTAGGGCAAGTGGAAGATTTTATTGAGTATATTGTAAGCCCTAATTTATTGTATTGTATTTGATAGTGCACATGCCACCCGCTTTAGGAAAAGTGGGAGATTGTTGGATTTAAATCTCGTATATCTTGTAGTTTGTATTTTGAAAGAACAAATTATTTATCTAATAAAATAAGAGGTTTTTTATTTGGCATTCAGACTGCATAAATTCAATTCAATAAACTAAGATCCAAGATTATGTGATGTCACATAAATAGTATGTGGTAGACATACAAGTGGTTCATGTTCAAGTTATAACCTAAAAAGTCTGCAGTAAATGGATAAGGTTGGATGTCTTATCTTGGTAACACTGTGAATACAACCCATTTTTTTTTATTGTTATATGAGTTGTAAATATTACAAACAATATGAGCCATATTGTTCATGGGGAGACACGTGAGTAGGGGTATCCTATATAAAGAGTTCATACAAGATCGGACCGTGAAATGATTGGTTTCTCTTTATAACACCATAATTTGAAGAAAGCAATATTGTACTAGGATATCCATAGGTGACTTAAAATTAATCCTGAGTGAGTTATGAACTCTTGTCTATGAGGGCAATCCTTTGATATGTGTGGGTGAGAGTGACCAAGTTAACCAACTCAACAAGCCTACCATTTTGGGGATTTGTCCGAGTAGAGAGTTGGGAACACACCTACACAAGAAGGAATTTACTCCTTTTCGATCATAGAAAAAGTAGATAAATTATTCCCTTAACAGTTGATTCCAGATCTTGAATAATAAGGCATCAATCTCTCACTGACACGAGAGGTGTTAGTTTATAGTTTGACTATAAACTGTTTATTCATTAGTAGAATCAATGGTACTTAAGGAGTTAGATGTAACTACAAGAATAAAACAGTATTTTGACCCAGTTGTAGTTATGAGCAATTTATGAAGGTCGACTCACTGTTGATTGGTTATATCCATGACACAGAAATACATCTACAGTGCAAAGAGTGCATCTATCATCTTTAGTAGAGTGTTCGATAGTTAATGAATATTGATTGATTTAATTAAAAGAGTTTAATTAAATTAATTTTATATTATTGGAGCTTCTATTCTGTAGGTCCATAAGGTCCCCTTGTTAGCTTACTAAGGATAATGAAAATGAATGATTTGAATTGTTCAAATTAATTAAAGGAATTTTATATTAATATGATTAATATAAAGCATAGTGAATTCTGATAAATATAATCTATAATCCAAACTATGTTACAAAAGAGATGTATTTGAATGAGATTCAAATATTAGATTTATATGAATTGGATTCATAAAGAGATTTATGCATACAAATATGTGATATTTGTATGTTAATTAATTAATTAACTTTGTATTAAATTTGATTTAGTATAATTTGTATGCTAATTAATTAAATTAATAGTTAACTAATTAATTAGTTAATTAATTAACTTCATTAGAAGTATGCTTAGGTCATTTTGTATGTTTATCCTTTGCATATTTCCATGAGTTCACTGATTTTTGTTTCTTACAAAATCTTTTTTTCAATTTATAAGGCGATTACACACTTCTGCAGAAATTCGGTTCCCTTCAACATACTAGTAAAGCGTTTTCTTCTAACTCACTTAGAAGTCCACTCTTAACCAACCTCTCAATCCTATTGAGATTTGTGTGATATAATCTTAGATGTTAAAGATAGGAATTTTCCATAGGAGAAATCTTTTGTTACATTTTCCATAGGAGAAATCTTTGTCTTTTATATTGAGTTTTTTTGCAATTCTAAACATTTTAGTATTTAGAAGTGTCTTAGTTGCTAATGGCCTTAACACATATAAATTACTCTCTAAGTTTGCAGATCATTCTTATAAATAAACACTTTATTCATATGAAAAGAAATAATGTATGATTGTTTTAGCAAAGTCTGTACAGAAATCGAGTTCCGTTTCAACCCTAAAACTACATATACATTTTTTAAAAGAAGAAGATGTTTCTAGAAGAATAATTTAACGCCTCCGACTGCAACTGCCGAAACGACATGCCCTGTTGCAACCTGTGTCATCATCTCGCCAGTCCCGAGCTACTACTAGAAACTAATTCCTTGAAAAGAATTACAAAGGTGATCAGTGGCCTCTACATCAAACATCCAAACTGAATCATCATTCTCGACTAAATATGTTTGCAAGACCAGTAAATGATATTTACTTTGTTGGCCTTCTTTTTCTCCATCAAATACTTGGGACAGTTCTCTTTTCAATATCCCTCTTGATTGCAGCGGAAACGTTTTTCCTTGGCAACCTTGGCCTTCTTGCCTATCTAGGCTGCAACAGAGTTAGTTTTATTCCTCCGACCTCCCTTCTGCTTCTTCTACTTCTTAGTTCCAAATGAAGAAGGCACAAACTAGGTTCCAAAGGTCAAACCTATGTGAAACTATCACACCCTCTCCCGAGCTTACCACTTACGCCCAAGAGAAGGCGTGAAGACAATGGACACTACCCTTTTGTAACACCTACTTCCACTACCCTACCCTATTTTTACCAATCATATTTTAAACCAGAAATGTTTTTAAAGGAACTCATTTCATTGAAAATATTAACGTTCACACAAGATCGTGGTCACAGACCATGTACAATTATATTTCAATCTCCAATATAACCCCTAGGATGAAATGATTTCAGAAATCATTATGCCGACAGAGTCAACCTTTTAGTGGCACTTCGACACGTCTTTCACCTGCTACCTGAGAGGGGGAAACAAAACATTTGGAAATCATGAGCTGGGGAAGCTTAGTGAGTGGTATGTTTTGCATGAGAATAGGTTTTGGTTTTGAAAAACAATTTGGAAAAAATTTCCAAAGACAGTCAATCACAAGATCACACTAACGTATGAATGACCTTAGTCTAATAACTAAGATGATGTTGGCATGATCATATGTTTCTCCAGAAATGCAATATTTCAACCAAGGAAACAGTTCTAGTACCCAATACAACTCGCCGAATGTGCACATATCAATATTTCTCGCTAGTCATACTCAGGTACGTTGATAATCCCAGCCAAATTATACTAACAATCGCAGCCAGACGTTATTGAGGTATGCTAACAAATTCCCAGGTAAAATACTAGTTCCCAATCAAATCCATAGTATATATGCATCCACACAATTAAAAACAAAACCAGTCAAAATACTTTCCGATCATGCCATGGATTTCCAAGGCCATTCATGTATACATATATACATAACCATATAAACATATAATTCACAAAGACATAGAAAGTAAAACTACTCACAGTTCCCTAGTTCGGTTTCAGAGTTCCTTAGTCTCCCATTTCCTTTCAAATTTCAAGCCTGTATTAATCCAGTAATTAACTTAGAATTAAAAATAATCTTAAAACACTTCCTTAACCCTAAACCTAGCTTACCACTTCAATAGGTATCACACTAAACCTTTAGATTGGAAAAGACAGTTGTTGGGCACAGGGTTAGCTTCTTCAGCACAGTTGGACGCAAAGACTGCTTTTGTCAGCTGAGTTGGACGCCTGGCTCAGTAGGTTGGGTGCATGGTCTGCCTCTTTGGATGCCTAATGGTCAATTCAACGCATAGCCTCCCCAATCTTTCTCTAACACTCCATTTTTAGGTCTTTTTCAAGGACTTTTTGAGTTGTGAGATCCTCCCCGAGGTATTTATAGGGTCTTAGCAAGCTATCTTAATCATTAACTCCTACCCTCAATGCATGAGACCTCCTCTTAATAGAAATTTTCAGTGTCTTCATCACATTGATCCACCACCTACTTGCATGCATGCTTGAGGTGTCTCCACCCTACCTTGTCCAATGTATGCTTACTTTTGAGGTGGTCATCCCAAGTTTTGCATGCTCAACCTTGCTCCATAAACTTCCACCACCTACTTAGGTTAGTTACAACTTCATTTGGTTGAGCCAAGTTACTTACTTTCGATGCATAGATGCTCTTTTTGGATGCATGGTCTCCTCTTCCATGCGTTCAACTCGTCCAATTCTCTTTTCTTGGATCTAGATTCTTTCTCATAGCATGGTTTCTCCCTTTGACTATGCCCAAAGTGCTCAAATATGCAAGTTATGCGCCCGTTTCTTTCCCTATGCACCCAAACCTTCACTTTTCTAGGATTTCTTCACTTGTTGAAGGAACCTCTGAAGGTCCTGAGTAGAAACGTGGGGATCAGTCCCAATTTTAGATTTACACAAAACGCAAATTACAGTCACAAAACAAAACTGTGCATTACCAGATTTAATTTACAGCATGCTTAATTTACAGAAGAATTAGGGAAGAAAATGACTTACACTTGTAGCCAAATAATTCTCATATATTCCCTCGATCCGGATCACGAACCTTTCGTTTTGGATGTTGATTTCAAAAAAAAAACTTCTAGCAAATAAATGGCCACCACCAAAAGGTCAACCTTTGTATTCTCTTGGGAATGAGAATCCAATAATTGTGGGCTCTGTAATTGTGGAAGAGAGGGAGAGATTTGAGAAGAGGAAGAAGAGTAATTTTTCTTCTCTATCCTTGGAGAATTTTTTTAAAGATATCTCACTGACTCTCAGAGAGAAGAAGAAGAAGATGATCAGTAAAAAACTGAACCCTCTCTCATGTTTTAGTTGAGAGAGAATTAAGAGGAGGGAGTTAATTAAATTAAATTAATAATTATAATAACCAACTTATTATTATTATATATATACTATATGCTATATCAAATATAACACATAACCTATAGTTTTTATATTGTATCAAATACAATATAACCTATAGTTTTATTTTCTCTAAACAATGCATGGTATTTAATATAAATCATATTTATATTAAATTTAATTATATGAAATTCATTTATATAATTAGCATTTGAATCATATTCAAATATTTAATTCCTCTCGAGATAACCTTTATGTTATAATGTATCAAATACATTATATTAATTATATCACATATAATTAATTTAATTAATTATATCACATAAATTAATTCCCTCACTTAATTTGAACAATTCAAATTAGTCCAAAATTAATTCTCAATAATCCTTGTTGAGCTATATAGGGGACCTTATAGACCTGCAGTTTGAAGCTTCAATGGTACTTAGATAATTAATTAAACTTTTTAAATTATCCAACATCCATTAACTACCCGTCACTCTACTAAAGACCAACAACTACATTCTTCATATTGCAGATATATTTCTATTTCTAGTGGATATAACCAGTCAACAATGCGATGACCTTTCACAAATTGCTCGTAAGTACAGTTGGGCCAAAATTACCATTTTGCCCTTGTAGTTACATCTACCTTCTTAAGTACCCCTAATCCCCCTAATGAACAATAAGTCATAGTTCAACTATGACCAAACCCCTCTTGAGCCAAGAGAAGGTGTGGCGCTACATTGTTTAAGCCTCATAATTAACCCTTAAGAGAGCAATTTATCTACTTTGTCATACCTCCTCCTGAGCTCGCCTTTGGAACCCAAAAGAAGGCGTGAGGATGACAGATACCATTGCGTTGTGTAGCAGAAAGATTGAAACCTTTCTCTAATACCAACTGTCATACCCCCGAGCTCGCCTTTGGAACCCAAAAGGAGGCGTGAGGACCACAGATACCACCCTTTTGTGATATCTACTACCCAACTTTTCTCCGCTCGATCTAACTTAACTTAAATCGGGAATTTAAGAAAACAACTAAGAGTACATCTCATTTGAAAATCAGTTTATACAGATTTTAAAAGGGTTTTCACAAACATTTGCCCAATCCCGAATACAACTAGTTCAATAACATTCTAGCTTGTTGCAGACCTCATCTTCTCGCAGCAACCTAGACTTTTATGCTATCTACAAGAGAAAAACATAAGAGAAAAGCGTGAGCCTTAAGCTTAGTGAGTGGTAACAACTTAAAAAGTCTTTTTCAACCCATTAACATAAAAAGCACACCACGAGGTTAATACTCAAACCTCAGTCTCGAACGGGTCTGTTCTCTGCCCTACCTACACACACGGTAGATAGCCAAACAGATTTCTCATGATCTCGTCATATCTACTCTGTCTTCTATGTGCACATAGACGCTCCTCTTATGGGCTCAAAAGTAGGCCCGTCAGACCTTTGATCATCCCATACGAGATTCCTTCCACAAGCTCAGGAACTAGGCCTAAAGGCCTTCTGACCATCCCAAGCCTTATATTCTCATTCCTGTTCAGGCTACTCATGCTACAACATAAACATAGAATCTACAGAATATGCTTAAATTCCTTAAAGGAATGTCACTCACAGTTTAATTGCAGAACCTTTTTTTCCTTATAAGTTCCCTGGTTTCCTTTGGTTCCTTCTTAACTTCCAAGTTTGAACTAGTTAATTAGTTAGCTTAAAATCTCATGTTTAGGGTTAGAATAACCTTAGAATATCTTATTGGCCCTAAACTTAGCTTACCAACTCGTACTAATATGAAACTGGGCCCTTGGACACCTTTGGACAACAGTTAGACGCAAGGCAAGACTCCATTAAGTAGTTGGACGCATGGCAGCACCTTCTGGACCCTTGGACAACACATGATCAATGCATGGACAGTGTTGGGCGCAAGGACTGCTTCTGATTAATGCAACCCCCTTGTGGTCAAAGAATGGCATTCCCTAAAAAACCATAATTCTCCCTCCCTCACTCCCCTTTGAGTTTCCTTTGAAGAAAGAATGTGTTATGACCTGAAATGAAACCTCGTTGGGGGTATTTATAGGCCTTCAAAAGCACCTTTGTAATCTACCACAAGCTTCCAACGCATGCCATAATGCATGAATATTCTAAATGTTAACACCATGCAATATCCAACATAAGGGTCTATGATGCCACCTACTTGCATGAGAGCTTCAGGTATCCTAACCATGCCATGTCCAATGCATAGGTCTTCTTTGGGTGACTCCGACCTCTTGCATTGCCTTAATATGTGTCCACCTCCTTCTAGGCTCATCTGATGCTTTATTTGGTTGAGCCACGTACTCTATTTTGCTGTCAATCTGACCTTGTTCTCCAAGTTTCCTCCCAATAACACATATGACCTCGGTTGGGCGCATGGTTGCCTCAACAACCCACCCCATGTGTCCATGGTGAAGTTACCAATGCATTCTCCCTTAGCTTTAGTGGTTTAGTTCCTCAACTTAATTCTATGCTCAACTCATCCTTTGAACTTCCACCACAAGCATGTGCCCAAGTTTTTCTCATCATTCGTCTATCTTGCTCACTATGCGTTCATCCTGGGTTTTAGGCTCTTCTTGGTGTATCTTTCTCCCAAGGGTATATCTTATGCTTCTATCTTGCTCCTCCTAGAGTCCCAATGGAAAGCTTGAGTTGTCCCATACGCCAACCCTAGTTCTCCATGCACGCACCATGTTCTATTCCCCAACTCTTTTTCCTCTTCTTCCTTCCTTGGTTCCTATTTTCCCTTGCTAGGCATAGAATTCCTTCCATACCTAAGGACTTAGCCATTTGTTCCCCTTGTCTTGCTTTCGCTTCTTGTATGCACCCATTTATGTGCCCTTGTAGTCCTGGATGCGCCAATGGCTCCCTTATGCGTCTAACCCTTCCCTCTTTAGAGTTTCTTCTCTTGTGGTACCTCATGTTCTCCAACACTTAGCCAATTTTCCTTATTCCAAAAGCCCTATGGGTTCATCAAGCTCTTCTATGCATCCATGGGGATATCTATACGCCCATCTAATTTCTCAACACATAGTTCACTCTTCTCATCTCATAGTAAAGCTTCCTTCTTTAGCCATCTAAGGTTGCCAAAAACTCCCTTCAAGATGCTTTCAAAGGCTCCTTATGTGTCCAAGTCTTCTCGTCCCACTTATGCTAGGGATTCAACTTTCACCCTCATAGAATAACTTGGGCACTTAGCCAAAATTTGGGCTTTTAACTTACTATGCCTCCAACACTTAGAAAATTTTCTTCTTCTAGAAAATTTTCTTCTTCTAAAGCCTAATTGAGTAACTTAGCAAAACTTCTTCTCCCAAGGCTTGCACTCCAAGCTACTTTCTTCCTTCAAGGAATCCAATAAGGGTGAGGGTGTTAAAAATTCATCCCCTTTAAAAAATTTCGTCCTCGAAATTGGATCGTAACTAACTACGGAAGCTCTTTTTATTCATTTATTACCAAACTTTTACAAGTTACACTTCTACAAGTTACACTTGTATTTACATACATACAATTTTTTGGTGCTTTAATACTAGTAATCCTTCCAAGTTTTCCTTCGGCCAATCTAGACTATTTGTTGGGCAATCCTAGTAATGATGTCCCGACTGCTCACATTTTAAACACAAGCCTTCTCTTCCTTTGTGGTCTTTCTTATGGTTTCTATTGCAATTCCGACAGGAAAGATTTGTACATGAACTAGTCACTGCTCTCTGATGTTTCAGAAATTGGAAAAATTTTGGGCATTTCTTCCCTATGTGTCTTTCTTGCTTACATATATAACACCTGTTTGTTCCTCGCAAGCATTCTCCCGTGTGGTTCTTTCCACACATCACACAGAAAGCATTCTCCCTATTAATTAGTGAATAAATAAACATAAATTGTCAAAAAGTCAAAATAATTCATTCATAATGCTTTCAAAGGCTCCTTATGCGTCCAAGTCTTCCCTTATCTCTTATGCTAGGACTCAACTCTCTATGCTTGGACACTTAGCCAAATTTTGGGCTCTTAACTTATTATGCCTCCAACACTTAAAAAATTTTCTTGTTTTAAAGCATAGTCGAGTAACTTAGCAAAACTTCATCTCTCAAGGATTGTACTCTAAGCTACTATCTTCCTTCAAGGAATCCTATAAAGGAGAGGGTGTTACATACTTACTCCAACATCAGGAAAGGAGTAAATTCCGTCTTGTATAGTTGTGTTCCTACTTCCCAATCAGACGAATCTCCAAAATGGTAGGCTTATTGAGTCGGCGATCTATCCACTCTCACCCATACAAATGAAAGGACCACCTTCATAGATAGGAGTTCAGAATTGTGCTAACCTGGTTACCGTCATCGATGCGGGACCCATTCATCTCCACCACATTGAAGTGGACCATCATGTTCAAAACATGTTCTTGAACAGATGTACCCTTCTCCATTTTGGAGTTGAAGATGCATTTCAGAGCTCATGTCTGAGCTGTCCAGACGGTTGTTCGAACATTCCCCGTAGGGACTCCATGATCTCACGCGCAGAGGCCATAGGCTCATGCTTCTTGGCCAAAACGTCATTCAGAATGGCCAAGATCTAAGCTCGGGCCTTCTCATTCATCCGTGTCCATTTCTCATAAGCCTCCCGAACATTTCGAGTGACAGTCTGAGTTGGAATAGGAGGACACTCCTTCATAAGGATGAACCTAAGGTCATCGATGATNGCCTTCTCATTCATCCGTGTCCATTTCTCATAAGCCTCCCGAACATTTCGAGTGGCGATTTGAGATGGAATAGAAGGACACGCCTCCGTAAGAATGAACCTCAGATCATCGATGATTAGAATTTTATCGTGTTTTTCCAACTAGTATAGTTTTAGCCAGTTAATTTATCGACACTTAATAGAGCTAACGTGCCTGCAACCATTTTAACGTTGCTAAACAAACATGAACAAACTTAATAAGTCTATGCATTACCACTTTTAACACCAATTTTAGTTTTAGCAAAATAGTTCTTATGTACCCTAAGTGAAATGACATCTATTTTGCAATGATGCCCTAGCGAGGCAGGACAAAAGTCACCGATGGGGTGATCATGTGTCCCTTCATTAGGATGAGACATTCTCAACCATTAGACAGAAATAACTCCTGTAAATGACTCTAACAATCACCATTTTTCGGTTCAGAACTGTTAACCTTTAACAATTCAGCGTAAGTGTAACCCCTCATTTTAGGCCCTACAGTCCCGTCCTAATGCGCCCGCCGTAGGAAAAAAGCAGATTAGGACTAGAGACTAAAGCGATCTTATCCTACATAGAAGATCAGATAAAGAGTGCAAAACTACCATCCTTTAGGGGGACACTCCCAGGGTGCCTCGAGGCGATGCACAAAACATTATCTAACCTAATGAGAGAGATCGTGGGATATGTTGTCACACATCCCGCTCCCAATAACTATGAACATTCTCTTCATTCACCTTGGTATTGACCTACCCAAACACCATCCTTTAGGGAGACACTCCCAGGGTGCCTCGAGGACGAGGATAAACCTCACGGTATGAATATTAGGGAGAGACATGAAGAGGTTTAAGTGAAGTATCATATACCCCAAGTACCTCCCACTGAATGTTCTACCTAGGGATTCATTAACTTAAACAATCTAGCTACTGATTTTATCTAAGTGTGAGTTTAATTTGCTAAAAAACAACTCTTGTCTTTGATAATTAAACAAATTCGAATCAAATCCCATTAAACACTTTAACGAACTATCATCAAAATTTGCATGCATGCATCAAATCTATCTAATTCTCCTTTCCAGGTAGATTCCCAAGTAGGGGTGTTCCGTTTCCATCAGCTTAAGTACCCCAGCCTAGACAGAACCCGCCTTAGTCAAAAGATCCCTTATAGATAGATTTGGTACATATTTAATCTTTTATTAGTCAATTTAATCCTATTAAATTGATTAAAAGATTAAACCTTTTCTAATCTTATTAGAATCATGATCTTAGGTCTATCTCCATCAAATTTTAAAACTCTTTTAAAACATGATTCAAGCCTAAGTTTGCATGCATGTCTTTCTTATTGATTTTAGTTCTAATTCCCATTATAACACTTATAAAAGGAAAAAACCATAATCATCCACATTGCTAAGCTAGACTAGGTATTTATAACTCTTATAAATTTAACCTATGTGTCATGCTTCATTCAATGTCCATTCATTACTATATATAACTCTTATATAAAAAGTAATGAACTAAGCATACATGCTTCCATACACCCTTATACTATAACACTTATAATATAAAGATGATGAATGAATATGTTTAATGCATGCACAAATACAACTCTTATATTATATGATGCATGAACATGCTCTTAAGTGATTTAATCATGAAAACTAATATATTATAACTCTTATAATATAGAGATGATGCATGATAAGTGCATAATCTATGGTGGGATTTAAACTATATGGCATACTGACATATAATAAAAACATACATCTCATGTACATTCACCAAAATTAATGGACCAGGATGATTAGCCTCAAAAAATCAGAAATAAATCTATCTATTACATTAAACCATCAAGTAAACCGGTTCATCAAGCGAACTGGGTCTTAAACCGCTCGGGCAAGGCTTTCTTTGTGATCGTCTAGCAACGTTGGTCGAGCAACCACGATCATGTAGCAATGATTGAGTGCCTTGAACCATGTGATGAAGCATGAAGGCCACTCGATCGTGCAACACACCAAGTTTAAATACAAGTCTAAACAATCGTGTAGACGACTACTATGCTATGAAGCATGATCATCTAGACGATTGAAGTGACTATGCGATGAAGCATGCTATCCTACATGATCGCTTAGTGCGTGCACCTACCTTTCAATGAGTATCCCATACCCAACGATCGTTTAGCCCCATCGTTTACATGTTCTGACCAACTCTTGGTCTTCTTCTTCCTCGAAGTAATTTTCATCTCCATGCCTTGAAGCTTCATCATGAACGACTCGAACAAACTCAAACACTTTGAATTACAGACTTGATAGCAAGTTAATATGCCCAAAAACATAAGGGCTCTTATAATTAACTTTGAAAATGTAAAAGAATTCATTAACCAGATGCAATCATCCCAGAAACTCCATTAATCCACATCCACAAACACATTTAACACTTAAACAGAATGTAGACATGCTTAAAACCATCAAGAATGTAAATGCAATTC
Organism: Benincasa hispida; assembly: GCF_009727055.1. NCBI lineage: Eukaryota > Viridiplantae > Streptophyta > Magnoliopsida > Cucurbitales > Cucurbitaceae > Benincasa > Benincasa hispida. The sequence continues at coordinate 53,361,853 of NC_052356.1, read as the reverse complement.
TATACAGTAATGGATTTGGAATATCAAAACCTGGCTCTGATACCAGTTGAAGGAAATTTAAACAGAGATATCCATGAACGGAAGCAAGATCTTTCCAAGTCCATTGTGAAAGAATTAAATACATTCACAAACATACAGAACAATTATGCATCTTTAAGAAAATTACAACATGCTTTCTTAATCAAATACAAAAGGTATTGAGAGACATACCCTTGAAGAACAGTTCTTCTGGAATTCTTTCGCTCTCACTGTCTAGTAAAAACTCTTGCTCTCATAAGTAATCGAACAGTTATATCATGCTCTCGTGAGGAATCAAACAGTGATATCTCGCTCTCGTGAGCAATCAAAATCCTACTCTCACTGTAATCATCCAGCCAAATCTCGCTATCATGTTGCAAACACAAACGGTATGATCCTCGAACGACAACCCTCGACACTACCACTTGGAAACCTTGGCATTTTTAGAGTGAGAATCCAGGAGGTGTGGGCTCTATGTGAATTTGGTAGAGGGAAGGAGGAAAATGATCGAACTACACGATCAAGTAAGTGGGAGAAATGTCTATCGCATAGATTGAGAGTACTTAATCGTTTAGTAATTCTCGCTCTATCGTTTAGTCTCTCGTGAGCAAAATGATTAGCAAATCGATAATGAAGCGATCTCTTCTCTAAAATGAAAACTCTTTTCATTTTTATCCTTCAACTATGAAAACTAAACATAACCTCCCACTTTCATGCACGGTTAAAAGAGAAACCACCCACAATTATCATATAATTGTTTTATTATAAATAAATATAATAACTAATTTATCATATTATATTTATAACCTATAGTTTTAATATCACATCATATGTAATATTT
>NC_052356.1:53301711-53360984 GCF_009727055.1 Benincasa hispida | reverse complement strand
AGTTATTTTTCTCCTTTATTTAATATAAATCATATTTATATTAAATTTCTCCAATTAATGTATCTCATACATCAAATCAATTATATCACATATAATTGAACCAATTTAATTATATCATATATAATCAAATTCCCTTTTGTTAATTTGAACACTTCAAACTAACCCAAAAACTGATTCTCAACTTGAATCCATTGAGCTGCCAAGGGGATCTTATGGACCTATAACTTGAAGTTCGAACGGTTCGTGAATAACTGACTAAACTCTTTAATCACGATATCCACCATCTGTTAACTATCGGGTACTCCACTAAAGATCGACAGTTACATTCTTCTCACTACATATATATTTATGTGTCCATTGGATATAACTAGTCAGCAGTATGATAACCCTTCACAGATCGCTTGTAAGTACAGCTGGGCCAATTTACCGTTTTCCCCTGTAGTTACATTTAACTCCTTAAGTATCATTGATTTCTCTAGTGAACAATACATCATAGTCCTACTATGAGTGAACACTTCTCGGGCCATGAGAAAGTGTGTAGCCCACATCGTTCAAGTCCCGGAATCAACCTTTAAGGGAGCAATCTATCTACTTACCCCTGCTTTGGGGAATGAGTGAATTTCTTCTTGTGTAGCTGAGTTCCTAGCTCTTCAATCAGATGAATCTCCAAAGTGGTAGGTTTGAGTCAGCAATCTGGCCACTCGCACCTATGCAAATCAAAGGACCGCCCTCATAAGCAGAAGTTCCCAACTCACTCAGGATTAAGATCATGTTACCTATGGTCATCCTAGTGAAATGAAAGTCTCTATCATGAAATTAAGGAACTCTTATTCAAGAGTACCTACGAGCGGAAGCGGATCTTTCCAATTCATTGTGACAGAATTATCGCATGTACATTCAAAACATACTAATATGCATTTATCATGCTAAAGAGATCAAGAAATCATACCAGATGAGGATTTCTCCTTCACAGCGAATCTGAAACCCAACCGTCTACCTCAAACAATCACCACTCAGACAGAAGGAAACAGAGAAGACAACACCACTCAGAGCCCTCAGTATTCTTGGAGTAAGAATCCAAAGTGTGGGTTTTGTTCGGATTTGGTAGAGGGAAGGATGAAGAGAGACCATACACAACGATCAAGCAAGTGGGAGATGCGGTCGCCTATCGCATAAACAAAATGCTTGATTGTTCAGGTGAAATATACGATCATGTAGGAAAAGTAAGCAGTCATCTAAACGATCGTGTATGAAAAGGTAAAAGATTGTCTAAACGATCGTGTAGGAAAATGATGAACGATCATCCAAACGATCGCGTAGGAGAGAAAAACTAAGCGATCGTCTATACGATCGTTTAGTAAATATAGGGAACTAAACAATCGCTTAGGAAAAAGGTAAATGATCGTTTGGATAATAGTGCGTGATGGTGTAATCGGTATGTGATCGCTTAGTAATATCATATATGTAAGTGATCGTGCAGTCACTATCATATAGGTATTAATTTTAAACGATGACACTATCTTTTCGCAATGTCCACACACCCCGAGATCAACACACCGTCAGTTATTTATAATGCACTCATCCATTATTTAGAACAGAAGAGGTGCCTTCCCATTTCCTTTATAACCGTCCAATGAATGTGATCTTATCATATTCATAACATATAATTAATATCATATATTAATTATAATATTTTTCTCTACTAAATATAAATCATATTTATATCTAATTTTCTCCAAATTAATGTATCTCATACATAAAGTTAATTATATCATATTTAATTAACTCGTCCAATTATATCGTATATAATCGAACTCACTCTTGTCAATTTGAACATTTCAAATTGACCCAAAAACTAACTCTCAACTTGTATCCAAGCTACCAAGGGAGCCTTATGAACCTATGGCTCGAAGCTCCAACGGTACGTGAATAACTGACTAAACTCTTTAGTCACGATATTCACCATCCGTTAACTGCAAGACAATCCACTAAAGGCTGACAATTGAACTCTTCTTACCATAGATATATTTTTATGTCTATTGGATATAACCAATTATCAGTACGATGACCCTTCACAGATGCTCGTAATTACAGCAGGCCAATTTACCGTTTTGCCCCTGTAATTACATCTTCCTCCTTAAGTATCACTGATCCCTCTAATGAACAATACAACATAGTTCTACTATGTGTGAAAACCTCTCGGACCATGAGAAGGTGCATGGCGCCATATCGTTCAAGCCCCGAGATCAGCCCTTAAGAGAGCAATCTATCTACTTACCTCTACTTTGGGGAAGGAGTGAACTCCATCTTGTGAAGCTAAGTTCCTAGCTCCCAAATCAGACGAATCCCCAAAATGGTAGGTTTGAGTCGGCTTTCTGGCCACTTGTACCCATACAAATCAAAGGACTGCCCTCAATGGCAGGAGTTCCCAACTCACTCAGGATTGAGGTCATGTTACCTATGGTCATCCTAATGAAGTGAAGTCTCAGTCATGAACGGTGTTATGTGACAAGACATTAACACTTCAAGGTCAAGTCTTATACAAACTCTTTGTATAGGACGCCCTCGCTCGCATGTCCACTACATGAATGATCAGGATCAGACCATTTGTGACAAATCACAACATTTGTAACAATTCCACAAAGCGGGTCGTGTCCGTAGTGTTACCAGGATAAGGTTTCCCTCCTATATTCATATACTACATATCATTTTGTTTATCACTTAAGACATGATCCACTTGTATGTCATTACATACATGCTTAAGTTACATAAAGACAACCAAGGATATTAAGTTTATTGGTTTGTGGTAAAATGAAAAAACATATAGATGTGCAAAGTCAAGTATTGAAGTAAATATCATTTATATTATACATCACAAGTGTTTGTACAAAGTTGTTTACAAACTACAGGACACGAGACTTTAAGGCACAAACCCCAACATGAACAGCGTTATATAACGAGACTAAACATTTCGTGGTCCAGTCTTATACAAACTTCTTTGTATAGGACACCCTCACTCGCATGTCTCCACATGAATAATCAGGATCAGACCATCTGTAGCACTTTATAACACTTGTAACATCTACAAAGCGAGTCGTATCCATAGTGTCACCAGGATAAGGTTTCCCTTCTTTATCCATATACTACAGACCATTTAGGTTATCACTTAAGGCATGATCCACTTGTATGTCTCCACATACATGCTCAAGTTACAACGATAATCAGGGATCTTAGTTTATTAGTTTGTGGTTATTGCAACTAAAATATCCCATATTTCATAGACAACAGTGAAGAAAATATCTCATATTATTACATCACAAGCGTTTGTTCATACAGGTGTTTATAAACTACAGGACCCTACGAGATTTAGGGCATCAACCCCAACAAAAATAAGCATGCTTGTCTACTGAAAGGAAGGGAAGAATAAATGGTACTAACCCTTGTAGAACTCTTTCTTCCCAAAAAAATCCTCTCTAAATGTGATGTACACAGAAACTGCTCCCTCTAACAAAAACAACATGAATACGACAAATTTTTCCAACCAATAGGACACCACCACACGGAACCTTTGCTATTCTCAGGACAAGAGATCAAAATGTATGGGCTCTTTAGTGTTCTTAGGAGTAGGGAAAAATAGAGAGAATTGAGAGAGGTTGAGAGAGAATTTCTTTTGATTATTTTCACGTTCTGTTCTCATTCATTCTATATCCTCAATACAGGCTAATATGCAGATGGAGAGGGAAGGAGTTAATTAACTCCCACGTGAAAAAACCACCCAATTAACTAACCTTTAGTTAATTATCTATATAATATGCATTTTATGTTGGGTTGTATCTCCTAAAACTCATTGTTTGTAATGTAAACATATTATATTATTAATAAAGATGTTATTGACGTTTATTCAATAAAACTGTTATTCAATATGTGAATTGCACTTGTAAAGTCTAAATCCAATAAACTAAAGATCCATGGATATTATATGAATACATGAACTTTATGTGGAGACATAAGAGTGGATCAAGTTCAGTAAATAGCTAAAATGGTCTATGATATATAAATAAGGTTGGACACTTTATTCTAGTAACACTATTGGATGCGTCCCACTCTGTAGTTGTTATAATTTGTTGTAAAGTACTACAAACGAAGTGATCCTGATTCGTTCATGTATTTACATGAGAAGCGGAGGCATCCTATGCAATGAGTTTGCATAAGATCAAACCAAGAATTAAGTCGTTTTTCTTTATAACATTGTTTACTGTTTAAGACTGACTATTTCAAAGCAATGACCTAGATAACTTGACCTTAATCATGAGCTAACTACGAACTCTTGTTTATTTGGGATTATCCTTAAATTTGCATGGGTGAGAGGTTGGCTCAACAGCGTCGACTCAATAAGCCTCCCATTTCAAGGGTAAGACCGGGAAGATAGCTAGGGACATAGGGTACAAGACGAAATTCACACATACTTGCTTTTATGGATAGTAGAGAAGTTGTTCCCTTAAATGCTGACTCCGGGTCTTGAACAAGGGGTTCCACCCTCTCATTGGCCCGAGAGGGACTTGGTTTAGTGATTGGATCACAAACCAATTGTTCATTAGAGGATCAGTGGGACTTAAAGAGCAAGATGTAATCTCGGGGGTAAAACAACTTTTGACCCAGTCGTTATTACGAATAACCTTTGAATGGTTGACTTACTTATCATGGTTATATCAAATGAACACATAATATATCTACAGTAAGGGGAGTAAATTATAGGCCATAGTAGACAACCCTGTTAGTTAACGAATGTTGATTAACTAAGTTAAAGAGTTTGATCGGTTAGCCTCGGATCATTGGAGCCCATGATCTATAGGTCCATCAGGTCTCTTTGCTAGCTCAATACGGACAAAATTGAAGAATTAGGTGAAGTGAAAATTTGAAATGTTCAAATTCGGCTTAAGGAAAAATTGTATTCTATATGAGACGTGATTTACAATTAAATAAATAATTTATTAATTAATTATTTTTTTAGAGTATTCTTGAATATAAGCATGAAAGTGTTTTTTAAACTTGATTAATATGATTAATCAAAATTAGGTGTAAAAAATAATTTAATATGTAATATTAAATTTATTTTTAAATATATATTTTTTTTTATAAATTATGAAAATATTTTTTCATAAAAGATTGATTTATTGATTTTTTAAATTAGTTAGTGGGAAAATCCAATTTTTGGATTTTTTCACTAATTAAGTAGACTTTGAAGTGGCACTTCCCAAGCTTGACACCTAAAATTTACATGCTAGTAGATTTTGAGGTGGAAGATATGAAATTTGTCTTTAAATAGTTTGATTTTTCAAATATAAAAAGACTAATACTTCTTTGACTTTTCACTTGAATCTTCCACAAAAATCTCTTTACTCTCCACCTATCTAGAGTGAAATTCTCTTGTCTTCACTAACAAAACGATCCCACCGCCATGTTCTTCAACCGGAGAATAGTGAGGATTTATCGTTGGTGGTGTCGATCGAGCTCGGGAGAGGAAGATTGCGGTGGATTCTACAAAGGTTGTTATTTCTAACCCTTTATGCATGCTTATTCTTGTTTTTTATGTAATTAGAATGTTATCGATCATTGCTTCTGCTATTGCATGCTTTTTCTATGTTCCAACAATTTAATCATATTAAAATGAAATTCCCTCTTATAACCTATAGTTTTAATATGAATCTTATTCACATTAAATTTAACCTATAGTATTTATATAAAACTTATTCAACTTAAATAATATTTGAATCTCATTCAAATACTTATCTCTCACATATTATATAATTTTAATTATAAATCATATTTATAATTAACTATATACTATAATATATCAATATACATTATATATTATATTAATCATATTAATATAAATAATACTTTTAGTTTCCTTAAATAATTTAAACAATTCAAATTATTTCAAAAATAATTATACACTGTTTTTTCCGTAGTGGGCTAGCAAGGAGACCTTATAAACCTATAGATTAAAAGCTTCAATAATATTTGATTAATTAATCAAAGTAATCAATATTCATTAACTGTCGCTCACTCTACTAAAGACCGACAGTTGTAGTCTTTGCACTAGATATATTTATGTGTTCATGGACATAACCAATTAACGAAGTTGACCGTTCACAAATTACTTGTAACAACAACTAGGTCAAATTACCGTATTACTCTTGTAGTTACATATATCTCCTCAACTACCATTGATCTCTCTAATGAACAATTAGTTATAATCCAACTATAAACTAGACCACTCTCTGGCAAGTGAGAGGATGAGACGCCTCATTGTTCAAGACCCGGAATAAGCCCTTAAGGGAGCAATTTATCTACTTTTCCTCAAGACGAGAAGGAATGAATTTCATCTTGTGTAGCTGTGTTCTCAACTCTCTATTTGGACAAATTTCCAAAATAGTAGGCATATTGAGTTGGTGAAACTAGTCCCTTATAGGTAGAAGTTCACAACTTACTAAGGATTAAGGTCAACTTACTTATGGTCATCCTAGTGAAATATAAGTCTCTTCAAGTAACGGTGTTATAAGGAGAGGCTAATCATTTCGTGGTCCGGTCTTATACAAACTCTTTGTATAGAATACACCCACTCATATGTTTCCACATGAATGATCAAGATCAGATCATTTGTCATACTTTACAACTATTATTGTAACACTTTACAACTATTGTAACACTTTACAACTATTGTAATAATTACAAAGTGGGTTGTATCCATAGTGTTACTAGGATAAGGTATCCAACCTTATCCATATACTACCGACCGTTCAGGTTATTACTTAAACATTAGCCACTTGTATATCAGCTACATACATGTTTAAGTTACATAAAATAACCTTGAATCTTAGTTTATTGGATTGGGTTAATGCAAAATAATGAAATAAAACAACACTGTACTTTATTAAATAAATACTTTTATATAAATAGTTTACAAATTACAAAACCCACACGATTTAGGGCATCAACCCTAACAGTTATAAAGAGAGACTAATTATTTTGCGATTTGGTCTTATACAAACTCTTTGTATAAGATACCTCCACTCACATGTCTCCACATGAACGATTAGGATCAAATCATTTGTAACATTTTACCACTATTGTAACAATTACAAAGTGGTTGCATCCGTAGTGTTACCAAGACAATGTATCCAACCTTATCCATATTCTCCAAACCATTTTGGTTACTACTTAAACATGATCCACCTATATGTCGACCACATGTATGTTTAAGTTATATAAAATAATCTTGGACATTAATTTTATTGGATTGGGTTAATGTACACTAAATGTCAAATAAAATAACATCTTATTTTATTAAATAAATAATTCATATACAAAATTGAAACCCAAGAGATTTAAGACATCAATCCCAACATTAAGTTTAGTTGAGGATGAGAGAACCTCGCCTAAGGTTCTTCTCTCGCCTAAGATTCAACCAAGCTTTAAAGAGTCGAACAAAAAGTAGATTGGACTTAAATGTCCCTTATAATTGACCATAATCAAGTGTAATTCGTGGTGCTCTACAATTGAAAAAGTATGACCATGACACGGAGGAACAACTCGCACGTATAATTTTTATGGGGGAGAGTTATAACTTAGCCATCCTATCCCAACTCCCTATCTCTTTCGTTGCTCCAACACTCCTGATTTCAGACACTATTCTTGACGTTCTCCATTTTTAAGAACAACAACAGTTTGTCATGTTAGAATCACATAAACATTAATGCATAGAAATGTGTGAAGTCAAATATGTTAGAACTTAATGAAAGAGAATGGTGCGATTATCCTTTTATTTTTGTATTTTAGAAGCAATACACGGTTATTAACCTCTTCCCATGACAAAGATAACCTAGCAAAATTCAAGAACCAATAATATAAGGGCAAACATTCTGCTATCCTGTTGAACTATTACACTAAAAAAGAATTAGGTTAAATTATAAATTTGGTTCTTAATGATTAAATTTTTAAAAAATTTAATTCATATGGTTTTAATAATTTGAATTGGATCTTTATAATTTGATAAAACTTCATAAATATTCAGATAAAATCGTAAAATCGTATTAAAGAAATAGAGAAACAAATAAAAATTTCGAAAAGGAAAACTAAAAATGAAATCATGTCAAATGAGAGATTATATAAAAGTAATAAATTTTTTATGTGCTTCATAATAACGAAACATTATAAACAAAATATCAAGTACACAAAAAAGAAAAAAAAAAAAAATTGAGAAACTTACCACGGTTGTGTTGCTGAGTTGAAAGACCCATTCGACACTTTGCTAGAACCTTGTTTTCAAGATTCTAGCTAATTAAAGTAGTAAGGTTTTTTACTCTTTTCACATTGTTTTATTATTATATTTTTTAGAACATTATCATTTTGATTTCTAGGTGTTGAGTCTAATTTCTATTTCGTTCTTAAATTTCAAAATGTTACACTTTTAACCACTAGGTTTTGAGATTACTTTTCATTTGGTCCATAAATTTCAAAATATTACATTTTTACCCTTAAATTTTAAATTTAGTTTTCTCATTTAGTCTCAATATTTCAAAATTTTATAATGTTAACCTCGTGAGTTTTCAATTCTACTCCCTTTAATTTGGGTTTTAGATTTTGTTTAATTAATTTAAAATAGTTATGATGTGAGTAAAATTAGTGAAAACTATTTTTTTTAATAATAAAATTTTATGAATTAATTAATAGATATTAACATAAAAGATATAAAGTGAGTATTTACTAAAAAAAAAAACTAAAGTTAAAAGTAGTAAGTCTTGAAATTTTGGAACCAAATGAAATAGAAATAAAAGCACAATAGTAAAAATGTGGCATTCTGAAACTAAAAGAACCAAATGAAAAATAAACTTAAAACTTAGGAGTAAAAATATGACGTTTAATCAAATAAAAGCTATACACAAAATTGAGGGACCAAAAAAATATTTCTTTTCTCTTATGGATTTTAGTGTTGAAGTTTGTAGAGCAAAAGAAGTCATAGGTCAATTCATAGGGTTCCCTGGTTACATAGATAATTGAAATTAACTTCGTTACAATCTTATTAAGAATATTAGGCTTAATGTGCATAAGTTAGGACTTCATGCACATATATAAATTAATATTTAGGAAAAATTTCAATTTACGACATTAAATTTTGGAATTGTATCAATTTAAGCCATGAACTAATCATTGTATCAATTAACACCATCTTTCAGACTTAACAAAAAAAATATTTATAAAATATATAATTGTTTCAATTAAACTTTTAAACATTAGAAATGAATCAAATTGGACTCTTTATTCATAATATATTTGAAAACCATTCATGCATTCAATTCTTACATATGCGTAGACTTCTTTAAATATTGAATTATTTTCAAAATAAATCTTAATTGAAAATCTAAATTAATTCGTTTTTAAAAGTTTAAGGGTTTAATTGATAAAATTATAAGTGTCACACGGTGTTTATATAAACAAAACATAATAAAGGACATAAATGGATATAAGGGTATTTTCCCCACAAAATTAACTTATATATAAGAAAATAAACCTTTCCATCAATTTAGTTTTATTTGGTACCAAAGAGAGAACAAAGTGTGGGATGAAGAAGTGGAATCAGGTAAGGAATGGTTAATAAAAAGCTTCTAAGCAATGTTAATAGTAAAGATAGTATTTTTGAGTAAAGTGGCACATCCATTGATCCGGTCTCATGGTTTTAGAAATGATCCTCCTCCTAAAACAAACTTCTCAAAATAGGAACATCCAACTTGCCAGTATCATCAATCAGCTGCCTAACAAGCAAACCCTCCATTCCCTGAACCTTCCATAATATCTTACCTTCAAATTTTAATATTCATAGAAGAAGCATCACAATCAATCAATGGTGTGTGTGCTGTGGAAAACAAACCAGAGACGATGAAGCATACCTTTTTTGGGTGCAAAAGGGCAAAAAGTTTATGGATTTTGTTGGTCCCTGCAGTACTGAATTTAGTTCGAGTCAATGTATGCTTGCGAGTTGTCTGGGGTGGAGATGGCTTGTTTTCGCGGTGCTTTGTTGGGCTTTATGGGAGGATAGAAATTCAGTTATTCCTGAGAGTCTAGTTGTTACGGTGGAGAGGCGGCTTGATTGGGTTTTGGAGTATATTCGGGATTTTCAAGTTAAACAGGAGAGGTCGATGGAGGATCAGACGCAAGGTGGCAGAGAGGATGGAGAGCGATACGCGCAAGCACACGTGTCAAATTATAATATAGTTTAAAATGATCGAGATTGAGTATAGTTCTCTGTGAAATTGGTTTGATACCTTTCACTATTTAGGGATTCATCTAATTTTATTTAGTGAACCGAACTATGATGAAAATTAATTTAAATTAAATTAAGAAAGTAATAAAATGGATGAATATGGAGATTATCTATTAAGAGACATTCTAGGGAATAAACTTCATTAATGGCATTATCAAACACGATTACTTTGACTCTTGAATCAATTAACACGACACTTGGGTTTAGAAGTCTTTTATTTGGATTGTCCCTCTCAAGATCAATCTTTTCTTTCACCTAATTACTAATTACTAATCTATTGAAACTAGATAATTAAGCAAAACATTAAGACTCTTCATCAATAACGTCTATTGTTATCTGATTACTCTAGTGTTTTCAAACGATAGTCTAGCATGCATGAATCTAATCTAAAGTCTACTTTCTCAAGCAAGATTTAAATCATGAAATCATTCAAATATTAACCAAACATTAAAAGGCATTAAGAATAGTCATACTAACTAACATTCATGTAAATTAATATTCAATAATCACAAAGTATTTTAATAAAAATCCATCTAATCCTTGAACAATGAGAAATTCAACCTAACATGACTTCCATAGATAGAACTATAGCAATACTGCAAAATTACACATAAAAGAATCCCATATACAAAAAGGAAAAGACCCATAGACAGAACTCTAGTCTCAAAAATTTCGAAATTTGATGATGAGAACTACTGAAGACCCTCCATTATATAGGCAAACGTTTTTCCAAATTGCGTAGGAAATGGATAAACAAAAAATAAAACTCATCAACATTTGACTGGATTACAAAAAGTAGATGAAAGAAATTAAAAAGTCTAATGTTGTAGATTGATAGAGAACGAAAAATGAAGAAAATGAGTGGTCATTCGCTTAAAACGGCCACCCAGATCAAAAGTTATGACCTAATTATGAACGACTAGTTTTAAAGTAGTGAGACAACACCTTGTAGTGCGTCATCCATACCTCTTTTTTCCCTTTCGCCACTTTTCATCAACTTTTTCCTCTTCTATTGCCCTAGGTCAAACCTTAACTTATTATAGGGGTATTTTTATCACTTTAATATAAGAATATCTTGTTCCTATCCAAATACTCGATTTTATATAATTAAACATAATAGAGCGTTAATAAACACAAATTAACAATACAACTAACAAAATTATAGGCCTAAGGACGCACTTTTTGAGTGCGTTTTAGATAGAGGAGGTTGTTCGATGGAGATGTCGGGTACAGCCTGTTATCAAGTTGAATGTGGATGTTTCATGCATATCAATGGTCGACGGAGTCATATTTTATACGTCTGGTGTCATCTTTCTTGGCTTAAGCTGGTTATTAACCATGATGCCCATTTTTTTAATCATTAAGGAACTATTCGATTTAATGAATATTTACCATATCCTTTTTCAAAAACGAACAAAAAAGAAAATAAACCTTCCATGGGAATACTCTTGAGCCCCAAGTTTCTTAGCACATGATTTTCTGTTAGTCACAACTCCTGAGCTATTGAAAAAACTGCAAATTAAGGCAAATAACCATGGAACTAGAATACTTTTGAGGTAATATTGTCATTTCACCCTTCATTCCCTTAATGTATGATATTAAGGTAAAGTGGAATAGGAATCCAAGGTTAAGCTTAGTATTCCCCTGACACAAAAGGGGAAGGGCAATTAAGGGACAAATATTTAAATTTAGCATTTGCACGTGAGTTTGTTTTCTACCTATACCACTTTTATTGTTATTTTTAATTATTTGCACGTGTGCACACATTTTTCTATTATTATCTTATCTCTATTTTTGGAGTATCAAAAAAGAAAGAACTTTTTCTTCTGACATGTCAATATATATTTAAACTTATAAAATGCAAAAAGAAAAAAAAGAAAGAAAAAAAGAAGGCATTTTCACTTTGTCTGTAAACAGTAATTATATGCCACTTTGGATGTATTAAATAATATTAGGGTGAAAATGTTAATAGATAAAGAAAAAAATCAACAATAAATTAGATCTATAACAAGAGGTTCGAGAGATCTCGAGCGACAAATCGTAATTTATGCTAACCTCAATATACCATCGGAGAGACTTTGGTCACTAATTTATGGGATGGAAGAGAAGAATGAGGCAATCAAGAAAGTCCTTCTCCTACCTAAACAGGATAAAATGTCCGAAGACATTTTCATTATGAACAAAGTGATGACGCCTTTTCACCCTATAAAGAATTTCAGACTCATACGACACATGATATTAACACTCCCAAATCAGGAAATGCTAACCATTGTTTCAATTCTAATGAGAATACGACATACGACAAAAGCATACAAAAATTGTGATGCTTTCATTACCATCACATATACGAAAAATGACTATTCAATTGAGAGGTAAAATACTTGACATAGTATCAATTCAATCTCTAATCTTTATGAAAAATGAGGTTTTTTTTACACATTTAATATTTGTTATTTACGAATTAAATTTAAAATTTATTAAAAAATATATAAATTAAAATTAGATCTTCGAAATTATAAAAACTAAAATTCAACGTACTAAAAAGGTTTAATATTCTAATTTTTTTTTCTACCATAGTAAAAAATATTGTGAAATGTAGTGTAGAGTGAGAGAGGATTTAATTTGAAGATTAAGAAACCAAGAAAAGGAGTGCACAAATTTCATTGTAAGTTAGAAAGTAGAGCTGTCTCACTTTCTTTCTCTTAGGCCTCCAATAAGAATCCCCTTTGCAAAATTTACAGCTGTTTTCCAATATTTTATTAATTTAATTAACTTTCTTAGGCTGATTATTTATTTCCCACAAATTAAAAATTAATTCTTTTGTTTTTCTTTCTTTCTTTTCTTTTTTTTTTTGATAATTCTAATTTTAAAATTAACAAAGAAACATGTTAAGGATCTAAGGTTGTGTTTAATAACAGTTGATTTTTTTAATTTATTTTTGGTGGTTAAAATTGGAATTTTTTCCTGATCTATTTGTACCGTTCGGATCTTTTACGAAAGAATTTAAATTTTTAACTAATTAAAAACGACCTTATTTTATTTTAATTTTCAAAACGTAGATTGTAATATAAAAACATATCTAAATATTGAATAAAAAAAAGATGAACCCATATTTAAGATTATTGCTTATAAGTTTTCATTCATCATCTAATTAGAAGAGGTAAATAGTTGATATGATGTTTGAAGTAGATCTAATCAACTCATTTCTAGACTTATCACATAAAGTTGTAGTAACGTGGTGTTTGATGACTTCACTCTAAAGTTTAAGTTAGCATTCTTGTTCAAAGTAGCATGAGACTTTTGTATTAGTTGCCATTGTATTTTATACCTAATCAGTATATTTCTCGATAATATTATTTTTAATGTCTAGGCAGGTCAACTCATACGGACTTCAATTGCTTTTTTATTTATCTTAGTGTATTTCGAGTAGACGTGTCTTAAGGTGGTTTGGCCACGTGACACGATGAAATAATACATGCAACAAGTTCAATTTTTTAAAATGAAAAACAAAATATTATTACACGAAGTAAGTTATTAAACCTATACATAGTTTACAATAATATATGAAAATTCTAGTTTACAATAATATATGAAAATTCAATGTCAATTTTTTTAATAGGGTTTTGTTTTCTGCTTTCTTTTTCGTTCTTGGTGGTGAATCGAAATTTTTGACTTCCCGATCAAAATATACGTTATTAGCTCTATTTAATTATTATTTCATTTTCAATTTGAAGGCAGGGAGGGAATTTTTGACATTTTGATCGATACACAAATTTGTGAAGAGAGAGAGGGAATAAATAATAATGCCACTGCACATGGTGTTGCATGCCATTTCCTTCTCCTTCTTCTCTCCATTTTGCTTCATTAGCAACTCATCACTACGACTCTTTATCTTTTCTTTTTGCTTTCTTTACAATGATCTGTGATATTGGGATTCGTCTTTATTCACTTCTTTACAAATCCATTTTGTTTCTCTCAGAACTTGAATTCATCTGCTGAGCCTTTTCACCAATCCCATTTCGATTGTTTTTGGAGTTTCCCTATCTGTTGATGCGATTTTGTGATGGGTTTCTTTGATTCAGCATTTTAGTTCACTTTTTTCATCTGGGTATTTGATTACTGTAATAAAGAACAAGGACTTGATGAATTTTGGGAGTGGGATTTAGCAAATGAGTTGATAATTTGTTCCTAAGCTGTAGGTTTTTGGAATAGCTAGGCATTTTTTTAGTTCTTTTTTGGTCGATGGTGGAGCTTCAAGCTTGTGCTGCTGGTTTGGTTAATAATCCATGTGGATTATGTTCTACAATCGACCATGAATCCAGAGGGGAGAATGTGAATGTTATTGCACAAATGGCTGATGAGTTACAAAGAGAGAGGCAGAGAAATGCGGAGCTCGTGGAGAGAATATCATTTCTGGAAGCTAAATTGTTAGAGGAAAAAGTGAAGGATGCCCAACTTGCTGATGAACTGGTATGATTTCTCAGTTCTAATTTGTTTGTTCTTTTTTCACTCATTTCAATTGTATCTTTGTTTCATGTGCTCAATGCTCATTTTCAGGGAAGTTGTTCAAAGCCAGTGGGAAGAAGCTTCAAGAGGCTTAAAAGAAACAAAGAGGAAACAGGTAGCAATCAACAAAATGTTAAGAAAAATGAAACAATAATGAAGGATGGAACTCAGTTTTTGTCCCAAACAGATGCAAATCTAGAGGATCAATTGGTTAGTTGGATGAGTATGGATGAGACACAGTTTGTGCATTGTGAAAAGTTCAAGGAATGTGATATTACTGTAGATTGTGCAGATACAGATGAAACTGATGATGAAGAAGATTATAATCACGAGGGGAGGGAAATTCCTTTTGATCTCAAGGATTGGGAAATTAATGGAAATTCCAAAAGTTTCAATGATGCTAAACAAGATATATACCTTGATTCAAATACGGGATATTTGGAGAATCAGTTTGGTGCTGAAAACAAGCAAACAAAAGCTAAAGAATATGGAAAAAGACCGGAGCCTAAAAGTGAGGTAGAAGAGAGAAGTGAAAAGAACGAAACCAAAAACATTAAACTGTATGATGGAACATCAAACATCATTGCATCTGGGAATGAAGTTTATAAAGTAGGATTTCGAAACGTATCGCTTCAAAAAAAGCCTCCAAAGTTAGCCTTCTGTCCTAAAGAAGTAAAGGGAATTATTGAATCAGAAGTCTTGCCGCAGAAAAATGCTCAATCTCATACCATGAGGAAAATAATAGTGTTTTCATGTCTTGGTATAAGGCATGGTTGTGAAGAGATATACGAGTTAGACTTCAATCATTTCAGTATTCTAAGGAAAGGAGAGCCGTTCATTTCTCCTCAAAATCCTGGGGTAAGCAGTTGAAGATTTGTTGATGACTTGATATTATGTTTTGGAAATGTCGTGTTTCGACTTGTTATGATGTTAACTTGTGTCCTAAAGGACATTTTGCTCGCATGGAGTTACCTGCTTTAAACTTAGACATGTTAAATATTTTCATTTTTGACTCTGTCTATTGTCATCAATCTAAAAGGCTAAAATGAACTTTATTTGCTATCAGGAGCATGTCTTGTATGAGAATCCTGGTGTAAGGAGGAGAATTTTCTACCCCAATAGGCATAATCCAACATTATGTCCAGTTCAAATACTAGAGGAAGAGAAAGCTATGCGACCATTAGATGTTAACTGTCCTTCTTGCTTCTTTCTCTGTATCAAATATGGTGGCAGGACAAGGAATCTTCCACAGAACGAGTAAGACGGCCATTTTCCGAGAAGAGCGACGTCGTTATTAAAGTTACCTTTGCATAGTTCTGTTTATATATGGTTATTGACTGACTAGAATATTTTGCCACTGATTATGGCCAGGTATGTGAGGCAGCGAATGGGAAGAAACAAGCTGAAGTCATTTGGGCCACTCATGTGCAGGATGGCTATGTTAGCTAATATCCGCAGTGGGAGTTTTTTCTTCAAAGCCTTGGGAATTACACTTCTCTTCATGGCTGGTTTTCCAGATGACATTGTCCGCAAAGAAACCAAATACCGTAACTTGGACTTGCTTCAGAAATACTACAGGTATTGCTATAATTGCACTGAAAGTAACATAGCAGGAAAAAGAATGGTTAGAATGCAACCAAAGTCCCACATTGACTAGATAAGAGGATGATCACGAGTACATAAATGATAACAACTATCTTCATTAGTATGAGGCCTTTTTGGATGAAACCAAAAGTAAAACTAGAGGATTTATGTCCGAAGTGGACAATATCATAATTCATACCATTGCAAAGATATCTGAAAGTCTCTTGTCCCTTAACAAGAACAAAGAAGCATTTTTGACATATGGTTTATGGAGGATTGTGACTAGGCCTAAAGAACCTTGTTATTGTCATAATAAGAACAACCCTTTTCTAGCTAACTTGAATTATTTACCAAGATTCATTGCTAGTATGCTGCACTTGAGCAATGAACTTTCTTTTGCAGGACAGACAAAGATGCCGAAGGCGAGGAGTTATTTCTTACACACTTGACGACCGATAACATCGTAAGATCTAAAGATACAATCCCTCTACTATAATGGCATCATGAACTTGAGACCTTGACACAATTTGTTCAACACAGGATGACAAATTTGTTCAGGAGCAGCAAGTTGGAAGAACTGTTTCAAAAAAATCAAGGGGGAAAAGGCCAAGTAGTACTAACCAACAGCCTGACTCTTCAGACACTTCAACGAAATTTGGATTGGTAGGGTACACTTCAATCCAAACTCGTGCTGTGGCAGCATTTCAGTCACTGCCATCTCCATCTCAGGCACCAGTAGACAGTAACCATCCAATTCCAAATCCAATGGTTGCTAGTTCCTGCACTGCTATGGCCTCCTACCAAACTCAGAACCCATTTAATTATTTCCCACCAAACTCATTTGTTCCTCTTATGTATTGGCCGCCTCCAAATTCATTCAATCCAGGGCTTTACCCTTCACCTTATGCTTATCATTCTTTTCCATCAAGTGGAAATTATATCTCCTTCCAATCACAGCCTTATTGCAGCTTTCCCTGTAGCCCCTTCATGCCAAAAGCTATGGAAGAAAATGCAAAGAATGAGGACATCTCAGAAGAAACAGATAGTAATTCTGACAGTACTTCAAGCAGTAAAGATTAAAACATATACACAAGCAGCAAACGGTAATCCAGTCTCCTTTATGTTACTGTGCTTTATTTTGAGGTCCCACATCTCAGTTATTCCCTTGCATTTGTCTCTCCTTCAAAGTGGGTTAATCTGGCTGACTAAGTAACCACTCCATGTTTCTTCCATTTATCTTAATAAAAAATGATAGCCAAATTTTCTTTTTGTAGCTTCTTCACTCATCTTGACAAGGATAAGTTCTTGCTTAAAACCAAGATGAAAATTTATCAATTTAAGGTGATTTTACCATATCTTGATTTTCAATAGTATTATTACCGCCTAAAAGTTGTGAAAATCATGATTTTGTTATTTTCTTTTCTCTCTTTCTCTCTCTCTCTCTTTCTAGTACTAATTTTCTTCGTTTGGCTAGCTAATCAGACGTCCCTCCAATGAGGGTCCCAAAAATTCAATTATTATGTAGCAAAATACTGTGACAAGTGCATTTGCTTTTCTCATCTGTTTGTTTATCTTCTTTTTACATGAACAAATATTTCTTCTGATTCTCCTTCCAACCTTTCATTGCTTTTAAACATATAATTGCATCTCCTTCAATATAAGTATATATGTGCAGAGCCTGAATCTCTTGCCATTGTGCAGCTTTTATTACTACAAGAAGATAACTCAAGTACAACATTCCCATGGATCCTGAATAACCAGGCATCAATATGGTCAATGCATCATCATACACCATCTCTCCACCATTCATCCACACATACATATATACATACAACATCCATCCCTACATTCCCCTTTACCAACACAAAGCTCACAACAAGCACAACTTAGCATAATCCTAAAGAGCAAACAGAAGCAGCAGTGACCAGTACAGCCTGCATCAAACACACCCACTTTAATTTTACCTTACAACAGATGGATAAACCACAATCTTAATTATTCAGCCAAAACTCACTCCCCCATCTCCCTTAACCAGAGAGAGACAGACATGGATCATCTTGAGCAAGCTTGCCATAACTCAGTGCAGCTTGTTGGCAACATTGCACTGCTTCCTGATCTCACCCTTTGTGCCAGTTAGAGGATTGTTCTCGGAAAGGATGGTAATGGCTCTTGAGAATTCCTTGAAGAAATAGTCTTGCTTTTTGGCCATTTTCTTGACATATGGCTTTGTTCTCTTGTCTGTAGCTAGGTGATGATCCACTATCAGCAACCCTTTGTTGTCAAGTATGTTTCTGTAGTAGTTGTTGTCCAGAATCATAGGTGTACCACGATCATTTCTCACGTACTGAACAGCCTTGGGATCTGGGATCTCATCAGGACACTTGTACAACATGTGTTCTACATGGCTAGGGTTCAGCACAGGGTCTACCTGTGGGTAGAGCCGGTGGACCAGCTTCACACAGTGTGTTCTACCAACACTATGAGCTCCTACACAATACAATGAGTTTAGAACTAGTAAGTTTTCACCAATTCAAAAGATTTGGAAGATTCAGAGACCTTCATGGAACTTTTAAAAAAGTTTAGTGTTCAGATTCAGAAAGAAACATTGTAGAACTGTTAAGACTCATGTATCAAAAGTAACTAAAAGCTTTAGCTGTTTGGCTACTAAGAAGTTGACCAAACCTCCACATGTTGAACTCAATAATGGGGAAGGAACAACTTTGTAAGCTGTTTAACTACTTAGATTCAGAATCATTATAAAACTATTGAACTCATGTCTCAAAAGTGACTTTGCTTTAAGCTGTTCAGCTAATAAGAACTTCTCAAATCTCACATGATGAACTCAAAGATGGGAAAGGAACAACTTTATAAGCTGTTTGGTTACTGGTTTAGGTAAATATCTAATGCATTCTCCGGAGAATAAGTCATTTTTGGGGGAGAGACTACGTTTTTGGGATCTGCGTGCTCCTTGGTTAGAACCACTAAGGGGTTAGGGGACATGGAACATTTACCTAATAAAGCAACCACTCCAGGGGTATCAATACCCATGGCTGCAAATCTTTCAAGGACAACAGACATGCTTTCATTGTGGTCTGGAAGATACTCTTCCAAAATATCAGCTCTGCTTTTCCTTCCATCTCTTCTGCCTGTTTTTAGTGGGATGTAAGGCCCTCCAAGCTGCAAAAAAGGAAGAACCAAACCAACAACTTCTAATATAAATCAGTCAAGGAACAGAACAGAGAATGGAAAGAGAAGAAGACATATACTTACAGAAACAATGCCATCTCTGGCGGACAAAACAAGGATATCTGCACAGGACACAACTCCAGGGCACTCCCTTTCCACTGCCTCTTTAATGGTCTCAATATACCTGAAATTCCTAAGTCCAAAGCTTCTGTCTGTTTCCTTCTCGGACAAGGTCCTTCTTGTTGAATCCAAGAGCAGAGATGCATCACAGGACTGATCTCAACAATTTTATGTTGGTCAAAGAAAATCAGTAGGAAAAATTGAATTCCATGGAAAAAAAAAAAAAGAAAAAGAAAAAAAAGGAGATGGGAAGAGAAGATTACTTGAACACCACAGTCATGGAAGATGTTTCTTAGCCAAGAGAATGCAGTGTTCTTGTGGCGCTTGTAGAGAAGCCTAACTTGTTCTTTAATGATATCTTCAGCTTGAGGACATGTATCTTTGTAAAAGTTCATAACAAGACCATTGTCTTCCTCAAACTGAGCAGAAGCATATCTGAAAGAAACGGCCACAAAGGAAAGGAAGATGAAGAAAAACAGTGTCTTGGAACCCATTTCTGTGGTGGTTCTGTCAACACTGTCCACTGAACTTGCTTTTTTAGCTCACTTGGGTAGTACTTAAATAATGGAGAAAGAGAAAGAAAGATAAAGGACAAGAGAGAGAGTGATGGCAGCTGGGTTGTATTAAGAGATAAAAGATGGATCATTGATGATTTTATCTCTTAATTCTATACAAACAAATTACAGAACTATTGATTTTTTGTTGTTTAATGGTTTTCAACTACCTCACTTTTGGGTAACTGAACCAAAAAAGAAAAAGAAAAATGAACTTTAAGGAAATTTTGATGTGGGTTTGCATGCAATTTTGAGTTGTCTTTCAATGGCGCTGTGCTTTTTATTTACTGCTATGACAGTTTCTTTCATAAGCCTTTGGCCTTTCTTGTGGAATTTGATGAAACTTGTACGATGAGTCAGCAGAAAGTGCCGTTTCTATTTATTGTATTGTTGATGCTTGATGCACTTATTTCTTATCTACGTGTCCTAAAAGAATCTCAATATGGCTAAATCGTAAAAAATAACCTCATTTTTCGTGCGATTGAAAATCGAACTTTTGATTTTAGAGTTGATAATATAAATATTATGCCAATTAATTATGCTCATTTTCATCTCCAATTTTATCTTTTAATAGGACAAATTCTTACTTTCACTTCTCATAAATACTTTAAAACTATCTTAAAGTTTTTTTTTTTTTTTTAAAAAAAAATTGAGTTTCAAACAACATTAGACTTACTAAATTGTGCAACGATTCAAATTTTTGTTCTATTTATCATCTTTCCATTTAATAATTTAATTTTGATTTTAAACTT
The DNA here is from genome assembly GCF_009727055.1 of Benincasa hispida. Classification (NCBI taxonomy): domain Eukaryota; kingdom Viridiplantae; phylum Streptophyta; class Magnoliopsida; order Cucurbitales; family Cucurbitaceae; genus Benincasa; species Benincasa hispida. The sequence continues at coordinate 53,339,958 of NC_052356.1, read as the reverse complement.
GAAAAGTCTTATATTTGAAGGATAGTTTCGAAATGTTAATCTAGAAACTATATAGGTGCCTTTTAAACAATAATAAAATTAATTGTGTATAATATAATTTTAGCTTTTTTATATTGTTATTTTAGATAAAAGGTTGAAAATATTAATGAAAATTGTCATTAACAAAAATATTGACATTTATAATTTATTTACGAAGTGAAAAAATCCCAACTTTTTCTTAGGACTTTGACTTCCAATATACTCGTATAATATTTTACGCAACGAGAATCTCGAGGGTGGGAATCTCTTATAAATATCTTATTATATAATCGGGAAAAAGAAAACTATGGAATCGAAAAAATTTTGTACATAAAATTTTTAAAATCATTGTGGTGTCACCATCAATAAATTTAAATTTCACAACTAGGAACAAATTTTAGATTTATAAGTAATCAATCTAGATTATGTTTTATGATCAGATTAATATATCATGCGAGGATTGTTTAGATAATCTATTCCAAGGTTTGTGATTGTATTTTTGTCAAAAGAAATATTGTATTTATATTATGTTGCTTTTCTCGACTTGTTGTCGACATCCTTCTTTCCTTCACTGGTTGTAGCTTGTTACCTGTCACCTCCCTCCTGTTGTTTTTCCTGACTTGTTGTCGCTTCTTGTCTTAATTTGTTATATAGCTCTTCTTTCACTTAGTTTTCATTGTTTGATTCAGCCATCTTTAAGCCTCCTATGTGGAGCCCCCTGTGACTTTTTTTTATGGGCTTTCTCTGGTCGGTCCTTCGATTGAGGCCAACCATAAACCATTATTTTCTTGATTGTAGTCATGTTGATTCATTAAGTAGCTCTCCCTTCGCCCAATTGTTGTTGTTACATCTTATTTTTTTTTTTCTTATACCAATTTTTCCTATAGCTTTGTCTCTCGAGTGCCTCTTTGTTTGTCTATGCTAACCATGCGCCTTCAGATTGTCAAGGCCGAGTCGTATTTTTTTTTTTTTTAGCTCAGGATGTCAAGTTAGGAAATTTTTTAGGTTCAATCCTAACCTTAGCTGGGGTCGAGCATGCTGGCTTGTGCCCAGATTTGAGCAAGCTCCTTTTTCTAGGCCATTCTTGACTTGAATGTCTCATTCTTTCCTCGACATAATGCTGGAAGATAAGAAAATTTCCTATGACAACTTATCCGGTAACCATTTATTTATACTTGTAGACATCTTTAATGATAATAAATTTTCTAGTGCTTGAAGTTCCTCGGGTGTGGGAGAGCCTTTCCGACATGATCTGCCAATGTGTATGTGTCGGGTCTAACCACTTTAATCACTTGATATGGTCCTTCCCATGTTGACCCAAGTGCTCTTGCATTTAAATCTTGGGCATTTTGCATCATCTTCCTTAATACTAGGTCTCCTTCCTTAGAGCTTCCCACTCTTACTAAGGTTTTGTAGTATCTTGCTATCCTATTCTTATACTCTGCTACACAAAAATGTGTTGTCTCACAGTGCTCGTTCAATAGGTCTAAGATTAACCTCATTAAAGTTTCATTTCCTTGAGGATCAAACTGCTTAACTCTTAGTGATGGTATTCCAATCTCTACTGGGATTACTGCTTCAACCTTAAAAGAAAGAGAAAATGGGGTTTCTCATATAAAAGTTCTTGATTCGATATGCCCATATTACGATTGATAGTTCTTCCACCCATAATCTTTTTAATCCTTCAAGTTTTGTCTTTAAATTACGTTTAATGATTTTATTTACCGCTTCTACCTATTTATTTGTTTGGGGATGAACTGGGGAGGAATATCGATGTGTGATGTTGAGATCTATGCAAAATCTTCTAAATGTTGAATATCGAATTATTTTCCATTATTTGTAAAAATTGTGTTAGGGATCCCAAATCGACACATAAGGTTTCTCCAAACAAAATTTGTAACTTTTTTTTTTATTATTATAATTGCAAGTGCTTCAGCCTCGGCCCCCTTTGTAAAGCAATCCAATACTACCATGTCAAACTTTGTCTGCCTTTGCCTTGAGGGAGTGGCCCAATAAGGTCTATTCCCTAGGTTTATTCCCTATTGTGTAAAAGGCCACAGACTTACAATATTAGTTCATGGTTTAGGTGATTTCCTTGGGATTGGTGCGTACCGTTGGCATTAGTCACATGTTCTCACAAAGTCTCATGCATCTTGAAGCATGGTTGGCCAATAATATCCCTGCATAACATTTTTGTGGCATAGAGATCTTGCTCCAAAATGATTGCCACATATCCCTTCGTGAATGTCTCACATCACATATTCTGCCTCCCTATGTGTGAGGCATTTTAGCATGAGCAATGAATAATCTTGTTTAAGAGCTTGTGCTCGCCTTCTCAATCGCTTGACCTCTGCTTTTTCTGAAGGTAGCTCTCCGTTCTTCAAATATTTGATTATCGGATCCATCCAAGTTAAACTTCTCTGAGCTAACCTATTATACTAGGCTATTAATACAATTTTATCATCATCTCTTTCTTCTACCCTGGCCTCAACCTTGCCCTTGGTAGGTCGACCTCAGACCTGACTTTAGCTGTTATGGCCTCGGAGAGATATATTCTTTAATATCAATAGCCTCGGTTTTGGCCTCATCCTTAGTAGGGTTGGCCTCGGACTTAGTTTCAGCAGTCATAGAATCGGAGAAAATTTGTGTCTTCAATATCCATAGCCTCGACCTCAGCCTCGTCCCTAGTAGGGTTGGCCTCAGACTTGGCTTTAGCAGCCTCAGATTTAGAGAATTCTGACTTTTCCATATCCATAGTATCTTTCTCGTGTATGCTGGGCTCGAGCAAGATTTCTACCAAGACTATTCTGCTAAATTATGTCTCATATAATGCTGCTAATCTTACTAATGAATCTGCATTTGCATTCTGCGACCTTGGAACTTGCTTGATCTCATATTTTGGGGATGAAGCAAGTAACTCCTTAACCTTGGTTAAAAAATTGTCCTCCTTCGTTCTTTGGCGTGGTACTCTTCTGTTACTTGTTTTACCACTAACTGTGAATCACTCAAAATCAGAAGGTTAGAAATTCCTATACCTTTGGAAACTCTTAATACTACAATGAGGGTTTCATATTCTACCTCATTATTTAATGCCCGAAAATTGAATATAAGGGCGTACTCGTATCGTTCACCATCAGGGGATTCCGACAAAATTTTCGCACCATACCCTTTCATGTTGGACGATCCATCGATAGAAAGGGTCCATTGAGGGTCTAAACTCATCAAATGTGATTAATAGATCTTAGTCCTCACTCCACATGGTTGGCCTCAGACTCAAGCTCAAACTCAACCTCAACATTAGCCAGAGTCAACTTTTCTAAGAAGTCTGCCACTATTTTTCCCTTTATTGAAATCCTTGGCTTGTAGTGAATATCATGTTCGCTCAATTCTATTGCCCATTTCATATCACCTGACGTCTTGGGCTTTTGCAATACTTGTTTTAAGGGAAAGTTAGTCAAAATCATAATTTTATGTAGGGGTGATCATTGAAACCACTGAAATCGAACCGAATCGAAACTGAATTAATGTGATTCGGTTCGATTTGACATATATTAAAACTGATTTAATGCGGTTCAATTTGATTTCAAATACCAAAACCGATTTGAAACCGAACCGAACCATTTTTAAATGAATATATTAAAAATATATAATTATATATAATATATTTATATCTTTTTAGTTTTTAGGGTTTCGGTCTCTCAATCGCCTTCACCGTCAGCCATCCCCATCGAACTTCGAAGTCTCCTCTCTTGAAGATTGAAATCGCTCAACCTCCGTCCTACGTCCTCATTTGTCCTCCTCAAACTCCGTTGAAGCCTTCCTCTCTGAAATCGCTCCACCTCCGTCAAAGTCCTCCCTCGTCCCTCCTCGACCTCCGTCGAAGTCACCTCTCTGAAATCGCTTGACCTCCGTTGAAGTCTACTCTAACTGCAAGCAACCACCAACTAAACGATTTTGAATTTTTTTCAGTCCCAAATCTCTGTAGACCTCCAGTTCTGCAAATTTCGAGTTCTCCGATCTCACGTCTCATCCTCATGCAGGTACCATTTCTTTCTTTCTTGTTTTGTATGGGGGGGGGGGGGGTGGTTGTTTTGTTTCTAAGTCCTCCAACCTGAAGTCGCTCATTTGTTTTGTTTCTTTCGTGTTTGGTACCATTTATTCCATTTGTCTCAGTCACAAATTGGAAACGAAATATAGTTCAAACACATTTGTTCTCTCTTTTCTATTTGAAATAATTTGAAATAGTTTGAAATAATTAGTTTTCTGATGTTCTAAAATTACAATAATTTGAAATAATTAGGACATTGCAGATGTGAGTGACATTTCATTGATATTTGCAAATTGTTAATGAAGAGTTTACTTGAAATCAAACTTAAACTATGTTAGGCAAATATTATAATGAAGAGGTTTACACTAAATCAAGCTTAGTTATTGTAGGCAAATTGTCAATGAAGAGTTTACTTGAAATCAAACTTAGCTATTGTAGGCAAATTATTAATGAAGAGTTTACACTAAATCAAGCTTAGTTATTGTAGGAAAATTGTCAATGAAGAGTTTACTTGAAATCAAACTTAGCTATTGTAGGCAAATTATTAATGAAGAGTTTACACTAAATCAAGCTTAGTTATTATAGGCAAATTGTCAATGAAGAGTTTACTTGAAATCAAACTTAGCTATTGTAGGCAAATTATTAATGAAGAGTTTACTTGACATCAATAGTTATATTTCATTTATAAGCCAATATTTAACTTATAAATTACTATGCTTTAAATGTTAACAAAAATCCGTAGTAGTACATTGGCTATTGTAGGCAGATTGACAATTATTACAAAAATAATTAGGATATTGCAGATTTTTGTGTTTACTTTTAGTTTGGGTTTACCCCTTCAATATGAATCTTCATACATGTGTTTACTTTTAGTTTGTATATTGTAGGCACTAGGCAATAGGCATGATGTTGACGAGCTTGACAAATACAAATAGTAATACTGAGACTGAGACTGCTAGCAAGAGCAACAATTGTTCTAGTGTGAACGAAAATGATGACGTTGTTGTTAAGATTAGCATGCCTTCACCAGAACTACAACCAGCTTGAAAGTACTAAATGCTCTGAGTATAGTGATGATGATCTACATGCTAAATGTAATTATTGTGGCATGGTGTATGCATGTCATCCAAGAAAGAATGGAAATTCAACTATGAGAACGCATCTTGAACATTACTGTAAAAAAAAATCCTTATCAGATAAAAGACAGTAAGTTAGATATAACTCAAACGAAGTTGGTATTTAAGAATAAAGATAATGATGGGGGCGGTAATACAATAACAGTAAACTATAAGATGTTTACTATTAAGAATGCTCAAAGACTAATTGCTGAGATGATCATCATTGATGAGTTGTTCTTTAATTTATGGAGAATGAGGGATTTAGAGGTTTGTGGAGGGGACCTTGATGTTAGTAGAACTAAATTTTGTTATTCGTTCTCGAACTACAATTACTAGATATATTTTAGGAATATATGCTAGCTTGAGAGAACAGTTGAGAGACATTTTTGTGGAGGAAGGATATAGAGTCTCACTTATGACTGATAGTTGGACATCGATTCAAAATATTAATTACATGGTTTTGATTGCATACATTATGATAAAAAATTGAAGCTACATAAGAGAATTATTAGTTTCTCTCAGATTGAGAATCATAGAGGGGAGACAATAGCAAAAGAAGTGGAGAAATGTTTGAAACAGTGGGGTATTGACAAGGTTTTGACATTAACAGTTGATAATACTTCATCAAATGATACAGTCGTTGCTTATCTAAAGAAGCATTTTAAACATGGGTTTGTGTTGAATGAGGACTTTTTGCATGTTAAGTGTTGTGCACATATATTGAACTTGATTATCTGTGATGGTCTGAAAGATGTGAATGATATATTGATTCGAAGTTGAAATGCCGTGAGGTTGTTAGATTTTCTCCTGCTAGACTTGTTAAATTTAAGAAGTGTATTGAAGATGAGAACATATCTACTAAGAGTATGTTGTGTCTTGATGTTCAAACTAGTTGGAATCTATATACTTGATGCTTGATGCAGTTAAAAAGTTTGAAAAAGTATTTGAGAGGTTAGAAAACTACGACACAATCTACATGAATGAAGAGAGTAAACCAACCACCGAAGATTAGGAAATTGCTAGAATTTTTACTAAGTTCTTGTTTGTATTCTATGAAGTAACTGTTAGGTTTTCAGGGTCTCTTTATGTTACTTCCAACACGGTCTTCCATGAGATTAGTATTATTTAGAATTGCATAAAGAAATATTCAAGTGTAACTGGTCCTGATAATTTGTTTTTGCGTGACATGGCTTTGAAAATGCAAGAGAAGTATGATAAGTATTGGGAGAAAAGTGAGAAAATAAATTTCTTTTTATATGTTGCTTTTGAGATGAAATCTCTTATGTATTGTCTGAATCAAAGGTGGAGTTTGTTTTGAGAAAACTGTTTGCTAAATATACTTTGTCATTGCTTACCCATCCTTCATCTTTATGTTCAATTTCATCATCTTAAATGTTCAAGGATTGTGCAAGTATGAGTCAACCTTCGGTTTGTAGTGATAGTAGTAGTATTACACCTTCATCTAGAACTACTACTTCTACTATTAGTACTGCTTCAAATATTTTTCGTTTTGATTTTGAAGATATGGAGGAAAAGGATACACTAATTGTGGAAACAGAAGTAGATATTTACTTATTGGGGCCTCGTATTAAATGAGAGGAGAAATTTTATATCTTAGATTGGTGGAAAAGAAATTCTTCTAGATATAAGGTTTTTAACCAAATTGCACGAGATCTTTTAACAATTATGGTATCCACAGTTGCTTTTGAGTCTGCATTCAGTACTAGTGGGAGAGTAATTGATCTTTTTCATTCCACGTTAGCTCCAACCACAATTGAGGCACTTATATGTGCAGAAAATTGGTTACGTTCAAAAGCAATTAGCGTTGATCTTCAAAGATATTTGGAGGATATTGTAATTGTTGAAAAAGATTCGTATCTTTAAAATATTCTTTCTATACATCAAATATATTTATATAATTAGTATTTTAATCAGAATCATTTTTGTAGACCTCAAAACAGGTTTAGAGGCAAAAATGAAAGAGAGGAACGAGAAGGAGAAGAATGTGAAAGAGAATGTGGCTTGAACAAGTTTGTAACTTTTGTGTTTAGTGGACTTTGGAATTTTAATGTTTGTAGTAATTTTATTTATGTTTGATGGACTTTGGAAATTTTATTTTTGTATTGTAGTACTTTTATTTGTGTTTGATGGACTTTAGAACTTTTATATTTGTATGACTTGTATTTACTATTTATTGTGGTGGACTTTCGAACTTTTATATTTGTATGACTTGTATTTATATTTAGTGATGTGCACTTTGAAACTTTTATGTCATTGTTTGTGGAACAAGAACTTTTTTATATTTGTAATACTTATATTTTTAGACTTTGAAATAATTTTTAAATTTGTTGTTGAACTTGTAGTGTTATTAGTAATCTAGACTAGTAATACCAAACAATGACTTTATTTTTAAATTTGTTGTTGGTTGTAGTGTTATTGTCAAACTATATTTTAAAATACATTGTGATCAAATTGTAAAAATTTAGAAGACATGAAAAATCAGGAAAAACATTTAAAAAAAAAAACCGCTAAACCAAACTGTATAATGTGGTTCGGTTTAGTTTCAGAAAAAAAATTCTAAAATTTGTGGTTCGGTTCAATTTGAGTGTCGATCCAAACCATGAACACCCCTAATTTTATGTGCTTCAAAGCAGGGGCATAACCTTCTTGTCGAGACGATTAATGCACGCGCAAGCTTTTCTATCTGTGGATATCTGGTTTCAGCCCCTACCATTGCATTACTCGTATAGTGAATCGGGCATTGATTCCTATTTTCCTCCTTGATCAGAACTGAGCTCACTGATGTGTCATATGCTACTAAATAGAGAAATAGTTCATTCCTTGGAATTGGCTTGACAAGAAGTGGAACTTTACTTAAGTATGCTTTCAGTTCTGAAAAAGACTTTGTCACATTCTTCTGTCCATTTGAACTGGGATCCCTTCTTTAAAATTTTTAAAAAGGAGAGACACCTATCAATTACTTCGGTGAGAAAACTATTTAGAGTTGCTATCTTGTCGTTAAGACTTTGAAGTTTCTTGAGATTGGTTGGGGTGGACATGTCGAGGATTGCTTGAATTTTGTTTGAATTGGCTTTTATCCCTCTCTAATGAATCACAAAGCCCAAAAAATTCCCTAATGTTACACCAAAATTACATTTGGTAGGATTTAACTTCATATTATACTTGCAAAGGATCTGAAACGCTTTTTCAAGGTCAGCCTCATGTTGTCTAACTTTAATAATACTCTTTACTAATATATCATCTACGTACACTTCCATGTTTTTTCCAATAAACAGAGTAAACATGTTATTTACCAATCTTTAATATGTAGCTTATGGATTCTTAAGTCTGAATGGCATGACCATGTAACAGTATGTACCTTTACTTGTAATGAAGGAAGTTTATGTACCTTTACTTGTAATGAAGGAAGTTTTCTCTTGGTCTGGTCCATTCATCTCAATCTGGTTGTACCCTAAATATGCATCCATGAAAGTCAACATCTCGTGGCCAGCTGTTGCATTTACTAACTGATCTATCATGGGAAAAGGAAAACTGTCTTTTGGACAAGTTTTATTAAGATTAGTGAAGTCTATACACATTCGTCACTTACCATTTGCTTTCTTCACCAAAACTACATTAGACTACCATTAAGGATAATAGACCTTTCTAATGAATTTGGCTTTCAACAAATCGTCTATCTGACTTGCTATGATCTCGTTCCACTCTTGATTAAACATTCGCCACTTTTGCTTTACTGGTCTGAAATCTCTATCCATAATAAGGTGATGTACTATTATGTTGGGATTAATTATGGGCATATCCTCATGTGACTAAGCAAATGTGCCAACATTCTTCCTAAAAAAATATGATCAAGCTCGCTCTTTGCTTTGTTCCCATTCTAGTTCCAATATTTACCCTGTTATCATTTGTGGTGAGTGATATTGATTCCAAATTTTTTGTTGGTTGGCTTCAACGTCAACTTCGACCTCTCCCATTTTGGGGATTTGATTGTTCCTTCTTTCCTTTCAGGATTTGAAATTTTCTTCCAATCCAGGACTTCTCCTCTCGAAATTCCTTGGGTCGGCCTCGACCTTTTTCCTTTGGTTGGGAGACTAGTCGTTTCTTTTTTCTATGGAAGAATGAAGATTCTTTTTCGCTCCGGGTTCTCCTTTCTTAAAAGTTGAACAGTCGACCCCGTCCTAGGCCAAACAAACATGTTTTGGCTCCACTTCGTTCCCTTCATTGTCTTTCTTGTTTGCTACTTCAACATATAGCTTCAAAACCTTTAATTTCTCTAGTTTGGGGTCGTGGGGATCTAATTCGCCCACCCTAATGGGTGGCGATCTTGATCCATACCATATTCTTTGTCTTTCATAGGGGGATCCTCGGACCGAGGTCAAGGAGCTTCTTTTCCCTCCAGTCTTGTCGATGGTGGTATTCTTGGTTAGATTCATCTTTGTCCAAATTCATGCTTATGAACCTTTGACTCATTCTAAAAAGATCTTCTAAGCATGCTCTTGAGTATTCCTCCCCACAGACGGTGCTAATTGTTGATGCCAAATTTTGACCAAACGAGCGTACCTGATCTCCACGGGGCAACAATATTAAATTTTTTATTTTAGGGGAAGAGTACTCGTCTGCAAGCAAAATGAAACTTGTTATAGGTAACAGAAAATATTACATTTACAAATATTAATCACTTTTACACTTTCTCTATACAAATAAATGTCTTATTAAAGAATATTAAAAGATCGATTATTCCACGTGGGATTAAAGGATTCAAACATCTTACTTAATTAACAAAACTTTAATTACAGGTAATAGAAAAATATTACAGTTACATTTTTTGTTAAAAAATTGTATAAGTGAGATATCGAACCATTTGGTCTTTAAAATAGTAATCAGTGTCTTGTTTATTGAACTATACTTAAATTGGTTTGTTAAAAGTATCTAAATAATAATAAATGGCCGACCACTAAGTTGAGCATTGTCAACATGAACATAACTCAGCTGGCTTACGCACAAACACTCGATCAAAAAGTTAGAGATTGAAATCTCTCACATCAAATATTGGAGAGAGAAAAAAAGGCAAACCACTGTGAAGAGTACTAATATAGTAATTGCACACATGTTTTCGCTAATTTTTAACACGGTTTGCAATTATTTTTTTAGTTGAACGTAGATGAGAAGATCTGAATCTCAAATCTTTTTAGTTAGGATGAGTTTATTTTGAAAACTATGCCTTATTTTAATACTAAGAAGAAACTATATGTGTGTGAGGGTATGTAAAAAGCAATGGATGATGATTTTTCATCATTTCTTTGAAGTCTTGAGAAATGGGTTTTCATGATTCATTTTGTGGAAGTGGAAGACACACATTGTGAGTCATTCTATTCTACCACACTAGAGACCATAGTAGTACTTCATTTTACTGTACTATATTAATAAAAACACAGTGGAAGCCATCATCATCTGGTCACTTTCAACCCAGAAGAAATTCAATATTCCTTTAATTTGCATTATTGGTGACACAAGTTTGGGCTAACCTAAGTACCTAGCTTAATGAGCATAAATTTTTGTGTCCATTAAGCTATCTTGTATAATTCCTAAGTGATTAGTCAAGATTTTCTTCTATTAATTTAAGTGGTTTTAGCCTTTCATCGATGGGATTCGTGTAGATTCTTCTCTTTGAAACATTTTTTATTAAATTATTTGAAGGGTTTTTTTGTTTTTGTTTCGTTGTGTCTTTATCCTCATTTATTTTATGATTGTGTTTTATTTATGTTTTGATATGATACTGTGAAGCCTCATTCTTTTTATCGTAATTCAATACACTTGAAAAAAAAAGTACCATATAAAAATAAATGCAATGTGTATAATAATATAACTAATTGAGCTATATTGAGCTAAACATCTATATTATTTATTTTAATATTGTGTTAATTCAAAATATATGCTCTTATTTTTTTAGGACAATATATGCACTTATCAATTCTTTTAAACCTTAAAATTTGATCTTTTTTTTTTTTCAGCATTTTCTTACTGACCCCTATCCCAATATTTGTTGTACCAGAAAAATATTGGGAACAATTAGGTTGGACCTAAGTTCAGTTCATGCATACTATTTTTCTTGCATAATAAAAAAAAATATGGCATGTGACATATTTTGGATCGCATAAAGATAAGTGCGAATCTACACAAGTAATTTTTTTTTTTTTTTAAATATTGATTGAGATTATATTAACCAGATACTTTATTAAATATAGTTGGATATAATGACATGACCTAACCTTCAATATGAAATATGATATTTTAAGTTGAACAACCTATGTTCTGAAGATCCAAATATTTAATTTCTTGGACAAGACATATCTCAATCAATTGAGTTATTCTCACACACATAAACAAAATATGATAGATTTATATTTTCATTTATCATATTTAGTATGACAAATGAAGGGAAACGAAACATTAAACCTCCAACTTTGTGAGAAAAATATATATCAACTAAATATCACCATAGTAAAAAATTTGCCCTTTTGATTAAAAAAATGTACTTTATGGGAAAGTAATAATTAATTGAAAAAATATATATACATCAGAAGCGAACTTTCCAAAAAGCTTGAAAAAGTAGTTTTGGATCTTTTTTATTTTTTGTTGGGTGTTTAAGATCCTTTGCCCAGAAGAATCAAATAGATACAAAATAACAATGAGAGCATGAAAATGAAAATCGAAATGGAAATGGAATTATTATTATTATTATTACTATGGAAATTGAAATTAATTTTTAGATATTAGAATTTATTGGGGCCGTTGGGATATTCTTTGATGAAATATTATTTGGCTGGTATTCTAGCCAGCCTCATTCTCAACCTTGTGTGAAAAAAAAAACATTCTTTTTTCCCAAATAATAATAATAATAATAATAATAATAATAGCATAAAGTAAAATAGTAATTTTGGCATCAATCTTGTCAATTTATATCAAATTTATTCCTAAATTTTCAATTTCATAAAATGACAATTCAAAATTTAAAAGTTGTTCAATCCTAACCATCTAAAAGTTCACGTTTCAAATAATTTTGGTATCTTTTATGTGTTCAATAAATTATAAAATAAATATAGAATATGAGGTTAATACAATATGACAATATGAGATTAGTGTGTTAAAATTAATAATAGGGACGACGTTATATTTAGTATTAATATTATGTTGGCATAGTTGTGTTAGCCTCCCTCAACATTTTTAAGGTCAACTTAAAAGGCTATGCATGGAAGAATTTTGATTTAATGAAAACATAAACGAAAAATTAATGGATAAATAAGAAAAAGAAAAATGGTAAATTGTAAAAACCACCCTTGAAATAAGATGATAATTACAATTATACCTTTAAACTTTTAGTTTTAAAAATGGAAACTTCAAAATTATATAAATGTTTAACTTCGGTCAAATTAGACCTTCAAACTAACATAATTGTACAAATTGTAACATTTGTATAAATTTAATGTTTCAATTTTTATCATGTGTAGGTCCAATTTCTATATTAATTATAAGTTTGAAAGTTTAATTTTAACACTTATGGAAGTTTAGGGGTCTAATTTTTAGACCCTAAAAATTTAAAAGTGTAATTGTAACTATCACCATACTTTAAGATGATTTTTACAATTTGCCCAAGAAAAATTATGGAAGGTACTTACAAAATGCTGTGAGGATGTGTGATTGAGAAAGCAAATAAATCATCTACAAAAAGTTAAAAGCAATATGGGAACCTAAGGTCTGTTTGGTTGGTAATTCAGATTCTATTTTATACAACCTGATTTACGTTTTTATAAACTGTTTTTAGATTCTCAAATTCAAAACGTGCTAATTCTAAAAACAACATTTTTAAGTTTTCATTGTATACAGATTTTGAATTTGAAATTTAAAGTGCAGAATTAAATTAAGTAATGATAAAAACATTTAGAAATGTCTCAAGTCATGTTATAAACTCAATTTTTCAAAAAAAAATAAAAAAATTGTATTGTGTAATGTATTATAAATTATATAATATTACAAAATAATAATTATACAAATATTTTAACATAAAACACATTAAAAAAAATAAAGTAATAGTAGTTTATTGTCAACTAATATTTAGTGGATAAGCACAGTTAGTTTTATGATTTATAAATATAATATCAAACACATTTTTAACAATTATTTAATTAGAATCCACTTTTTGAATATGCTATCAAAAAAACATGAAATAAAACTCTATTTGCATTAAATCTCTTGATCTCCATTTTTCTATTTTTTTAATCTTAAAATTAATTTTCTAGAATAGAATAAAACCAATAAACAAATTCTAAATCAAAGAATGTTTGGAATATAATGTTGAGTTCTAAAGTTTGATATTAATATGTTAGAGTTAGAAAGTCTATGTATTTGATACATAATTGTAAGATAAAACTTTTTAGTAAATATATAAACTTTAATAATAAAAACTATTAAAATTATTAAGTTATTTAACATCATCCTCCATTTAAATAAGAAAAAAACTAGGTGCAACTGAGCTGCACTCCAATTTCTATGCATCTAATTAAAAATTATCATGTGATAATTATAATTTTTTTTAAAATAAATGATTAAAAAAATCATTTTGTTTGAATAAGAAAAGGAAATGTAGACTTAGATGTTTAAATAAATGCCTCTTCTCGTGACTTTGATTTGTGCATTTTAATTTGTTTTAAAAAAACAAGCCGGTGGACCAGGTTTCTTTTGTAATCGCCACAAACGACGGAGCTCACGGCTTTTCAATCAACAATTGGGTGCCGACACTAGGTATACAAATTATATTATATATTTATTTATATATTTTGTAAAAGAAAAAGAAAAATGTTGGAAACGGTAGAACCCTTAGAACGACGAACATTAAATCGTCAAGGCGAAGTTTGCTCTCTTTAAGACGTTTCGCGACTCTGCTCAAGTGTGTAGGTCTGAAAATTGTCACGTTGTCCTCAGGATAAAACAACCAAAGGAAATCCGATCAGAAATGTACTGTTACCGACCGGAACACACACCCTTTCTAAACCCACTGCTCGAAAAACTTAAATGGAGGAGGAGAGAAAAATGAAATGAGAAGTGAAGAATGAATTGTGTCTTTCGAACTGCTAAAGGTCACGCCTTTTATAGGCCTTCAGCGTCGAACCTTAGGGAGCGAAAAAGGCTCTCCGTCATAGAATGTGCGTGGACGGAACGAAACAGGCGGACGAAGCAAAACAAAAATAAAAATAAAATAAAATAATAAAAATAATATTTTTATTAAAATTAATAATCACACGCGCTCGCCTCGCCCGACCGGACGACAGTGGCGAGCGTGTGGAACGTCCACCGAACCCACATTGATCTACGTCCTCACTCCCTCCTTGGGGTCCAAACTCAAAACTCAAGATTGGAGTACATAAGACTTCTAACACAAAATTTTCTAAGTGGATTCTGTAACCAAAAGGTTGGTTCCCTCTTCTTTTAAAATTTAAATTTTCATAAAAAAAACTATTATAATTATTATTTTAATATAATGGTTTGAAAAATTAAAAATCTTGTGGTAACGAATACTGATCGTAGGATGGCCACCGACAGACACTAAGCACGAGGTGGATCCCACTATCAATGCTTGATTCGACGTTGTGGTTACGTAACGTTTTCTCCTAAGTCAAAGTTCGGTTATTATAGCGTTACTCTAACTCAAGATACTTCTTATTTTCCCGATAATATATACCTCATAAATAAATACACCGAGATTCCTCCCTAAGGTTAACCACTGAACATATTCAGGTTGGTAATTCAATTTGTAAAATATCTAAACCTAATTCAATTTAGTGGTTTAGATAGTAATTTGGGCGGGTTATAATGGATTGTTTGTGACTCTCGGGTCTCTCCCACATGCGTGGAGTTTAAAAGTTTTGATAGGAAGTGGCTCATCAAAGTTTTGGATGAGGAGGCTATTTAGATTGGCTTATATTATATTTCCATTTCTTGCAGAGAGGGGAATCGTTTCAACTATCTGATTATAGAGTATAACTTGATGGATATCATTCGGACCCTTAACGATCAGAATATCGTTTTGATTGAAAACAAAGAACGTGGTGGACACAACTTTAATGCTTGTCAAGTGTCTTGGCATTGTCTCTTTTAGTTTTTGTAATCGGTTTTGTAGTTTTGTTGTCAACCATTCTTTGGCACAAACTACTATTGGTATTTTTGTTCCCAGGCTTTTCCTTCTTCGCAATTGAGCAGGATGTCTACTGGGAGGATAATTATCCAAGTTGGGTGTCCTCTATCCATTACAAGAATTTTGGGATCTAATGTCGGTTGACAACCGACATTAAAGATCGTGTTATAAAAGGTCTTTAATGTCAGTTGTATCTAATGTTGGTTTTAAACCAACATTGTACACCATCTTCAATGTCAGTTTAAAACCGACATTAAAGATCTTTTATAACACAATCTTCAATGTCGGTTGTCAACCTACATTAAAGCCTTTTAATGTCAGTTTTAAACCGACATCAAAACCCAAAATTATTGTCCATTTTTTCAATTATTGTCCCTTTTTTTTAAATGCAATTGTCCAATCCATTTTTAATGTCGGTCAAAAAGTTAAAAATGACATTATAATAATTTATCCACAAACAAGAATTGTTGTTATATATTAAGATCTCAACAAACACAAAAATTTAAATCTAAATTTTGCTCACAAAGTACAAATAATAGTTAGCTCCCAAAGAGAATAATAAAATTTATAGTTACAAAGCAGTAGTTGATTGCTTACGTATCAAAATCAACCCAAAATAAAATCTTAATTGCTTTTGTTTATACAACTTAACTTTCAACAAATACAAAAAATTAACTCAAGATTGAGAGAGTTCGTTATCTACTTTGGAGTGTCATTATTATCCCAAAAAATTTGTAAAGAAGATATGCTTACTTTATATAAAATCAAGAATACTTTAAAAATAAATGAATCATACTAAAAGAAATTACATGAAGTATGGAAACTATATTTATACAAACTTAACAAAAGGAATGAATGCAAAACTTGCTATTTTTTCTCTATTCTATGGATGAATTTGTTATGCCCTCTATCCAGAACCTCCCTATACTCGCGCGAGCGATGTCATTGAGAGTATAAACAAATAAATATAAGTTGTGTTAGTATAAGCAATTTATAAATAACGAAAGAAATGAATTCAACCCATAAACAACTTCCATAGCTGCACAATAGTCATTGTAATGATCCCAAATTTCAATACTAAACTAAGGAACATTACCTATTTTAACCTATAACTAACTTTATAACTCTGATATTTTAGAAAAAAATTTGGCAACATAACAACATTACCACAACAATACAAAAAATTTTTACTTTAACACCTGTACAAAGAAATGCACTTCCAACAATATTCAAACAACAATCTTCTCTCAACAGAACAAACAACAGAAACAACAATGATTTACAAAAAGTCGGATCTGATTACTCACTTGACTTCAAATCTCAAAAATTGTCACACGGGCATTCGATCTTATACCTCCAAATTCATGGACTCAGTTCCTATCAATGAAATGAAAAGCCAAAAAACAAAAACTCAACAAAGTTCAAAATTCCATCAATCCAAACAAATATCACAATTTGTATTCAGTTATCCTATCCCAGTCTGTCATAAAGCAAAAGATTATAACAACATTGGTTAATCACAATATTCAGTAATCCTAACGCAACATTGGTTAATCACAATATTCAGTAAAGATTGAATATCATGTACCAGTTTCACTATCTACTTCTATGTCTGCTGTATTAAGTTCTTCTAGGTTCTGCAATCCATCATTATAATTCAAGTTATTGCTCAGAAGACAAAATAGAACAACTGCTATATATTATGTATGAAAATTAAACATTTTCCTCGCTGAAAATCAGTAGGAAAAAGTATAATATTTATGTTATATGCCTTTATTTCTTGTTATTTTACCTAGGCAACAGTTGGCACAGTGGTAAGATCAAACTCATCAGTGTTCAGGGTCGATGGGTATACAAATATTACCTGTGGAATAAAAAGGTTTACACGTTATATAAAAATTCAATTCAATTAATGCCAAACAAAAAGAGGAGCAAATTCATCAGTTGCATCAATACATGCAACCATAGAACATATTTCATTTTCTTCATGCTGATTCAAATAGGAAAACATTTGCTTCTTCCAACATCTGAATTTAGTTTATATGCACAGTTATCCAAATTATTCCCAAAGCTACAGCCATAGAACATATTTCATTATAATTATTCATGAACAGATTTCTTCATGCCCTTCCAGAAGTGCACAATATTGCCCAACTGCAACACCCATTCTTCATTCGGGCATATCGTGAGGGCATGAGAAATTGATTTCAAATGCATCCTGACGAGCGAGACGTAAATATTGGATGAAATGAACCTATTCTTGGTATTTAACACAATAAAGGAGTTGTAGACAGTGATCTTACAACTCTAGTTTGTTCAACTCGATCGATAAATTCTTCCCAAGTAGCTTACAACTCCACATTAAATTTTCATGTAACGTGTGATTCTACTTTTATATGGAATAACATACATCAGCATTCAAAGTTTACCTGTAGGGCGGTTGGTGGAACTGAAAAAGGAAAAATTTTCGACAGAGAAGTGGATTTGGTCGATGACACGACAGATAAGTGGATTTGATCGATGGACAACGATAGATTTGGTCGATTGGTCGACGACACGGTGGAGAAGTGGATTTGGTAGATGACACGACAAAGAAGTGGATTTGATCGACGGAGAACGATAAATTTGGTCGATTGGTCGACGACACGGTGGAGAAGTGGATTTGGTCGACGACGACGGACAGATCTAGTCGATTTGGTCGACAAAGAATGGACAGATCTGGTGATTTGGTCAACGACACAGTAGAAAAGTGGATTTAGTCGACGGCGAACGTGTAGGAATGTATCGACAGCAGCGGAAGCACAAGGAACATCTAGGCACTCAAATTCACTAATTTTAGCAAACTATAAAGCATGCTTTTGCAGAAAAAAAAATGAATTTCAAGACATACCTCTTGTAGAAATTCTTCAAAGCTCCTTCACTAACTGCTATCTTCTCCAAATATTGTTGTAGACCACCTCAAGATCTTTTCCACTATTCTTTTGGTGCTCTAGATTGAGTTATGGGACTCAAAACAAGCTTGAATCAAGGGTAGAAGGAGAAATGCTCACTGCAGAAAATCAGCTGAAGAACTCTTTCTTCAAATCAGTTTTTCTCTCAAAATCTCTATAGATTGCATGCCCGATTTTCACTCCAATCTTTTCATTATATTGCAGATCAACATGCAAAGAAAAGAGTTATATGAGTTGCAGCTCATGCTTGGAGAAGACAAGGCCAAGATAATGACATTTGAGTGAGCTACTTAGGTGATGGAGAATGGAAAAACTTCTTTTTCCATTTTGTGTGTATTGTTTTCCAATTTTTCAATTTTATCTAAAAATCAAAATTTGATTTTAAAACTCTATTTTTATTCTAAAAAAGAAAATTTAATTAATTTCATAAATTAATTATTAAATAAAACTTAATTAATTTAATATCAAATATTAAATTAATTTTAACACATATTCATCTTTATATATTTAAATCATATTTAAATATATAAATTTTCCTATTTCATTTAATTCTAAAATTAAACATATAATTATATCTTATATAATTACTAATTCCCTTAATTCTAATTTAAACGTTTCAAATTAACTCATCATGCTATTTTAGAGCTAGTTTGTTATGAGCTAGTAAGGGGACCTCGCGGACCTATAGGTCATGGGTTCCAACGATCCGAGATTAATTGACTATACTCATTAGACCAAATTAATCCTCATTCGTTAACTAATGGGTCACCCCACTAAAGCCCATAGTTGCACTCCTCTCACTGTAGATATATTATGTCCATATGATTTAACCATAATCAGCAAGTCGACCCTTCACAGTTCGTAATAACGACTGGGTCAAATATCTGTTTTACCCCCGAGATTAAGTCATATTTCTTAAGTCCCTACTGATCCTCTAATGAACAACTGGTTTGTGATCCAATCATTAAACCAAACTCTCTCAGCCCAGTGAGAGGGTGAGACCCCTTGTTCAAGACCTGGATTCAGTACTTGAGAGAACAACCTTTCTTCTATCCCTAAATTGGATAGGTGTGAACTTCGTTTTGCACCCTATGTCTCCAACTATCTATCCGATCTTACCTCTGAAATGGGAGTCTTATTGAGCTGGCGTTGTTGAGCCAACCCTTAACTATGCAAATCTAAGGGCAATCTCGAATAAACAGGAGTTCATAGTTAGATCAGGATTAAGATACCTAGGTCATCTAGGTGAAATAGTCAGTCTTAAACAGTAAACAACATTATAAAGTAAGAGTGACTTATTTCTTGGTCCTAATCTTATGCAAACTCATTGCATAGGATGCCCCCACTCCTCATGTCATAACATGTACGAATTAGGATCACATCCTATGTAGCACTTTACAACCTTTTGTAACAACTATATAGTAGGCCGCATCCAATGGTGTCATCAGAATAAGGTACCCAATCTCATTCATGTACCATAGATCATTTTGACTATTTACTCGAAACTGATCCACTCTTATGTCTCCACATAAAGTTCAAGTACTCATAGAATAGTCATGGGTCTTAGTTTATTGAATTTAGACTTTCATACAATTTATGAGATCAATAACAAATATATTGATAATAGAAAATGTTTATTATTTTACAAACTGTGAGTTTTTAGGATATAAAACTCAACAATACTCCCACTTGGACTAAAACTTCAGTGGATCAATATATACAAATATATACAATGTTGAGCTTACATGGAGAGAATAAAAAGTACAAATACAATAAACTAGGGCATTACAATACCCATAAATTCTCCCACTTACCCTAGTGACTCGTAGATCTAGTCCTACTAAGTGACCCTCGAACACTTTAGCCGAGAGGGCCTTCATAAATGGATCAACTAAGTTATCTTGGGAAGCAATCTGGGTGACAACAATGTCTCCTCGGTATACAATCTTCCTGACGAGATGGTACATCCGTTCGATATGCTTTCACTTTTTATGGCTTTGTGGTTCCTTTGAATTTGCAACTGCTCCACTGTTGTCACAATAGAGAGTGACAGACAAGTACATATTAGGAACTACTTCCAGATCTGTCAAGAACTTTTTAAGCCATACTGCTTCTTTTACTGCTTCACTTGCAGCAGCATACTCAGCTTCCATTGTGGAGTCTGCAATACAACTTTGCTTGATGCTCCTCCACACCATTTCTCCCCCGTTCAGAGTGAATATTGACCCCGAGGTTGATTTTCTCGAATCAATATCGATCTGAAAGTCAGAATTAGTGTATCTAGTAAGGATCAGATCCTTAGCACCATACACGAGCATATAATCTCTCGTTTTCCACAGATACTTGAGAATGTTTTTAACAGTAGTCCAATGGTCATGACCAAAATTGGACTGAAATCTGCTGACAATTCCTACGACATAGCATATATCGAGACAAGTACACAACATTGCATACATCAAATTCCCAACTGCAAATGCATATAGAATTCGATTCATCTCCTCAATTTCTTGAGGTGTCTTAGGACTCTGTTCCTTAGACGGGTGAATTTCGTGTCTGAAAGGTAAAGATCCTTTCTTGGAATTTTGTATTTTATACCTAAACAACATCTTGTCTATATAAGATGCTTAAGAAAATATCAATTCTTGCGATTCCGAACTATTTGGATTTCAAGAATATACTATGCTTATCCCAAATCTTTCATTTGGAATTGTGAAGCCAACCATCTCTTAATGTCAGCTAGATATTCTACCTCATTCCTAATGAGTAGAATATCATCAACATACAATACTAGAAAAAGCGACAGTTTTGTTGACGATTTTATTGTAGACACAGGGTTCGTCAATATTTTGTTCAAAGCCATAAGATTTGATCCCAGCGTCAAATCTCATATTCCAGGATCTAGAAGCTTGTTTTAATCCATAAATGGATTGATTAAGATTGCGAACTTTTTGCTCTTGACCCTATTATATAAACCCTTCTGGTTAAGACATATAGATACTCTCTTCAAGATAGCCATTCAGAAAAGTTGTCTTGACATCCATTTTCCATATTTCATAATCATAAGATGTGACTATTGTTGATTATTTAGGAACAGATTGCTTTATTTATTTATTAAGGACGGATGGGGTTGTACATGAATTCATGCGTTTGCACCCATGTGTCTGAGGTCATGCGTCAGAATGAAGATGCGTTAAACTAATATGCAATGACCACGTGTTCCTATCACAAGTTTTCTTACGCTTACGTCAAGTATAATGCAAACGCAACTTTCTCAAGTAATTCGAGGTCGAACACAGTGACTTGTCACTCAATAATTCTTGTGAAGCAATGCGTTTGAGGCGATGAAAAGAAAAATAAAAAGAAGTTTAATGGATGTACAGACTATTCCTACTCCTAACTAAACAGATTGAGCAATAGAAGACTTGCAATGAGAATAAGTAGAGACACAATAACCATTAACGCATAGTAATATTTATCATCTTAAATCACCCGAGTAATCCCAGCTCATTGTAATTACGCGTCGCACACCTCGGTGGTCAGCCGCATGACTATATCTCTATAGTGCATGGTTATGTCGAGCATAAGATTGTGCTTATCTCTAGGAACAATACAAACTTTGCTTTAGTGCGTTCCATCTCTTACCTTCTCAAGCAGTTAGACGCGGCTATTTAATTTATAGATAAGCAATGCAACATCCCATAGATGGGCGTTGCTACAGCCTTTCACCAAACAAAGAGGATTAACTCACTATACTCGCACAACACACACCTCTCGGTGGGTTGCTTCATGCATTCTATCTCTATGCTATACAATTAAGCATGTGATTGTCTTTGATAAATAAATGCTGAAGATAAACTATGATAGAGATGAAGATGATGAAGAAGACGACAATGAAGGAGTTAAGATTTGCATTGATTACAAAATATCTTAATAACTTAAGCTAAAATGTAATATAACACAGAGATTAGAAGATAAAGAAAGGACTCTGTGTCAAAGCTGCCGGTGGTGCCATGGTTGAATGGTGGAGATGTCTCTCTCGATCTCTACCTCTGACGAATGCTCCGATCGTCACTCAGTCTGGGTTGTGGAGATGAAGAATTCTCACTGAAAATCTCTTTCAAGCTCTCATCTGTGATCACAAACCTCTGCCTTGAGGCAGAAATTCAGATGTCTTGAAATGAAGATCCAAAAGGCTATTTATAGAGTTTAAATGCCGACAACTATAATGATTGCGTTATGGTTCACTGATGCTTTTGTCGCGGTATGAGCAATGTCACATCGCCTTATCTTGTTGATACTCCCAAGGTATGCGTCCGAACTTAATTTAGTTGAAGTTATCAATGCATTCTACCCATCTTGCGATCTTCTATTATGGCTATCACTCCGTGGCCACAATCTCCATTTAGTCACCGCAATTTCCATGCGTTAGACGCATGTGATTACCTCAACTTCCATGCATTGGACGCATGTGATTACCGTCTGCGATTGCTTAGCTCATGCGTTTGTCTTTGCGATCACCTGGCTTCAGCGCATGCGTTTGTCTACGATAGCTTATTTCAAACGCATGCATTTGATTCCTGCGATAGCTACAAAAATAGACACTTTGGCATGGAGTAACGCATAATATTGGGGTTAGTGAGGATTTAGGTGCTAATTGACATAAAACTCTATTTTTTGCAAATTCTATTTATTATCACCGCGTTTTCTATTTGTTAGCCCTCATGATTCTAAATAAAAGGCTTGTAATAACTGGCATTTCTGCCAGTTATCAGCTATGGATAAGAGTATTCTAATAGACTTTATCATGGCAATTGAAGAGAATGTTTCTTCAAAATCTAACCCCTCTCTTTGGGTAAACCCTTTTGCCATAAATCTAGCTTTGTAGGTCTGTACCTTACCAGCTTGTTCTCGTTTTCTCTTGTAGATCCATTTGCAACCGATGGGTTTTATCCCTTCTGGTTGATCTACAAGATCCCGGACAGAATCGAAATACATAGATTCCATTTCAAGGTCCATGGCTTTAATCCATTGGTATTTGCCCACATAGTTTATTGCTTGATTAAAAGACAATGGATCCTCTAAACCATCATTTGGTATGATGACTTGAGTTTCAGTTAAAACCCATGTACCGGTTAAACTGTTGCACAACTCTCCCACTACGAAGAGGAATTGTCAACTCTTGAGAAGGATGTGAAGTATCAGTTTCATCAACAACTCTTATTGACGAACCTGTTCTATCAACAACTCTTGTTGAAGGACCTACTCGATCAACAACTCTTATTGATGCATTCGTCGTTTCTCTGGACATTTCTTCTATTACTAGCTTACTGTGAGGTTGATGGTTCCTTATATAATCTTCCTCTAAGAAGGTTGCATTTGTCGATACAAATACTTTATCTTCCTAAGGATCATAAAAGAGATCACCTCTTATTTCCTTTGGGTAGCCTACAAATAGGCACACTTTTGAACAACGTTCCAACTTTTTAGGATTTTGTACCAACACATGTCTTGGACAACCTCAAATCTAAAGTAATATAGATTTCCTCTACGTCGTCTCCAGATCTCATAAGGTGTTTCAGGAACACTTTTCGAGGGAACCATGTTCAAAATATACACCACAATCTCAACTGCATGTCCCTAAAAAGAATTTGGTAACTGAGCATAACTCATCATGGAACGAGTCATGTCTAACAAGGTTCTATTTCTCCTCTCTGCCACACCGTTCTGCTGAGGTGTGCCAGGGGCTGTGAGTTGAGACTGAATTCCATGTTCTATCAAATAGTTCTGGAATTCTATATCCATATACTCATAACCTCAATCCAATCGAAGTATTTTAATCTTTTTACCTAATTGGGTTTCAACCTCAGCCTTATACTTTTGAACTTTTCAAAAGTTTCAGACTTTTGGTGCATTAGGTAAACATGCCCATACCTGGAATAATCATCTATAAAACTGATGAAATATTCATACCCTTCTCTTGCTCTAACATTTAGAGGCCCACAAAGGTCTAAGTGAATCAGCTCTAGGGTTTCTTTGGCTTTAAGACCTTTTCCAAAAAAAGATCTTTTTGTCATTTTACCCTCGAGACAGGACTCACATGATGGTAATGAAGAATCTTCCATCTTGTTTAAAAAATCGTTCTTAACCAATTTCTCAATCCTGTTGAGATTTATGTAACTCAGTCTCAGGTGCCAAAGATAGTCATTTGGAGAAATCTTCCTTTTCTTATGAATCCCAGCAATTTTAAACATCTTTATGTTTAAAACAATTTTGATCTCAGTTGGTTTTATCATGTACAAGTTATTTTCTAATTTTGCAGATCAAATCTGTTTATTTCCCATTTTGATGAACAGTTCACCATTTTTGAAATAAAATTTATAATTTTGTTCTAGCAAATAAAAGACAGAAATTAGATTCCTTTTCATGGAAGGAATATAATATACATTTTTTAAATAAATGTACTTATCTCCTATAAATAACTTCATATCTCCCATTACTTTGGCTGAAACAATCTTCTTGGTCCCTACCTTAAAGATTGTTTTACCTTCTGTCAACTGTCTCCAGAAACTTGTTTCCTGTGAGATAGTACATACATGATTAGCATCACTTAAATCGATTATCCAAATTTTATCGTTTTCCACTAAACATGCTTCGATAACAAGTAAATCATATTTATCTTGTTGCTCGAATTCAACATTCTCATCTACATAATTCATAATTTTAGATGAGTTGGGTGATAGAGGACATTCCTATGTTAAAACTCTGTTGGTGTAATCAACCGCTAGTAATTTGTTTGTTGATTTGATTTTACTATTAATAATATCGAAAGTGAGTACTCTAGAATTCGACATTCTGATAAAATTCAAAAAAAAATCTAATTAGCAAATTGTAACTAAATCCAAAATCAAGTTTTAGCAAAAAGTAATAATGTACCCATAACCATTATTTATTTGAAACGATATTTTAGTGACCCAGAATATGTGCTACCAAGGGGCAATCATATACTCCTTCGCTAAAACAAACAATTTTGACCAAATACTATCCCCGGAATAACTCTTATTCCTATAGTTGTTTAGTTATCGTTTTTGGTCAAGATCTTTACTAACAACTTAGTAATTCTTATAAGTATGACCCGCCATTTTCAGATCTTATAGAATAGTATGAACTTGCCTCCAAAATAGAAGAAAATATCCAAGACGAAACTATAAAACCCTATTCATTTTACTGAAGCCTGAGTTGTTCCGAATCCTATGTTACAACCCTCCGTAGGGATAGCCATCGCTAAACGACTAGCAAAGGGCCGCTTAAAGCTAACCAGCAGGCGCAACATAGGAATCTCACGGTTCAGACTAATTTAAGAGACCATAAGATATATTGACACATATTCTTCACCCACTTACTATGAACTACTTCCTCTGTTTACCTTGATATTGACTCATACAAAACACTCTCCGAAGAGTTGCCTCCACGAAGCGTCATATGAATCTCACGGTGTAACTATGCGGAGACGTGGTAGTTGAAATCTATTTATCATATAATAGACTTATATTTGAACAACTTTCTCTTATTCACCGAAATCTAGATTAAGTTAAAAAATACTTTCCGAAGGGAGGTCACTCCCAGGGTGACACAAAGTACCGCTTAAATCTGGATTATAAACTCTCAGAGACGTAAGAGCTAAAAATAACGTATCATATATGTTATTAATCTTTCATTGAAGTTTTCTAATAACTCTATCATATAGAAGTTATTAAACTACCACTGAAGTGTCCTATTTTGAGTAGATTCATATTTAGGTTCTTTTCGGCTAATAAAATAACCCTAAGTCTATGTGGTTTATCCAAGTATAACTCTTATAATTGGATTTTATCCTACGATGTCTAGGTGATAAACCATTTTATTATCTCACATCACTTATGTATGCTCATAAAACGGTTACCAACGCTCAATTATTCGGCCATAATCCCCAGGTAGGAGGTGTTCCGTAACCCATCAACTTAATTACCCCCAGCCTTAGACAGGATATATACTGGTTGAGTTTGTATCCTAGGTTTTATAAGTTTTAACAATTAAAATAGGTGGTCAACCTACGTGAGCATGCAGCTATTGTTTATGGACTTTAAATGTCTAACCCAATTTTATAACAACATACTTTCAATGCATGTAACATGCTTCCTATGGTGGGATTTTAAATCTAAATGGCATACCATATGCACATACAAGATTTATTTAATTATAACATACATCAAATGCATAAATAATTAAACACAGACTGATATGGTTTTAGTTTTGGCAAAAACAAGTAAACAGAAGCCTAACTATTATAATTCAGCTTCAAAATCGCCTTTGAATCGCTCGAACCACTCCAAACCAAACCGAAACATCTTGAATTGGATTGGATGAGTCTAAACCGGACCAGCCAAAACATTTTTAAGGCTGAATAGGATTGGACCTTGAGAAAATTGGTCGAACTAGTTGCTCTTGGTCTAACCTCAAAATCTTGCAAAGGCCGATCGTGTAGCGCTTGAAGATTATCATTTTGCTCCATTGCCTTGTGTTGTGGAAGGACTACATGATCATTTAGTGTTTGCCTTCACTAAATGATCGTCTAGCTTTATCACATAAAGCTACACGATCGCTTAGTGTCTGCCTTAACTAAATGATCGTTTAGCTTTATCGCATAAAGCTACACCATCGCTTAGTGCTTGCCGAAGCCAAACAATAGTTTAGCTCTATCGCATAAAGCTACGCGATCGTCTAGAAACTCAACATACTCCCATTGGAACTAGAAGCTCAGTGGAAAATCAATATATACAAATGTATACGAATCTTGCCAGTCTTACATGAGATAGATGAAAAATATTTGTACAAGAATACAATCAAACTATGGCATTAATCAATACCCATTTTATAATTCTTCCACTTACACCTAGTGACTCGTAGATCTTAGTCCTACCCTAATGTGAACCTCGAAACTTAGCCGAAGGAGCCCTTCCAAATGGTTTAACAATTTATTCTGGGTAAGCAATCTGGGTTAATGACGACAATTGTTTCTTCCTTTCACCGGTATATAACTAATCTTCCTGACGAGATGGTACATCCGTTCGATTATGCTTTTTTATTCGCGCTTTGTTTATTTGCTCTAAGTGTGTTTCCTTTTGAATTTTTTGCACTGCTCCACTGTTGTCACAATAGAGAGTGATCACGACAATACATATTAGGAACTACTGTCCAGATCTGATCAAGAACTTTTTGAGCTAATACCGCTTTCTTTTTTACTGCTTTTTCTCATCTTTGCATGGCAGGCAACTACGCGAGCTTCCATTGGTGGACGTTTCTCACAATACACTTTTGCTTGAGTTTGCTCCTCGATCAACCCATGTTTAATCCCCCGTTCGTAAGGGAAGTTGAACCTTTTACATTGACCGAGAATTATTGTGTTCTCGAATTCAATATCCGGATTTGAAAGTTCAAGAATTTAAGTTGTTTATCCAGTAAGGATAAGGATCCTTAGCACAATTACACGACAATAATCTCTCGGTTTTTTCCAAGATACTTGAGAATGTTTTTAACAGTAGTCCAAATGGTCATGACCAGAAATTGGACTGAATCTGCTGACAATTCCTAGAACCACTAGCAATATCGAGACAAGTAACAACATTGCATACATCAAAATTCCCACTGCAAATGCATAAGAATTCGAGCTTCATCTCTCCAATTGTCCTTAGGTGTCTAGGACTCTGTTCCTTATGACGGTGAATTATCGTGTCTGAAAGTGTAATAGATCCTTTCTGAATTATTGTATTTTTCTAGACAACATTTGTCTATACTAAGATGCTTAAGAAAATATCATATTCTTGCGATCTCCGAGACATATTTGGGATTTCAAGAATATACTATCTCTCCAATTTTCATTTGGAATTGTGAAGCCAACCATCTCTTAATGAGTCAGCCTAGATATTCTACCTCATTCTAATGAAGTAGATTATCATCCAAACATACAACTACATGAAAAAAGCGAACGTTTTGTTTGACGATTTATTTGTAAGACACAGCGTCGGTCAATATTTTGTTCAACAGCAAACAAAGATTTGATCCAGCGTCAAATCTCATATTCCAGGATCTAGAAGCTTGTTTTTAAGTCCATCAATGAGATTCGATTAGCTTGCGAACTTTTTTGCTCTTGATCCCTATTATATAAGCTTAACCCTTCTGGAATTAAGAATCTATAATAGATACTCTCTTCATCCCATAAAGACCATTAACAGAAAAGTTGTCTTGACATCCATTTTCCATATTTTCATAATCATGTACAGATTGACCATTGGTTGATATTTTAGGAAATTGCTTATTATTTATTAAGGAGGCATGGGGTTGTACATAAATTCATGGCGTTGCACCCATGTGTCTGAGGTCATGCAGCAGAATGAAGATCGTTAAAACTAATATGCAAATGACACGTCGTTTTTCCTGATCACAAGTTTTTCTTACGCTACGTCAAGTGTAATGCAAACACAACTTTCTCGCAGTAATTCAAGTCGAAACACGTGACTTGTTCACTCAAATAATTCTTGTGGAAGCATTCGCTTTGAGGCTATGATATAAAAGAAAAATAATAAGGAAGTTTATGAATGTACACCCGACTAATTCCTACTCCTAACTAAACGAATTGAGCAATAGAAGACTTGCAATGAGAATAAGTAGAGACACAATAACCATCCTAACGCATAGTAATATTTCTCATCTAAATCACCCGAGTAATCCCAGCTCATTGTAATTCCGCGTCGCATCACCTCGTGGTCAGCCGCATGACTATATCTTAAAGTCATGGTTATGTCGAGCATACAGAATGTGCCTATCTCGTAGGAACAATACAAATTTGATTGTGCGTTCCATTTTACCTTCTCAAGCAGTTAGTGCGGCTATTAATTATAGATAAGCAAATGCAACATCCATAGATGGCGTTGCACAGGCCTTTTCAACCAAAAAAGAGGATTAACTCAACTATAACTCGCACAACCAACACCTCTCCGGTGGGTTGGCTTCATGCATTTCTATCTCTATGCTACACAATTAAAGCATGTGATTGTCTTCTGATAAATAAATGCTGAAGAATAAACTATGATAGAGACTGAAGATGAATGAAGGAAGACAAAATGAGGAGTTAAGATTTGCATTGATTAAAAATATCTAAAATACTTAAGCTAAAATGTAATATAAAACACAGAGAATTAGAAGAAAAGAAAGGACTCTGCGTCAACAGCTGCGAGTGTGCCAATGGTGAATGGTAGAGAGATATCTTCTCTCGACTCTACTATCTGTGAATGCTTCGATCGTCACTCATGTCTGGTTGTGGAGATGAAGAATTCTCTACTAGATAAATTTCTTTTCAAGCTCTCATCTGTGATCACAACCTCTGCCTTTGGAGTGCATGAAATTTGAAATTGTCTCGAAATGAATATCCAAAAAGTCTATTGTATAGAGTTAAATGCTGACAACTATAATGATTGCGTTATGGGTTCACTGATGCTTTTGTCGCGGTATGCGCAATGTCACAATCGTGCCTTCTATGTTGTGATACTCCAAGGTATCGTCCGAACTTAATTTACGTTGACGTTATCAATGCCGTCTAACACCTCATTTGCGATCTCTATTATGGCTAATCACTCCATGGCCACAAACTTCCATATTTGGTCACCATGCAAATCTTTCCAATGCGTTAGACCATGTGATTACCTCAACTTCCATGCCGTTGCGACACGCCATTGATTAACACATCTGCGATTCGCTTAGCTCATTCGTAATGTCGCTTGCTGATCACCTGGCTTACGCATGCGTTTTTCTACGATAGCTTACTTCAAACGCATGCATTTGATTCCTGCGATAGCTACAACAAAATATGACAACTTTGGGCATGAGTAACGCATAATATTGGGCTCAGTGACGGAAAATTTAAAGGTGCCTAATTGAACAATAACACTCTATTTTTGCAAATCTATTTTATGGTATCGAACCTCCGCGTTTTCTACTTTGTTAGCCCTCATGATTTCTACATAAAAGGCTTTCGTCACCATACTATTGGCAGTTCTGCCATGTTACTAAGCTATGGATAAGAGTATTCTAAATAGACTTATTCAATGGCTAATTGAAGAGATGTTTCGTTATCAAAATCTAATCCCCTGCTCTTATGGGTATAACCCTTTTGTCCATAAATCTAGCTTTTGTAGGTTTGGTACTTACCAGTCGTTGTTATTCGTTTTCTCTTGGTAGAGTCCATTGACAACGTGCTGGTCCTTTATCTTTCTGGTTGATCTACATAAATCGCCGGATAGTGAAGTCGAAATAACACATAGATTCCATTTCAAGATTCCTCATATGGCTTAATCCATTGGAGTATTGCCCAATGTTTTATGACTTGATTAAAAGGCAATGGATCCTCTAAAACCATCATTTGGGTATAATGGAGAATTGAGCTGTCAGTTAAAAACACCCAATATAACCGGGTTTAAACTGTTGGTCCATCCACTCTCGCACCACTGATGCACCAGAGGATAAATTGTCACTCTTGAGAAGGATGTGAAGTATTCAGTTTCATCCAACAACTCTTGTTGACGAACATGCCTATCAAAAAACTTCTGTGTTGAAGGAAGAACCTCTCGATCACAACTCTTATTGAATGCATTCGTCGTTTTCTCCCTGGACATTTCTTCTTATGAAGCCTAGGCTTACCTGTGAGGTTGATAGGTTCCTTATATAATCTTCCTCTAAGAAGGTTTGCATTTGTCGATAAACAATACTTTATCTCTTGAAGATCACATAAAAGAGATCACCTCTTGGTTTCCTTGGGTACCGTACAGAATAGGGCAACACTTTGAACAACGTTCCAACTTTTAGGATTTTGTACCCAAACACATTCTGACAACCGTCAAATCCTAAAGTAATATATGATTTCCTCTATCGGTCGATCTCCAGATCCTCGTAAGGTGGGTTTCAGGAACACTTTTCGAGGGAACCATGTTCAAAATAATACACCACAATCTCAACTGCATGTCCAAAAAGAATTTGGTAACTGAGATAACTCATCATGGAACGAGGTCATGTCCTAACAGGTCATTTGCTCCTTTCTCTGCCACACCATTCTGGCTGAGGTGTGGCAGGGGCCCCTGTGAGTTTGAGACTGAAATTCCATGGTTCTATCAATATAGTTTCTGGAATTCTATAATCCATTATACTCATTAACCCAATCCAATCGAAGTATTCTTATTTTTTTACCTAATTGGTTTCAACCTCAGACCTTTATCTTTTGAAACTTTCATAAAAGTTTCCAAGACTTTGGTCGCATTAGGTAATACATGCCCATTACCTGGAATAATCATCTTATAAAACTTGATGAAATATTCATACCCTCCTCTTGCATCTAACATTTAGAGAGCCATCTAAAGGTCCTAAGTGAATCAAGCTCTAGGTTCTTTGGCTTTTAAGAACCTTTTTCCAACAAAAAAGATCTTTTGTCATTTTACCCCTCGAGCCACCCAGGCTCACATGGTGGTAATGACAATCTTCGCATCTTGTTTAAAAAAATCGTTCTTGAACCAATTTCTCATCCTATTTGAAGATTTAGTAACTCAGTCTCAGGTGCCAAAGATAGTCATTTGGAGAAAATCTTCCCTTTTCTTAGATTCCGCAGCAATGTTTAAACATCTTTATGTTAACACAACTTTTCTCCTATCCCTAAATCGGGTAGGTGTGAACTTCGTCTTGCACCCTATGTCTCCAACTATCTATTCGGTCTTACCCCTGAAATGAAAGTCTTATTGAGCCGGCACTGTTGAGCCAACCCTCAACTATGCAAATCTAAGGGCAATCCTGAATAAATAGGAGTTCATAGTTAGCTCAGAATTTAGATCGAGTTACCTAGGTCATCTACGTGAAATAGTCAAATTAAACAGTAAACAACGTTATAAAATAAGAGTGATTTATTTCTTGGTCTTGATCTTATGCAAAATCATTGCATAGGACGCCCCCACTCCTCATGTCATAATAAGTACGAATTAGGATCACATCGTATGTAGCACTTTACAACTCTTTGTAACAACTACATAATAGGCCACATCCAATGGTGTTACCAGAATAAGATACCCAACCTCATTCATGTACCATAGATCATTTTGACTATTTACTCGAACCTGATCCAGTCTTATGTCTCCACATAAAGTTCAAGTACTCATACAATAGTCATGGGTTTTAGTTTATTGGATTTAAACTTTCATACAATTTATGAGATCAATAACAAATATATTGATAATAGAAAATATTTATTATTTTCCAATTTGCGAGTTTTAGGACATAAAACCCAACAGAACGGACATCGAATGAAAATAGATGTTGGATGCTAGACAAAAACCCACGACAATGACAACGCCCATGAAATCAAAGATCCATGTTGAAGATCGGACTCTACATTGTTGAAGAAGAGAGGGTTTGGTAAGAGAGAGTGAAGGAGAGAGAGAAGATTTGGAGAATAGAGGGTTTGGTAAGAGAAAGTGAAAGGGAGAGAGAATATTTGTTTGAAATGAAAGAAATTATTTTAATAAAGTAAGAAAAAAAATAAATTGAGACCTTTAATGTCGGTTTTAAACTAACATTAAAGCCTATCTTCAATGTCGGTTTAAAACCAACATTAAAGATCTATTTTTTTAAAATCGGCATTATACATCCGATTTTACTTTTTCCAACCGACATTAAAGCCCAAAATTTTTGTAGTGATCCTTTTCTAGGAGTTTTCTTGTTGTTAGTTGTTTTCTTTTTAAAAAATCTAGAGGAAGATGAAGAGGATAAAGAAGTTTCTATATTCCTTCTGATATTGAATGAGTACAATAGCAGCCAATATAAAGAAAAGAAAGGAGCCACGTGTAACAATATAATTGGAAGACAAATAACAAACTATAGGAAAGGAAAAACAAAGAAATAAACCAACAAGTATAGAGATAAATAGCCCTTTAACATTCCTCGTAAGCTGAACAGGTGAAGTCAACACCGAAAGTTTGTTATGTAAAGTGCAGAAACGTTAGGAAGGCAGAGGCATCGCTAAAATATCAGCAAGCTGATCATCTGAGGGGAAAAAACGAATAATGAGTTATCGGCAAGCAACTTTTTCACAAATAAAGTGGTGATTAATTTCAATGTGCTTTTTCCAGGCATGAAAAAATAGGATTGGATACTAAATAAGTGGCACTTATATTGTCACATAGCAAAAGATGAGCAGAAGAAGGACAAAGTTGAAGCTCCGATAATAAAGCACGAACCCAAACTAATTCAAATGCAACATTGAACATGCCTCTATATTTAGATTCAGTGTTTGGGCGAGAGACTACCTTTTTTTTTTGGAAGAAGACCATAAGATTAAGTTACCTCCAAGAAAAACACAATACCTACTCGTACTTCGACGATCATCCTAACAACTAGCCCAATCTGCATCCGTATAACAAGTGAGCGATAAATCAGAAAACTTGGAGAAAGTAATACCAAAGGATGAGGTGGCTTTCAAATAACATAAGATTCGTTTAACTGCTTACCAATGTGAAGTTGCTGGAGAGTGCAAAAATTGACAGGCTTTATAAACAACAAAACTCAAATTAGGACGGGTAAGAGTACAATATAGTAAAACACCCACAATACTTCGATATAGAGGCTTACCATCATGAATAGATAGAGATAAACTAGTAGCCATCGGGGTAGCAGTATGTTTACAATCAAGTAACTGGGCACACTTAAACAAACCAAAGATATACTTAGTCTGAGAAAGATGCATAAAATCACCTTAACGAACCACTTCAATTCCTAAGAAGAATGACAAATTTCCAAGATCCTTCAAAGCAAAGGTAGTATGTAAAGTATGTATAAACTATTATTTAAACTCAACATCGATGTCTGTCATAATAATAGCATCGACATAAACTAAAATCAAAATAACCATAGACTGATTTATGTAAATGAACAAGAACTTGTCAGATTTTGCAGCTTTAAAACCCCAATAAATAAGCCATGAGTTGAGTTTGAGAAACCACGCCCACAGACTTTGTTTAAGCCCATATAATGCTTTATGGAGCTTACACACATAAGAGGGATTATTTGGATCAATGAACTCGGTAGGTTGATGCGTATACACATCCTCGTGTAAGTCCCTCTTCAAGAAAGAATTATCGACATCCAACTATTTAATAGGCCAACCAAAATGCACAGCCAAGGACAACACAATACGTAATGTCGCGGGATTAACAATAGGGCTAAAAGTCTCAAAATAATCTATTCCATATGCTTGATCAAAGCCATGAGCAACCAACCTAGCCTTATACCGTTCAATCTCATCATTAGGTTTTAACTTCACTTTATATACCCATTTACTGTTGAGGTTTGTGCCCTAAAGTCTCGTGTCCTGTAGTTTGTAAACAACTTTGTACGAACACTTGTAATGTATAATATATATGGTATTTACTTCACTTCTTGACTTTGCACTTTTAGATGTTTTTATTTTACCACAAACTAATAAACTTAATATCCCTGGTTGTCTTTATGTAACTTAAGCATGTATGTAGTGACATACAAGTGGATCATGTCTTAAGTGACAATCAAAATGGTCTGTAGTATATGGATATAGGAGGGAAACTTTATCCTGGTAACACTACGGACGCTGCCCGCTTTTGGAATAGTTACAAGTGTTGTGGCTTGTCACAGATAGTCTGATCCTGATCATTCTTGTAGGAACATGCGAGCGGGGGCGTCCTCTACAAAGAGTTTGTATAAGACCTAGCCTCGAAGTGTTAACGTCTCGTCATATAACTCCGTTCATGACAGAGACTTCACTTCACTAGGATGACCATAGGTAACATGACCTCAATCCTAAGTGAGTTGGGAACTCTTGCCATTAAAGGCAGTCCTTTGATTTGTACGGGTGCGAGTGGTCAGGTCGCTGATTCAAACCTACCATTTTGGGGATTCATTTGATTTGGGAGCTAGGAACTCAGCTACACAAGATGAAATTCACTCATTCCCTAAGGCGGGGGTAAGTAGATAAATAGATCCCTTAAGGGCTGATTCTAGGG
This sequence comes from Benincasa hispida, assembly GCF_009727055.1. Classification (NCBI taxonomy): domain Eukaryota; kingdom Viridiplantae; phylum Streptophyta; class Magnoliopsida; order Cucurbitales; family Cucurbitaceae; genus Benincasa; species Benincasa hispida. The sequence continues at coordinate 53,304,511 of NC_052356.1, read as the reverse complement.
CTTGAACGATGTGGCGCCACATATCTTCTCTAAGAGGTGTTCACATATAGTTGGACTATGTTTTATTGTTCATTAGAGGAATCAGTGGTACTTAAGGAGTGAGATGTAACTAAACGGTAATTGGCCCAACTGTACTTTTGAGCATTTGTGAAGGGTCATTGTACTAATGATTGGTTATATCCGATGGACACAAAAATATATATGTGGTAAGAAGAGTTCAGCTATTGGTCTTTAGTGGAATGCCTGGTAGTTAACAGATGGTGGATATCATGGCTAAAGAGTTTAGTCAGCTATTCACGTACCGTTGGAGCTTCGAGCTATAAGTCCATAAAATCCCCTTGGTAGCTTGAATACAAGTTGATAGTCAGTTTTTGGGTCAATTTGAAATGTTCAAATTGACAAGAGAGAGTTCGATGATATATGATATAATTGAACTAGTTAATTATATATTATATGATTAATTTTATGTATGAGATACATTAATTTGTAGGAAATTGGATATAAATATCATTTATATCTAATGGAGGAAAAATATTATGATTAATATATGATATTAATTCATAGGTTATGAATATGATGTGATGATATTCATTGTCTATTAATTGGACGGTTAAAGGGGTAATAAGACGTTGTCTCTTCTGTTTTCATAATGGATAAGTAAGTTGAAAAATCAATTTGATGGCGTCTCTTCTATTTTCATAATGGATGCATCTCTTCTGTGTTAAGCATTGCATGCGCAGACATTATGTGAAGAGTATCATTGCTTAGCAAAACCTGTGCCTATACAATAATGCTTGAACGATAACTTACCTATACGATAGTGCTGAGCGATCACTTAACGATTACACGCGCTTGCTATTTACTAAACGATCGTATAGACGATCGCTTAGCTTTTCCTACACGATCGTTTAGACAATCACTTACCTTTTTCTACACGATTATATACTTCACCTAAACAATCAAGCATTTTTTTCTATACGATAGATGAGCCTATCTCCCACTTGCTTGATCGTTGTATACGATCTCTCTTCCTTCTTCCTTCTGCCAAATCCGAATAAAGCCCACGCTTTAGATTCTCACTTCAAGAATATTAAGGGCTCTGAGTGGTGGTGTCGTCCCTATTTTCTTTTGTTCGTGTGGAGACTGTTCAAGGTAGACGATTGGGTTTTGCTAAGCGATTGCTTATCGTCTCAGCAAAAGCGAGATTTGTTGTGAAGAATACGTCTTCAACTGGTATGATCTCTCGATCTCTTATTTATTATTCTTTTGAGCATGCCAATAATTTAGCATTATGAATGAATATTAGTATGTTTGAGTGTATATATGGAAATTCTGTCACAATGAATTGGAAGGATCTGCTTCCACTTGTAGATACTCTTGGTTAAGAGTTCCTTCAATTGACCTATTACCTTATAGTCATTTGAATGGGGTACAAGAGTCCATGTATGATTCCTTTGTAAGGCCTCAAACTCGTGTTTCATAGCATTTTTCCATTCAGCAAATCTAACAGCAATCTTAAAGTTATTTGGTTCACTGGGAATAGAGGAAGAGGCTAGCCAGACTTTTGGTTTGACAATACCAGCTTTTGATCGAGTAATCATAGGGTGGATATTAGCAGCAGACTGAGAAGTAAAGATAGGCAAAGAAATGGGTGAAAATTGGACAAGAGCAATAAAGGAAGAGCCAAAAGAAATCTAGATGGTAGTATTTGTAGGAGAGACAACACTAGTACTGATGGAAGAAATCGAGAGAGAGAGGGAAGAAGAATCGATAGTGGTTGAGGACATAAATGAAGGAAGAGCAGGAGAACTAATATGAATGTGAGACGCAATGTTGTTGGACAAAGGTAAGGTAACAGACGAGGAATCGAGGAGAGTGCTCGGGTTAGGGATGTTTTGAAGACTGAGGAAGAAAGGAATTAGCAAATGACGGAGGAGAAAACAGGAGAGAGGGGGAAACAAAGGTGGGAGAAAGGGAAATAGACTGTGGTGGAGCATGGAATTGTTTGACCAAGTTAAGAAGAATGGGATTAGATTGGGAAGGGAAGGGAAGTTTGTTAGGGTTGATGCCCTAAAGTCTCGTGTCCTGTAGTTTGTAAACAGTATATACAAACACCAGTGATTGTTAATATATGATATTTATTTCACATCTTGTTGTTTTGCTCGGTTAATTTTTTTATTTGATTTACCACAGACCAATAAACATAAAATTCCTGGTTATCTGTATGTGACTCAAGCATATATGTGGTGGCATACAAGTGGATCATGTCTTGAGTGATAACCAAAATAGTCTGTAGTATATAGATATAGGAGGGAAACCTTATCCTGGTAACGCTACGGATGCGGCCCGCTTTGTGGAATGGTCACAAGTGCTGTGACTTGTCACAGATGGTCTGATCCTGATCATTCATGTTGGGGACATGCGAGTGACGATGTCTAGGCAGAGAATGCTATCGCATGGCTCTCAAGCGATCGTTTTGATTCATCAATGCGCGCTTCACAAATTCTTTGGGCGATTGACCAACTATGAATCCTTTGATTGTGAAGAATGAAAAACAATTTTCATTTCTTTAATCCGCCGGTCACAATAACCATCGCAGCCCATTTCCCACGTTCGAACGTGGACAATTAGTTAATTATCATATAATTAATTAATTAATAAATAAATAATTATCATATTATATTATATCTATTAGTTTGAGTATCACACTATCTCGTATAGTAATTTTCTCCTTTATGATATAAATCATATTTATGTCTTATTCCTTACCGAAATAATGTATCTCATAATTTGCAATTAT
>NC_052356.1:53180319-53301023 GCF_009727055.1 Benincasa hispida | reverse complement strand
TCCACCTCGCGCTAAACGATCGTACACTGTCGCCTAGACGATTGGATAGCTTCTCTAAACGATCGTATAGTGTGCCAATTTAGCTAAACAATCGTATACCTTTTTCTAAATGATCGTTCAGCAAATCCTACATGATCGTGTAACTCCTCTAGACGATAAGCACTTCTGCTATACGATAGCATCGTTTTCTTTTCCATTTGCTTATCACCTACACGATTCGTTTTTCTTTCGTCCTCTACCAAATTTACAAAAGCCCACCCTTTGGGTTTTCACTCCGAGAATACTCGGGGCTCATTAGTGGTAGTGTCGTCCCCGTTGCGACGTTCGTGTTCGCATTGATCGTGCAGTTGTAGTCAACGTTTCCATCGGGTTTTGGTAGATCACTAGAGGGTTTCCACTGCATTGGAGTTCTGAAGTTTGAAGATAGTCTTCAACTGGTAAGGAACTTTATCTCCTTGTTATTTATTCGTATTCTGAGCATGTTGTTGTTGAATTTAATATGCACAACTGTTAGTATAGAATGTATATCATTTATATTCTAGTCACTGTGAAATCGGAGCGATCTAAGCCCACTCATGGAACTCTCGGTATGAGATCCTTCAATTGGTATCAGAGTCAGGTTTTTGATACTCTGATTTCATTTGTTGCAATGAAATAACGTTTACATTCATGGTGGATGCATTTCTACGCTATTTTAAATGTTAATACTGTTGTGGATGTGCCGGATTAATGGATGTTTCGAGATGATTTGCCTCGATCTATTTAAATTCCTTTTACATTTGTGATTGTATGTAAAGGCCCTTGCGTTTTTTGGCATATATAATCATAATCGAGTCTGTATTCAAAGTGTTTGAAGTCTTGCGTTGTTCGTCGAAGTTCTGGGCAAAGGTTGCAGCTCTTCGAGAAAGGAGACGATCAAGGGTTGATCGCATCATGCAGAAGAGGTTCTACGCGATCTTTGTCCATCGCATTGTGAAGATGAAGGAGTATGCAATCCCGGTTGAACGTATCGGGAAGACGATTGAGCACACAATCGTTAAGTATCGTTTAACGCGCACGCGCTAGATGATCGTTTAGGTCAGCAAGCTTCATCGCTTAGTAACTGATTAAACGATCGTTTAGCACTGGAATCAGCCCTTAAGGGAGCTATCTATCTACTTACCTCTACCTCAGGGAAGGAGTGAATTCCATCTTGTGTAGCTGAGTTCCCAACTCCCAAATCAGGTGAATCCCCAAAATGGTAGGTTTGAATCAGCGACCTGACCATTCGCATCCATACAAATCAAAGGATCGCCCTCAATGGCAGGAGTTCCCAACTCACTCAGGATTGAGGTCATGTTACCTATGGCCATCCTAGTGAAGTGAAGTCTCTGTCATGAACGGTGTTATATAACGAGACGTTAACACTTCGTGGTCAGGTCTTATACAAACTCTTTGTATAGGACGCCCCCGCTCGCATGTCCCTAACACGAATGATCAGAATCAAATCATCTGTGACAAGTCACAACACTTGTGACCATTCCACAAAATGGGCCGCATCCGTAACGTTACCAGGATAAGATTTCTCTCTTATATCCATATACTACAGACCCTTTTGGATATCACTCAAGACATGATCCACTTGTATGTCACCACATACATGCTTGAGTTACATACAGATAACCAGGGATTTTAAGTTTATTGGTTTGTGGTAAAGCAAATAAAACAAGCAACTGAGCAAATACAAGATGTGAAGTAAAATATCATATATTAAACGACACAAGCGTTCGTACAAACTGTTTACAAACTACAGGACACGAGACTTTAGGGCATTAACCCCAACAATCTCCCACTTGTCCTAAAGCGTTGTGGGGTGTACAATAAACTAGGGCATAAAAACCCAGTACAAGAAAATCTCCCACTTACCCTAGTCCAGCAGTGGGCGATCCTGTGGACCCATGTTCCATAGGTGACCCTCAAACATTATAGCCGTGAGAGCCTTCGTAAACGGGTTAGCAATATTGTATTTCGAAGCAATATTTAATTATATTCTAATTAAATACGTAGAGAACATTTCACGTGAAGTTAACTTTACAAATGAACTAACTCACTTTAATAATAACAATCACAATAATAATAATAACTTCTTTTTTCTCTGTGGCAGCTATACGCAACAAGAATGTTATTAGATAAATATAGGGCGACTTGCAAGTTTAGCAAAAATAAAATATAATATTACATATGACCACAACTTTTTTACTTTGCACATATAGCAAAATTGGCCAGTCAAAAAAATTAAAACTGAATTTATAATTACATTAATTTAACGTACATTTTGGATTAAAAATCTGTCTCGGACGAAAAATCAAATATTAATGGTTTTTTATTATTGATATTTGATTTCCATTTGATTGTTATTGTTATTTGACACCAAGTACTTTATGATTGTTATCTGTTTGTTCTCATCTTATTGTTATTTGATTGTGAGTAGTTTGTGATCATCATTTGATTTCTATTTGATTTCTACTTAATAATAAGTTATTTATGATGTCATCTAATTATTATTTAATATTAAGTGCTTTGTGATTATTATTTGTCATCTAATTGTTATTTGATACAAAGTAATTTGTGATTTTCGTATGATTTCTATGTAGATTTATTTGATACTACTTAGTAGTTTGTGATTTTTATTTGATTGTTATTTGATAATAAGTAATTTGTGATTTCTATCTAATTGTTATTTGATACTGAGTATTTTATGATTGCTATTTGATAGTCATCTGATTGTTATTTGACACTAAGTAGTTTATGATTGTCATCTAATTGTTATTTGATATTAAGATACGAATAAATTTGGATTGTTATTAGATATATTAATGATATATAAAATTTAAAGTATATCACTTAAAAAATTCTTAACCCTGAATATGATTGGTGTCTTTTTCTTGCAATAATATCATGAATTTCTCCCACCAACTTTTCTTCCCTCCATTAATTTCTCTTCTCCTTCTTGTAATTTCCTTGTTTGAAACTTTCATGGGTAAAAATTATTCATTCATGATTAAAATATTTACCTTTGCCTACAATATCATTTGAAAAATTTCAAGACCATGCGGTATTAAGCTTTTGATTGAACCGACAGAAACTTATTTGGAGAATTGTATCTTGAATCTTGGTGGAAGTTATTAGTTTTTGGTGAGAATCTCAGCCTTGAGTTTGTGGTAAAGGTTCTTTCTTAACAAAGAAATTGGAAACTACTCGACGGTCCAATAATCCGTCGTGGAAATGCTCTACTTGGTCTTCACCAACGGAGTCTAGCGCTATGCCTACATCTAACTAATATTTTAAAAAAACATTTTAAAAAAAATAAATTTTCACGTATAGAAAAAATGTCAAACTATTTATAGAAATAACAAAAAAAATATTGAATACTGATAGACATTGATAGACTTTCTATCAATCTCTATTAATGATGAACTTGTATAAGTTTTTATCACTAATAGTATCAATATAGACTTCTATCAGTTTCTATTACTAATAGATAGTGATAGACTTCTATTAATGATAACTTCTATAAGTTTCTATCCCTGATAGATACTAATAGACTTTTATCAGTGTCTACCACTAATAGACTTGTATCAACTCTATCACTATACGTGATAGACACGGATAACAATGTCTATTATAATCATAATTAAATTTTGCTATTTGTGTATCTATTTTTCCTTATTTTTCTATTTTTGAAAATCCCCTTTGAAAAACTAGGTCCACTCTTTTGTGAATAAAGATTATAGGAAAAAAAAGTATAAAACAAGTGTTGTGGGTGTCTAGACCACTTGTTGCACAAGCAAGACTTTACTTTAAATTTGTGTTTTCTGAGCCCAATTGGACCTAATTTTTAGATTGGCACATCTTGAAAGCCCTAGGTTTTATTTTATGTGATATGAGGATGACCTAAAGAAAAGAGGGGTGGAAAAAGAAGCAGAAAATCGAAAGAAAGACAATAGTTCGATTTTTCAGCGACAACTTTCACATAGTTATCAATTGTCGAAGTTTGAACCGTTAGATCACGCTGAAATTTGGTCAGCCTGTTTGGGACACATAGAGTCTTGTTTTGAACAATTAGACCATTATTTTGAGCTCTGGTTTGTCCATAATCGTTGTCGAATAGAACCTGTAAAATTGGGTGACTTTCATTCTTTTTATCTCTTAAGTGTTAATCTTTTATGTATGAAAGTATTGGTGGGTAGTGAACCTTTCTATGATTGATTTTGGTTCTTTTTCCCTCAATTTTATCATAATAAAAGAAGTTGACAAGGGTGGACTCCTCACAAGTCCCGTGGTCTTACCCTTCATATCGAAGGGGTTTTCCACGTATAAATCGTGTGTGCTCTTTGTTTTTAGTCTTCCATAATTTTATGCTTTATTGTTGTTCATTGTTGATTGATTGCTTGTTGGTGATTTATTCGTGGTGTTTTGAAGAACAATTATTTTATTGATTATTTTGGAGGAGATCCTAGTGGGTTATTGTTATATTGTTTGGATCCTATCAGTTAGTATCAGAGTAGGTTTTTATTTAATCATTATTATGGAGTCTACTAGTAATGGTAGAGGTAGTTCAATGATAAAATTGATATCAACCAATTATTCCATCTAAAGACCGATGATGAAGGATTTGTTATATTGTAAAGAATTTGTTTGATCCAATTGAAACAATCATAAAAGCATATGGCATAATGTCTAAACCTACAAAACCAGAGAAAATGGAAGAAAAAGATTGGTGAAAGTTAAAGAGAAAAAATTTGGCGACTATTAGGCAGTGGGTTGATATTAGCATTTTCAACCACGTGTCTACGCAGTCCAACCTATATGAGTTGTGGAAGAAATTAGAAGGTCTTTATGAAAGGAAGACCGCACATAACAAAACTTCTTTAATCAAGCAACTTATTAATATGAAATTGAAGGGCAAGAAATTTGTTTCTGAACATTTGAATGACTTGCAGGATATTATTAATAAGCTAACTACTATGAAGATTGATTTTGATGATGAATTGCAGGTTTTGTTCTTGTTGAGTTCTTTGTCGAACAGTTGGGAAACCTTGGTTGTGATTATTAGTAACTCTGCTTTAGAAGGTATTTTGTCTTTGGATGTTATCAAATAAAGCATGTTCAATGAAGAGATAAGAAGAAAGGAGATGGGTGTTGATAATTCACATGCTCTTGTTGCTGAGAATTGTGGAAGAAACAATAGTAAGGGACCTAAAAACCGTGGTAACTCAAAAGGGAGGTCCAAGTTTAGAGACAAAGAAACTAGGACATGTCATTACTGTAACAAGCCTAGCCATAAAAAAGTTTTGCTATCGTTGGAAGAAAGAACAAAGTAAGAAGCAAGACTCACAAAAAGAGGAAGATGATAAAGATATTGCAGCAACTATTTCTCAAAGTGATAATGTTGTCATCTTGATTTATGCAACCAATGAATGTCATCATGTAAAGAGTTCAAACACAGAGTGGGTGGTAGATTCAGATGCTTCGTACCATTGTGTTCTCCAAAAGAGAGTATTTCATGAACTATCAATCTTGTGATTTTGGTAGTGTGAATATGGGAAATGAGAGCTCAGGTAGCATAGTTGGGTTAGGTGATATTCGTATGAAGACAAGTGTTGGGTGCACACTTACATTAAAGAATATATGTCATATTCCTGATTTACGCCTTAACTTGTTGTCTACAAATGTCCTTGATCAAAAAGGATTTCGACCTTTTGTGATGGTAAGTGGAAATTGTCTAAGGGTAAATAATAATTCCTCAAGGTGAGTTGTGTTGCTTTTTGTATAAAACAAACTTGAGCACATGTTCTTCTGAGTTGAATGCAATAGAAGAAAAGAATTCTCCAAATTTGTGGCATCGAAGGCTAGGTCATATGAATGATAAAGGGATTAAATTGTTGGCAAATAAGTCTCTTATCTTTGTTGATAAAACAGTTTCTCTTGACTCTTGTGATCATTGTTTGGCAGGTAAGCAACATAGAATTTCCTTTTCTGGGAAGTCCACCAAAAGGCAAGGAAAATTGAAGTTAATACATTCTGATATTTGTAAGCCTATTGAGGTGGAGTCATTTGGTCGCAATAAATATTTTGTCACTTTTATTGATGATGCTACTCGAAGAACTTGGGTATGAAAGAAATCAAAACAGAGCTCTCCATGAGCAGCGGAAGTGGATCGTTCCAAATTCCATTCAGAATGAACACAACAATTATAGTCTTAAACGAAAATGAACAAATAATGTATAAATAGAAATTACAGCATGCTACAAGAAGATATAAGGGATAGAGTAAGCGTACCTTTGAAGAACTATTCTTCAAGTATCCCTCGATCCATTTCCAATGCGTCCAAAACAGCACTTGAATGCAACAAACAAAACATGACCTCCACGAACGTCTAGATATACCTCGAACCCAATTGAGTCCAACTTGATCCTCGAACTGAGTTAGAACACCACCACAAGTGTTACCTTGGTAAACCCTAACATGCATACTATATATTATAACAATTTATAACATACTTTTAATGCATGTTGCATGCTTTCTACGGTGGGATTTTAAATCTAAATGGCATATAGTATACACATATAAGATTTATTTAATTATAACATACATCTAATGCATAAATAATTAAACACATACTGATATGGTTTTAGTTTTGGCAAAAAAAAAAAAGCAAACAAAAACCTAACTATTACAAAAACAGCTTCAAAACTGCTCAAACTACTCCAAACCGCTTGAACTGAACCCGAACCATCTGAACCGAACCAGCAAAGTCTAAACTGGACCAGCCAAAAACTATTTGAGACTGAACCGAACAAGACCTCAAGAGAACCGGTCGAACCAGCTACTCTCGCTCTCGCTCAATATCTTGCTAAGGCTGATCGTTTAGCATTGACGACATCGTCATGCGTTTGCCTGATCGTTTTAGTGTTTGCGTGATCGTTTAGCAGCCAACGCATAGCGCCTGGCCAAGCTATACGATCGTGTAGTGTCTGCCTTCTATCACATAGTGTTATCATCTAATGCCGGAGGACGCTACACGATCGCTTAGTGTCCAACACTATCATGTAGCTCCATCGTTTAGCACGGACAATTACTACACGATTGTTTAGTAACATCATCTAGCGTCTCGTCTTGATCATTTAGCACGCGCACAAGGTAAGCATTCGCATAGCTCTCGACGCATCACTTAGCTGTCGCTCATAGCTAAACGATCGTGTAGTGTTATCACATAGCATCTCAACGCATCACTTAGTTATCGATCAAAGGTAAACGATCGTTTAGTTCTATCGCATAGCTCTCAACGCATCGCTTAGCTCCCATGCGAAGCTACACAATCATGTAGTGTCATCACATAGCAATACAACACATCGCTTAGTTCCCACAGGTACACGATCGTCTAGGCACAATACCTCAACAATCAACGTCCAAAGCTACACGATTGTTTAGCTTTTCTTCACATCATCTAATGCATGAAACTAAATGATCGTCTAGCTACTGAAGCTCAATGACGATATGAACAGAGGTTGATTTTCTGGAATCTACAACTCGACCTCTTTGCTTGTTTCTTCGAATTACAGCTTAATTTCAACTCTAATTACTCCAAATAAGTTATAGACTCTTGGGAAGACATAGAAGCTCAACAAGCAAGAGTCAATTAAAAATTTAAAAGAGAAATTAAAGAAAATTAAAGGCCAAAACTAAAAAAACCATATCAATATAACAGTTTCATATTTCACATATAAAACACTCACCAAACAAAAATTAAATCGAATTGAATGTGTATATGATGCTCTGATACCAATTATTGGGATGGTATCAGCACACAATGGAAGCGACGAGGATCGATAAGAACTCTAATTGATTAATTTTGACAGAAATGAAAGCATGCTCAAGCAGAATTTAATGGGTTTCAAGACATATCTTTGAAGAATCTTTGAAATCTTGATTTCCAGCTGTTAAATCCTCTAAATCTTTATGCAGGCCACCACAAGATCTTCCCTACTATTCTCTTGGTGCTCTAGATTGAGTTGTGGGATTCAAAATAAGCTGAAATCAAAGGGAACCTAGAGATTACTCACAACAGCAACCTAATGAAAAACACCTTCTTCTACCCGAATTTTTAGCTAAAATTCTATCTGTTGCAATCACTCCAAAATCACTTCAATCTCTTAAATATATTGCAGACTATCATGCAAAGAGATTTTCTGCATGGGATGTAGCTCATGTTTGGAGTTATTGAAGCTTGATGATGGTGGGTTCTTTGTGAGCTAGTTGAAGATGAAGTTGAAAAAACTATTTTTCCATTATATGTATTTTCTATTTTCAAAATCCAAAATTGATTTTAAAATCATAGTTGATTTCTAAAATCAAAATGTCTTAATTTTACAAATTAATTTCATAAATTAATTTTCTAATAAAATTAATAAATAATTATTTAAATAATTTAAATAATTCTAATTAATTTAATATCCAACATTAAATTAATTTTACATAAATCCATCTTCATATATTTAAATCATATTTAAATATATATTCTCCAATTCTGTTTGATTCTAATTTGAACGTTTCAAATTAACTTATCACGCTACTCTAGAGTTAATCTATTTTCAAGCTAGTAGAGGGATCTCGTGGACCAACAGATCATGGGCTCCAACGATCCGAGATTAATCGACTAAACTCATTACACCGATCTAACCCTCATTCGTTAACTAATGGGTCACTCCATTAAAGCCCATAGTTGAATTTCCCTCACTGTAGATATATTATGTCCACTCGATATCACCATGATTAGTAAGTCAACCCTTCACAGGTTGTTCGTAATAACGGCTGGGTTGAATCTCTGTTTTACTCCTGAAATTACCTCTTGTTCCTTCAGTCTCCACTGATCCCCTAATGAAAAATTGTTTTGTGATCCAATCAATAAAACCGAGTCTCTCTCAGGCCAATGAGAGGGCGGGGCCCCTTATTCAAGACCCAGAATCAGCAGTTAAGGGAACGACTTCTCTACTATCCCTAAAAGTGGGTAGGAGTGAATTCCATTTTGCACCATATGTCCCTAGCTATCTATTCAGTCTTACCCCTGAAATGAGAGGTTATTGAGTCGGTTTTGTTGAATCAACCCCCATCTATGCAAACTAAGGATAATTCCAAATAAACAGGAATTCATAGTTAGCTTAGGATTAAGGTTAAGTTACCTAGGTCATCGCTTTGAAATAGTCAATCTTAAACACTAAACAACGTTATAAAGTAAGAGTGACTAATTTCGTGGTCCAATCTTGTACAAACCCTTTTGCACAAGGACACCCCCACTCCTCATGTCTCAACATGAACGAATTAAGATCACTTCGTTTGTAGCACTTTACAACTCTTTGTAACAACTACAGAGCAGGTCACATCCAACAGTGTTACCAGAATAAGGTACCCGACCTTATTCATATACTATAGATCATTTTGACTATTTACTCGAACCTGATCCACCTTTATGTCTCCACATAAAGTTCAAGTACTCATCCAATAGTCAAGGGACTTTCAGGTTTATTGGATTTCTATTAAGCAAAACATTTATTCAATAACACCTTATTGAACTTTCAGAATAAGTTCCATAGTTTACAAACCACGAGTTTTAGGACATAACATATATTTTATCGATAACAATGTGTACAAAATGTTTACAAACTACAAGACCACCGGGAGAATTAGGACACCAATTCCAACAAGGTATATATGTTGAAGACAACAAGCCAAATGTTCGAGATTTTTAGATAGTTTTATGTCATGGTAGAAAGGGAGACCGAAAGAAAATTTAAGTGTCTTCGATCTGACAATGGTGATGAATATACTTCGAAAGAGTTTAAGTATTCCCAACATGGAATTAGACATGAGAAAATTGAGCCTGGCACATTACAACATAATGGAGTTGTTGAGATGATAAACAGAACCATTGTGGAGAAGGTGAGGATTATGTTTAGAATGTCTGGTCTTCCTAAAAAATTTTAAGGTGAAGCAGTGCAATGTGTCGTGTATTTAATAATCGATCTCCATCAATTTCTCTTGGTCTAAACATTCCAGAGGGAGCATGGAGGGGACATGATCCCACTTATTTGCATCTCAGAGTTTTTGGTAGCAAGGCATACATGCATGTGCCTAAGGAACAGAGATCAAAGTTTGACTCGAAGACCAATCCATGTGTTTTTGTTGGGTATGGGGATAAAGAGTATGGTTATAGGCTCTACGATTTAGAAAAGAAAAAAGTAGTGAGAAGTAGAGATGCAGTATTCTTTGAGCACAAGAAAGGTGCAAATCTTCTTAGTACAAGGTACACTTCTACTTCAGAGTTATGTTTTGATACTACTAATTATTCTACTTCTACTTCTTCTGTTGTTCAGCCAACAAATGAGAATGTTGATGATGTTGGTGGGATACAACCTAATGATAATGTACCAGGTCATGTTGATGATGAAGATCTTGATGAGTCTTCATTTGATAAGTAAATTCATGAGAAAAATGCATATGAGGAAGTGATTCATGGAGAAGTTCATGAGCAGGAGGAATATTCCCCAAGTGGAGGATACTCAGGCTCAAAAGTCCACCAAAGTGCATAAGCCTTCAACAAGGTATCCAAACTCAGAGTTCATTCTAGTTAGTGAAGATGGAGAGCCAAAGAACTATCAAGAGATTTTGTCTCATGATAAAAAAGATCAATGGCTCGATGCGATGAAGAGGGAGATAAATTTCCTGGAAAAGAATGGAACCTATGAACTAGTGAAGCCTCCAAAGGGTAAGAAAGTATTGAAAAACATATGGATTTTCAAGTACAATAAGGATGGTGAGAAGGTAGTGAGGTACAAAGCCAGATTAGTGGTTAAGAGATGCAATCAGAAAAAGGGCATTGAATTTGATGAGATCTTCTCTCCAATGGTCAAAATTATTGGGGTTGATACCCTAAATCTCGTGGGTTTTGTAGTTTGTAATTGTAATGTACAAACAATTTTATTTATTTAATAAAATATGCGATATTTTATTCGACATTTAGCAACATTAACCCACAAAACCAATAAACTAACATCCAAGGTTATCTTTTGTAGCTTAAATATGTATGTGGAGACATATGGGTGGATCATGTTTAAGTGATAACCTAAATGGTCCATAGTAGATGGATAAGGCTGGATACCTTATCCTGGTGACACTACAAATATGACTCGCTTTGTAGATGTTACAATTGTTGTAAAGTACTACAAATGATCTGATTCTGATCATTCATGTGGAGATATGTGGGTACGGGTGTTCTATACAAAAAAGTTTGTATAAGATCGAACCACAAAATGAATAGTCTCATTATATAACATCATTAATAATAGAGACTTACATTTTACCATGATGACTATAAGTGACATGACTTGAATCTTTCCTATGAAGACCGTATTTTGATTTATATGGGTGAGGGTGACCAGAACACCGATACAATAAGCCTACCATTTTGGGGATTCGTCTAATTGGGGAGTTGGGAACATAGCTATACAAGACGGATTCACTCTTTCCCTAGTGTCGAGATAAGTAGAGAAATTTGCTCCCTTAAGGCTGATTCCGGGGCTTGAATAATGTGGCACCATATCCTCTTTGGGCCCGAGAGGGGTTTGATCATAGTTGGACTATGACTTATTGTTCATTAGAGGGATCAGTGGTACTTAAGAAGTTAGATGCAACTACAAGCGTAAAATGGTAATTTTAGCTCAGTTGTACTTACAAACAATTTGTAAAGGGTTATCACACTGTTGACTGGTTATATCCAATGGACATGGAAATATATTTGTAGTGTGAAGAGTGCAGTTTTCGGTCTTTAATGGAGCGATCAACAGTTAATAGATGTTGGATAATTTAATTAAAGGAGTTTAATTAATTATTCAAGTACCATTGAAGTTTCAGTCTACAGGTCCATAAGGTCACCTCTATAACTCAACTAGGATTATCATAATTAATTTTGGATTAATTTAAAATTTTCAAATTAATTGATGGAATTAATTATAAATGATATAAATAATTTAAATTAATTATATGTGATATAATTAATATGATGTATTTGATATATTATACTATAAAATTTATTTGAGAGGAAATAAATATTTGAATATGATTCAAATATCAATTATGTGAATTGGAATCATATAATTAAATTTAATATAAATTTGATTTATATTAAATATCATGAATGATTGAGAGGATTAAAAACTATAGGTTATATTGTATTTGATACAATATAAAAACTATAGGTTATGTGTTATATTTGATATAACATATAGTTATATATATAATAAATTATTTATTATACATATATATATTATTTATTAAATTAAATTTATTTTAATTTATTTTTAAAATTAAAGGGAGGGAGTTACGACTTTCTTCCCCTTAATTCTCTAAAAAACGTGGGGATGTGGGGATTTCTTTTTTACGGTCTATTCATTATTCTTCACAGAAGATATCACATAATCATACTTTGTGTGTGTTTTTTCTGGGTTTTCCTATAGAAATCTTCCCTGCAAAATCTCTTCGCGAATTCTTCCTCCCTCTTCCCAAAAATATCAGAGCCCACGGACTCCTGAGAATTCTCATACCCTACAGAGAATAGGAGGCTCTCTTTTGGTGGTGTCCAAATCTTTGGAATTACTGTACTTCTTGTTCGAGGAGATTTGGCGAGTTCGTGACCGGATCGAGAATGAGTTTCGTGAAAACTTTTGGCTTCAAGAGTAAGTAATTGTTTATAACCCTAACCATTATTTCTCTAAAAGCATACTGTAAATTTTGTATAATGTATATTTTGTTCTCTGTAATTTTAATTTTGTGAAAATTGGGAACTGGAATCGACCCTGCTTCCGTAATGGACCTTACGGTTCCTTAAAAAATGAAATCTATCACTACTACAAAATTCAGTATACACTACACTTTAGTTTAGAGATAATACCGTGTTTTTTAAAAAAAAACCATAGTCTAATATTGTTTATATTTAACTAACCATAGTCTAAAATAAATACAATCATTTTGAGACTACGTTTAATAAAAACCATGGTCTAAAAGCATGGTATGAACTACGGGTTCTAAAAACCATGGTCTAAAAGTAGAGTATGGACTACGGGTTTTGAAAACTGTAGTATCAATGTTATCTTTATACAACGGTCACTAAAACCCCTGGTCCAAGATCCTAGTGCATACCACATATATATAAAATCATGGTCTAAAGTATATTATGAACTACGGGTTTTGAAACCCGTGGTCTAAAAGCATAGCGTTGATTGTGAGGTTTAAAAACTATAGTGTAACTTTTATCTTTACACCACGTTAAATAAAACTTATGATCTAAGATTCTAGTACATACCATATGTATATAAAACCATGGTCTCAAAGCATATTATGGACTACAAGTTTAAAAACTATGGTCTAAAAACATAGTATAGACTATGGGTTTTAAAAACTATAGTATCAATGTTATGTTTATACCATGGTCAATAAAATCCATGGTCTAAGATCCTAGTATAGACCACATGTATATAAAACCATGGTCTAAAGGTATATTATGGACTACGGGTTTTAATAGTCGTGGTCTAAAAGATTTTTTAGTTTTAAAAACTATAATATAACTTTTATCTTTACACCACCTTAAATAAAACTCATGGTCCAAGATTCTAGTACAGACCATATGTATATAAAACCATGGTCTCAAAGCATATTATGAACTATGTGTTTTAAAAACCATGGTTTAAAAATATAGTATGGACTACGAGTTTTAAAAACTATAGTATCAAATCAATGTTATCTTTATACCATGATCAATAAAATCCATGGTTCAAGATCCTAGTATAGACCACATGTATATAAAACCATGGTCTAAAAGCTATCATATTATAGACTACGAGTTAGCCGTGGTCTAAAAGCTATGCCTTTTAAAAACTATAGTATAACTTTTATCTTTACACCATCTTAAATAAAACGCATGGTCCAAGATCCTAGTATAGACCACATGTATATAAAACTGTGGTCTCAAAGCTATTATGCACTACAGATTTTAATAGTCGTAGTCTAAAAGATATGAGTTTTAAAACTAGTATAACTTTTCTCTTTACATCACCTTAAATAAAACTCATGGTCCAAGATTCTAGTACATACCATATGTATATACAACCATGGTCTCAAAGCATATTATGGACTACATGTTTTAAAAACCATGGTTTAAAAGCATAGTATAGACTAAGGGTTTTAAAAAATATAGTATCAATGTTATCTTTACACCATGGTCACTAAAACACATGGTCCAAGATCCTAATACATACCACATATATATAAAACCATGGTCTAAAAGCATATTATGGACTAGGTGTTTTAAAAATCGTGGTAACAATATATGTAATTCTTTCAAGTTGCTTTCGAGTTAGAAAGTAATAAAAATCACATTTCAAAGGTTTTGAGGTGGCTTGCACATGGTCCTCATGTTGAAGTAACTACATATGAAAGTTATACGATTAATGGAGTTCACTATCATACAAAGAGTAGAGAAGATATGCACTCTGTTCAAAATAACGGAGTTATGTTAGTGGCTAGAACGATGCAAATATCTAGTGCTAAAAATAAGAATCTGATTACCTCTGATATGTCATTTTATGGGATTATAAAGGAGATTTGGTAGTTAAATTATAATATGTTTCCTATTCCAATGTTTTTGTGTGATTGAGTTGAGAGTAAAAATGGTGTAAAAGTCAATGATCTTGGATTTACCTTGGTTAATCTTAATCGAATTTGTCATAAGTGTGATACTTTTATCGTGGCTACCCAAGCTAAACAATTTTTTTTTTTTATGCAGAAGATCCTATTGATTCAGAATGATCTGTAGTACTTGGAACTTCATCAAGGAATATGATGATTTTGATAACGATGATAAATCAAAAGAAATAATACTACTTACAAATGAATTTTCAAATTCTATGCCTTCTGTTATTGATTCATTTGATGATGTTGAGATGTCATATCTTCGAACTGATTGTAATGGAATGTGGATTATGAATAATGATTTAAATGAAGGTACTTAACTATTATATATATATATATATATCTTATGCATTATTGTATAATGTACTAATGTTTTTTTTTTTTCATTTTCTTATGTTTCTAATTTCGTAGATCATTATGGCGCAAACTAATGATGATAGTGATAACGTTCCTTTATCACCTCAGTCTAATGATGTGCCTTCAAAAAGAAAACGAGAGGACCAACTTTTATGCACAAGTTGATTCCTATTCGTTCAACTAGTGAACGTTTAGTTGTTCAATCTAATGCTAAAGAACAACTCATGGAGAAAATGTAACACAAATGCAAAGTCAAACAGGGTCTTTTGTACGTAATCACATCCCTATTACATTTAAAGATTGGCATTGTGTTCCGCTTGAATTGAAGAATAAAGTTTTTTAGTTGATTCAAGTAATATAATTTCATATTAAGATAAATAAATATTAAATCTTGAACACTCAACATTAAGATAAATAAGTATTAAATCTTGAACACTCAACATTTCAGATTAAGATAAATAAATACTATATCTTAAATAATTTCATATTAAGATAATTTAAATTGGATTATCTCAGTCACAATAATTTAATTTTAGTCTCAATACTCAACATAACACCCAAATAATTTAAGAAAATTAAATTAAATTTTATCTAAAATTTTGGAATGTTACACTTTGTATGACTGATTAGGGTTCTTTTTCCCCCAATTTTATCATAATAAGAAAAATTGACAATGGTGGACTCCTCACAAGTCCGTGGTTTATACTCTTCATATCAAATGAGTTTTCTACGTATAAATTGTGTGCTCTTTGTTTTTAGTCTTCCATAATTTTGTGGTTTATTGCTGTCCATTATTGGTTGATTGCTTAATGAGTGGTGTTTTGAAGAACAATTATTTGGTTTATTGTTTTGGAGAAAATTTTATTGGGTGGTTGTTATATTGTTTGGATCCTATCAATAAGGATACGGAAAAAAAAAAAAAAGTTGAAATGAAATTTAGAAAAAAAATCCTATTTCTTCCAAATCTAAAAGATTCAAGCTATGTTTGTAATTTCACTAATTGATTTAGCCACCCATACAATTTCTCATAAATATACTTTATACTAATATTTTAAATATAATGATTTAATTGATAAAAATGAAAACAATCACTTCAATTTTATTTTTTTTGGTTACCTGACACCTTTTTATTAGGGGCAACTTGGATTGCACAAAATATGGGTTACATCCAAATTTTTTTCATTTTTATTTCAATAAGGCTAATCGTCCAAACGAAAAAAGTTGAGTATATAATCGTTAAGTTAAAATTTTATAGATTAGACTTATTTACAATGGGATTACGTTTAGTGTTATAATTATTTGATAATATATTTTATTTTATGTATTTTTAGCATAATTAACATGGATTGTTTAGAAATTTTGAACACCTAACATAAAGACAAAGAAGACAGATTAATTTTGTGGATAATATTTTTTTGTATTATTATTATTATTTGATAAAAAAGGAAAAGGTAAAAATTGAAAGTTGAATTTTTAAAATATTATCGAAAGATAAATAACGTACCATAAATAGTTTCTTTATTAAATATTTAATAACATTCGATTTTTTATTCTTCAATTTGGACAATTAGTTAATAAATATAGTTCAACTGAACATGTACTAACCAAAACGTTAAAAGTTCGAATCATCAATTTGTATAATTAATTAAAAAAATAAATGGTAATTGTTTTAAGGAAAAAAAAAAAGGAAAGAAACAACTTAGGGCAATTTAATGGGCTGGGAAAATAATGGGCCGAAAGGCGTGTTGTACTTGAAGCCTCAAAGCCTGTAGGGCATATCTTAGCCATGTAATAGACTGATTGTTATTACGACAGTTCCGACGCTCCATTATTTTCGCCGCCACTGAACGGTGGGGCTGGCGACGGTATCGGTAGTTTCCGACGGAACTGAACTGGGCCGCGGGGGAAAATCAATGGCTGTGAATCCTTCAGTGGCGAGTTCAACTTCATCTTGACGACAGTGGACGTGCTTCCTCCGCAGTTCGCTTCTTCTCTCTTGTTGCTGTCGAGTTCCAATTGCACGAGAGAGATTACCAAGGTTCCAACTTCCAGTGTTGAGAGCAGAATGCGAACTGCAAAGGTTTGGAGAAGTTGTATGGCATAGTGCTTTGTGTTCTTTGATTCCTATATCCTCTGCGCTCTCTTTTGAGAAACTTGGGAGG
Source organism: Benincasa hispida (assembly GCF_009727055.1). NCBI lineage: Eukaryota > Viridiplantae > Streptophyta > Magnoliopsida > Cucurbitales > Cucurbitaceae > Benincasa > Benincasa hispida. Next base: position 53,283,723 of record NC_052356.1, on the reverse strand, counting down.
TAAGATACTGTTGTTGATAACTAGGTTGTCATATTCTCTGACTTATATTTCTTGTTTGTTATATTTGAATGAATTAGGGTTTTTATTTTGCTTCACACCATTTAACCCTCTTAATGAACATGTATATTGGTGTATTTAGAGATTTACTTAGTTGGATTTCTCTTCGTTTTGTTTTGCTTGCAGATATTAGGATATTTCATGAACTAGGTTTTCAGCATTCTATGGTTTTTAGCTTCATTTTTCTGAGGGGAAGTTGTGTTTTTAGACGAGGTTTCCATAAGGGTAAGAAGCTTTTAAGTCAAAGCACTGAGGATATCATTTGTAAAGCAATTTGTGTTAATTTAAAACAGAGAAGATGGAAGTTTTTAGAGCAAGTATCACCTAGTCTCACGAGTTCGTTGATCTGTCGTGTTGTTCGCGAGTTTCGTAGCTCTCCACAGTTAGCTTTAGAATTCTACAACTGGGTTGAGGCGAGAGACAACTTTTCGCACTCATTAGAATCTTGTTGTACCTTAGTTCACGTGTTAGTCAATTCCAGAAATTTTAATGATGCCTTGTCTGTCATGGAGAGTTTAATGCTTAAAAATGGTAAGCCGCCATTGGAGGTTCTGGGAGGGTTGATTGATTGTTACAAAATTTGTAATTCAAATCCTGCAGTCTTTGATGCTCTGGTGAGGACTTGCACTCAGTTAGGGAGGCTGGAAGGTGCATATGACGTAATAAAAAAGTTGAGAAATGAAGGTTTTTGGGTTTCGATTCATGCTTGGAATAACTTCTTAAATCAACTTTTAAAGTTGGACGAGACTGATAAGTTTTGGAACATGTATAAGGAAATGGTTGCCAGTGGTTACAGTGAAAATGTGAATACTTTTAATTTGATTATTTATGCTTTATGCAAGGAATGCAAATTACTAGAAGCAATTTTTGTAGTTTATTTGATGCTGCAAATTGAAATTTGGCCTAATGTTGTCACTTTTAATATGATCATTGATAAAGCAAGTAAAATGGGTGACATGGGTCTTGCTCTAAAGCTAGCAAGGAACATTGGGGTAATTTCAGGAAGAAGTGTATCACCTAATATAGTTACGTATAATTGTATCATTAATGGATTCTGCAAGATAAGAAGGTTAGAGTCTGCAAAAAATGTTCTTGGTGAAATGATTAAGCTGGGAATAGATTTCAATGTGAGAACATATGCCATTTTGATTGACGGGTATGCTAGAAAAGGGAGTTTGGATGTGGCATTTAGGTTGTGTGATGAAATGGTTCAAATGGGCTTGATTCCAGACACTGTTGTATATAACTCTATCATCTACTGGCTTTACATGGAAGGAGAATTAGAAGAAGCTTCGTTTTTATTATCTGACATGATTAATAGGCATGTCCTCCCGGATGAGGTTACCTTCTCAATCCTTACAAAGGGTCTTTGTCTAAATGGACATCTCAATAAAGCTTTAAGAGTTCATGACCACATTCTCGGAAGAAACCTTGTAAAAGATGCTTTTACTCATAATATTCTCATCAACTATATGTTACAGAGCCAAAAGGTAGCAGGTGCCAAGCAACTACTGAGCAGTATGATTGTTCGTGGTATCAAACCTGACATGGTTACTTATGGCACTCTGGTTGATGGGCATTGTAAGGAAGGAAAAATCGAAGCTGCAGTTAAGATTTACGACAAAACAATAAAGGCAGATGGAAAATGTGACTTGGTTATATATAATTCTATTTTAGATGGTTTGTGCAAGCAAGGTTCAATCGATGCTGCCAAACTCTTGGTAGACAAATTACAGCAAAACGGTTTCCTCGATACGGTTACCTATAACACATTACTACACGGATACTGCATCAATGGGAAGGTTGAGAAGGCTTTTGCACTGTTTCTAGAGATGATTAACGTGGGGAGTTTGGTGAACATAGTTACTTACAACATAATGATTAACTTTCTGTGCAAGATGGGATTGATTCATCAAGCCATGGAACTGATGAGAGCAATGATTAGCCAGGGGATAGTTCCTGACCTTATAACATACACGACTCTCATCACCAATTTTGTTAAGAGTTGTGGCTCTGAAGATGTAATTGAGTTACATGATTATATGGTACTTAAAGGAGCCGTTCCTGATAGGCAAACATACCAGTCTCTTGTGAGCCCCTGCCTTCAAGAAAACGTTGAAGGGTAGCCGCATAGCACAACTGGCACATACCTTCAGATTGCAGGAGTAGGATGAAGGATTCCAGCAAAGACGTCTCACATTCTCAATCGAACAGGAAATTTTACATTTGCTGCTCCAGTATTGTATCATATAACCAATGCAAGTGTTTTACCCCTAATTTTTTTCTTATAATTTTTTGTTGAAATAGGTAGTCTTATCCAATGTTGTTAAATCGATCAAATGTAAGCTATTACTTGTAAATTTAATTTTGGCACTTGTAAATTCTTGTCTTTTCAAGTAGTAAATTTACATTTCTGGTTCTAATTATTCAATAATTCTTGCCTTCTTGGATTATGGTCTCCAATTTCCCAGAAATCATCCAACTTTCGCTGTAATTCTTCTTTAGTTTTACTGTTTCTCATACCTTCTCTCAGGTCTAATTCCAGGATTTAAAAGGATCGGCAAGATTTGCTTAGAGAATATTCGCAATAACTAGAAAAATGGTAGAAAACTCAAAAACCTGTATCCACATTTAGTCCACCATGACAGATAAAATGACGGGCCCACCTTAAATGAATCAAGAACTTGCCTCTGGCCATCTCAACTGTCGAAATCATTATCCTTAAGCCTCATCCTCTCTCAGTGTTTTACTCCACTCATTTCTCACTCCTTTCTTGCGAACGAGAGCCACCCTCGCCAATGAATGAAGATAAGACTTTACCCCAAGAATAACCTGAACCCCTTCTTTGCAGCCTCTCTTCACCGCCAAACTAGAGCTCACCTCCCTCCTCGGCTGCTAAACCATGTCTTGTTCAAATCTGACTATGTGGGTGTCTTCAAAACCCACTGTTTCTGATGCATCTTCCCTTTCTTTCCGCTCATTTTTGAGCCCTTTCCAGCTCCCTTCCCAGAATTCAAGCCCTGCTCGATCATGGTCGGTTTCTCCAATCCATTGCGGTCTTCGGGAGCTTCGAGATCGTATCGATTCGGTGAAGAACACCCAGAAGATCACTGAAGCTATGAAGCTTGTTGCTGCTGCCAAAGTCCGCAGAGCTCAAGAAGCAGTTGTTAATGGAAGACCCTTCTCAGAAGCTTTGGTTGAAGTCCTTTACAACATCAATGAGCAACTTCAAACAGAAGATGTTGATGTTCCTTTAACCAAAGTAAGACCTGTTAAGAAAGTTGCATTAGTTGTTGTCACGGGTGATAGAGGTCTTTGTGGTGGTTTCAACAATACCATCATTAAGAAAGCTGAAGCCAGAATATCAGAATTGAAGGCACTTGGTCTTGATTACACTGTCATTAGTGTTGGCAAGAAGGGTAATTCCTATTTCCTTCGCCGACCTTACATCCCGGTCGATAAGTTCCTTGAAGGTGGCACTCTTCCCACAGCTAAAGAAGCTCAAGCAATAGCTGATGATGTTTTTTCACTCTTTGTTAGCGAAGAAGTTGATAAAGTAGAGCTTTTGTACACGAAATTCGTGTCGTTGATAAAATCCGATCCTGTAATTCACACTCTTCTTCCACTCTCACCCAAGGGTGAGATCTGTGATATAAATGGAGTATGTGTAGATGCTGCAGAAGATGAGTTTTTCAGGTTGACAACAAAGGAAGGGAAATTGACAGTGGAAAGGGATTCAGTGAGGACAAGCACATCAGATTTTTCACCAATTTTGGAGTTTGAGCAAGACCCAGTTCAGATCTTGGATGCTTTATTGCCTTTGTATTTGAACAGCCAGATTTTGAGGGCATTGCAAGAGTCATTGGCTAGTGAACTTGCAGCTAGAATGAGTGCTATGAGTAATGCAACTGATAATGCTTCTGAGCTGAAGAGAACTCTGTCTATTGTATATAATAGACAGCGCCAAGCTAAGATTACTGGAGAAATCTTGGAGATTGTTGCTGGTGCTAATGCCTTGACTTAATTTGATGTTTGTGTATATCTCCTCCCATGTTTGCTTGCTTTTTCCTCTTCCTTCCCCTTACATACATCCCATGTTTCTATATTCAATGATCTCATTCAAATTATGCAGTTTCTATAGAATATATGCAAATTGTAAGTCTTTCATGTTCTGCTTCTTCACTTCTGGCTAAGTTTATATTCCCTTGGAACTGTTGACTTTTAAATGATTCTCATAATCATTTAGTTTTATAAACATACGTCTACCTGTTAGTTTCTTTGTTTGATTATTTACTTGTTACTCGTGGCTTTAAAATTCAAGCCACATTTTGAAACTAAAAAATGTAGTTTGGTTATGAATTCCAGTGTACTTTATTATGAAGGATGAAAACTATTGTAAAGATTTATCAAAAGACAAGCACAATTTACAAACATCAAAAACTAAAAATCGAGCCCCCGTTTGATAACTAGTTTATGGATTTTGGTTTTTGAAGATTAAACCTATTTTCTCCTCATTTCTTACAATAATTTGCATCCTTTTTAAATACAATTGTTGAATTCTTAACCAAATTCTTAAAAAAACTTTTTAAAAGCTATTTTTTGTAGTTTTCATATTTTGATTTGGTTTTTTAAACCATTGGTAATAGATAACAAAGGAAGAAATTTGGAGAGGGAAGAAGTGTTTATAGTTTTGATTTTTTTTTTTTTTTTTTTAAAAAAAAAGTCAAATAGTTACCAAACGGACTCTGAATTATTATCAAATGAGCCTATATTATCTTGATTTTATTAAGTCTTCTTGTGTTTTAGTATTTATTCTTTCGAATGGTTTGTACTTTTCTTTTTTTTATAAGTTCAACGTATACATGAATAAAGATATGAGTTTTTTCATTTCTTAATTGCATGTGTTTTAACTAGTTGAGTTATGCCTAGGTTGACAACTATTTGATATAGTATTTTCTCAATTTTTTTTTTCAGGTAAAATGTAAAATTTGGGTTTTGTTGTGTGTCTTCAAAAAGGAATTTTGGATTATTATTTTAGGCAAGTCTAAAAGCAAAGAGCCTAAATATGTTAATTGCAATACAAAAATACAATAACAGCGACTGCGATATTATGTTATAGAAGTTTAATACCAAAATATGATACGCACAAAAGTTTAGCAAATGGAAGAAGGTTTATATTTAAAGTAATTGAGGCTAAATTATATTTATAAAATGAGCTTTTGTTTTAAATGTAAAATTTCGATAATCATGTAAAGTTTGACTTGTATGCTTAATTGACAATTATGAATTTGAATAAGTTTTTAAATTATTATTTTTATGAAATGTCTGAGAACCCATGCAAATAATGTTTCGAGGCAAAATCAATATTACTCTGGTTGGGGTTTGTACCATAAACTCATGGTGGTAAATATATAAACAAATTATTGATAATTAATAAAATAATTTGTTCTTTTATTATGTTGCATAATTCAAGTGAGGGTTCGTCCTTTTATTTGTTCAGGTGTATTTGTTCGGGTGAAAGTGGCTCGAGTCATCGACTCAATAGATCTATCATCTTTGGGATTTGATCGGGTGGGAAACTGGGAACATAACTTCACAAGGTGGAATTCCCTCTTTTTGGTTAAGGTAAGTAGATTAGTAGTTTCCTTAAATGCTGACTTCGAGACTTAAACAATAGTGTCTTACCCTCTCACTGATCCGAGAGGGATTTAGTTTATGATTGGACCATAAAAAAATTATTCACTAGTGGATTTGTGGTACTTTAAGAATAAAGAGGTAATTATAGGGGTAAACAAACATTTAACCCAGCTGTAACTACGGACAACTCGTGAAAGATTTACTTATGTGTAATGGTTATATTTATGGGCGTAACACGTTTTACAATACATAAGAGTGCAACTATGGGTAGGGGTATTCACCATTCGGTTTGAGACTCAAACCAAACCGAACCGTAAATTTTAAAAAGTGTAATTTCTAAAATGGAACCGAGTTGAACCGCATATAAGTAGTTCGGTTTGGTTTGGTTTCCAGTTTTTTTTTTTTTTTTTTGTATGTTTTCATATTTTCTAAATTTCTAAGATTTGAAACAATGTATTTAAAAATATAGTTTTGACGGTTAATTTTGAAATTTAAAAACAATAAAAATTAAAATATTTAAAGTTTAATAATAATAATTACAATTAATCATTATTTGCCATTACTAGTCTAGATTACTAATAACTAGTTTAGCAATAAACTTAAAAATTATTCTAAAGTCCAAAAATATAAATACTACAAACATAAAAAATTTATCATCATGCAAAACATCATTAGCTACTCTATTTTTCAAATATTTATATATATATATATCAATTTTATAACTTTAAAATGTTATAATTTAAACATGAAATAGTTTCATTCTTTTCATTTATCAGGTTTTATTAGGTAGAATATATATAATTTCTATAAAATACTAAAACACATATATATATATATATATATATATAAATAAAGAAAGAAAGTAGATAATATTTCTAGAAATGTATATCAATATTAAAATGAAATGTAAATACAATTAAGAAATTTTTTAATAACATAGTGAAAAAGTGAAAATTATCTTAATATTTAGAATTTGAATATCCTTTCTACTAATATCTTATCTTCCAATAAAAGGGAATCGAATTATTAGTTTATTTATATAATAAATAAATCTAAGACTAGAATGAGAATTAATATTAAAACTAATTTATTATTTATTATTAATAAATAATAGTTATTATATTAACTATAAGTTGTTGGTTTTTGGGGCCTTAACCTCAAATTAATTAATTTTAGTTAATTAATATTTTGATGATAACAACTTTTATTTATTGATAATTTGAGTTTTAAAATATTTATTGAGTTCGGAACAATGATTCCAACGCAATTTGAATCGCCCAAATTGGAGCTCAAACGAAGAAGATGTAGGCTAAACAAACTTAATAAAAAAATTCCGAGCTGATGACGTGACATAAGTTTTCTCCAAAGTGAACCAACTAAAAGGTGCCTCTTGGAGCAATGGAGGAGCAACACGTGGTGGACTTTTGATTATTGGATTGGTTTTTAAAAAAATGAATTTAAAAGGAAAACGTAATTAATGTTATTTTATCTTTGTGTCTAATAGCTAGTTTTGAACACATTATGAGTTTTATTTTTTTGTTAGATTTTTAAAAATAGAAAATGAATTTAAAAAAGAAAAATAATTTAATATTATATTTTGTTTGTGTCTAACGGCTAGTTTAATTTAAAATCCCTACTAACAATTTTTCCTTTTTATATAAACTCATCTTCTCCTCCAAAATCACAACAATAATTTTTATTATTTCCAATCCTCCATAACTCATTAAACCACCATTGTTGCTCTCTCTCCAATCTTCAATTTCTTCTTGAGAGAAGTATTTTATGTTGTGAGGATTGATTCATTGAGTGCTAAATTTGTAAATCCACTCTTTTAGAGAGTTTGTCGAGTGTGCTATTTATTTTTCTAAACTATTGTAAGGGTTGCTCTTCCAGAAAAAGAACCATTCTAACGTGATTCTCAATTGTGAAAAAGATCGGGTTTGTTCTTGCGTCCGAAAAAAAAAGTTGTATGATTTGACTCTAAGCCGTAGAAAGAGTCAAGTTCGTAGTGACATATCTAAGAGAAGTTTGAGAAGTGGATGTAGGCCGATTGTGTCGAACCACTATAAAATTCTCGGTGTCAATTTTTCTATCTCTCTCCTATTTATTTTTGTAATTAATTTGTTATTATATTTTATTGCTTGAAATTAATTGTAATTTTTGTTCTTGAAATTAACTGCTCATATTCGATTATTTTGATTGGTTGTTCTTAAATTTCTATATCAATTACCAATCTTGTTATTAGAATCGAACTAAGTGCTTTAAAGTAGTACTATTAACTTCTTAATTATTTTGGGTTGAATTTATTTGCGTGAATTTATTGTTTAAATTACTTATTAACAAAAAAAAATGTTAATTTGTTTATTTGGACCCACATTAGTAGAAAGTTTAAAATTATTTTGATTAAATCCTATTCACCCTCGGGTTGCTATATTAATCCTGCATAAGCGTCTCTTATTCAAATCATTCAAAATACCTTTCTTGACATGATATAGAAATTTCAAACTAAAAAAATATATAGAAAAAAATTGCGTCCAATAGGATTTGAACCTATACCAAAGGTTTAAAAGACCTCTGTCCTATCTATCTACCACATCGGGATTCACAACCAAATGTGTCTTTATTCCAACCACCACGAAAGCTCCATATAGATGGTAGGTCGGTTCACTTGAAGAGAATCTTTTCTATGATCAGACTTGACCATGTCGTACATTGTTCGAGTTAATGTCCTAAATCGAGTGTATTTTGTAGTTTTTAAAGACAAATTATATATCTAATAAAATAAGAGGTATTTTATTAATGTTTAGACTATATTAAATCAATCCAATAAAATAAGATCCAATATTATTTTACGAAACTTAAACATAGTGACATACAGATGGATCACGTTTAAGTGATAATCTAAACGGTTTGTAGTAGATGAATAAGAATGTGTACCTTATCCTAGTGACACTACGAATACAGTCTGTTTTCTAGATGTTACAATTGTTGTAAAGTGCTACAAATGATCTAATCTTGACCGTTCATGTGGAGACATGCAAGTAGAGGTGTTCTATACAAAGAGTTTGTATAAGACTAGACCACGAAATGAATAGTCTCTCTATATAACACTGTTGCTAGAAGAGACTTACAATTCACAAGGATGACCATATTGTTGGGATTGATGTCCTAATTATCTCGGAGTCTCGTAGTTTATAAACTTCACATTGTTATTAATAAAATAAGAGTTATTTTATTTGCATTTACTCATATCCAATAAACAAAGATTCGTGGTTATTGTATGTAAACTTAAGCATGCATATGAGATATACAAGTGGATCATGCCTTAAGTAATAACCTAAAAGATCTGTAGTATAAGGATAAAGGAGGGATACCTTATCCTAATGACACTACTGATACGACCCATTTTGTAGAGGTTTACAAGTGTTATGAACTACTACAGATGGTCTGATCCTGACCATTCATGTGGAGACATGCGAGCAGGGTGTCTTATACAAAGAGTTTGTATAAAACTGGACCACGAGATGATTAGCCTCTTTATATAACGTCGTTGATACTTGAGACTTACATCTCATTTAGACGACCATAGGTGACATGACCTTAATTCTTAGTGTTTTGGGAACTCCTACCTATGAGGGCGGTCCTTTGATTAGTATGGGTGAGAGTGGCCAGATTGTCAACTCAACAAACCTACCTTTTTAAGGATTTGTCTGATTAGGGAGTTGGAAACTCAGTTACACAAGACAAAATTCACTCCTTCCCCGAAGCAGGGGTAAGTAAATAGATTGCTCCCTTAAGGGTTGGGTCTTGAACATAGTGGCAACATCCTCTCTTTGGAAGAGAGGACACAGTCATAGTAGGACTATGACTTATTGTTCATTAGAGGAATCAGTGGTACTTAAAGAGTTAGATGTAACTACAGGGGCAAAACGGTAAATTGACCTAGCTGTACTTACGAGCAATTTGTGAAGAGTTATTGCACTGTTGATTGGTTGATATAGACACAGAAATATATCTATAGTGAGAAGAGTGTATCTATCGGTCTTTAGTGGAGTGTCCGCCAGTTAACAGCTGGTGGATCTCGTGACTAAAGAGTTTAGTCAGTTATTCACATACCGATGGAGCTTCAAGCTACAGGTCCATAAGGTCCCCTTGGTAGCTCAATGGATTCCAGTTGAGAATCAGTTCTTGGGGTTAGTTTGAAGTGTTCAAATTAACAAGAGAAAATTCAATTATATATGATATAATTGGTGTGATGTATAAGATACATCAAGTGGAGGAATTAATGTAAATATGATTTACATTAAGTACCATAAAAAAGAAAAAGAACTATGGTTTGTATGTTTCATGAGATGAAATATTAAAACTATAGGTTATAAATATAATATGGTAAGTTGGTTATCATATTTATTTATAATAAATTAATTATATGATAATTAATTTCTTTTTCTCTAATAACCGATTGAGTAGGAGGTTATTGGTAGTTTTATGATAACCGTGAGATAAAAGGAAAATTTGTTTTCCTAAAATTAGAGCTACTTCATTCGAAAAGAACTCACGAATTAAGCTATCAAGTGAAAGAGTTTCATTAAGCGATAGCTATGTAGAGACTAAATGATCGTGCAACTTTGACTATACGATAGTCGTTCAGCTAATCGTAGCTAAACGATCGAGTGGCTAAGTCTATACGATAGGCTGCCTTTACTAAACGATCGAGCACATCGTCTATACAATAGACCAGTTGCTTATCTCCCGCTTGCTCGATCGTCTACACGATCGTAGACCTCTAGTCTTTTCCTCAAGCCAAGATCATACAAAGCCCACAACTCCTAGATTCTCACACTGAGAATACCAAGGTAACCATTGTGGTAGTGTCCTTATTCAGTTCGTGGATCGAGTTAGACTCGATTTGTTTCGAGGAGCTGTTGGCCATTTGTTGTGTTCATGCGGTTGGTCATGTTGTTCCAATTGTTGCGTTTGAGTGTTACTATGGACGCTTTGGACTGATCAAGGGATTCTTGAAGAATGTTTCTTCAGAGGTACGCATACTCTATCCCTTGAGTTCTATCTTAGCATGCTGTAATTTCTATATATATGCATGACCTGTTAGTTTCCGGTTAGACTGTAATTGATTGTGTTCATTCAAATGGAATTTGGAACGATCCCTTCCGCTGCTCATGGAACTCCTCGTGCTTGATTTTCTTCAATTGGTATCAAAGCCAGGTTGTTCTAATATTCCAAATACCATTTCTGTTTTGAACTTCATTTACAGTCGTGGTGGGTTTTAAAGTTTCTGCATTGTGTTTAAGAGTTAAATGCGTTTGTGGATGTGTTGATGAATGTTTACGAGATGGTTGCCTCTGTTTAAAGCTTTCTTTATGATTACAAAGTGTTAATTTGTAAGGGCACCTGTGTTTTTGGGCATAATTAACAAGTAATCAAGTATGTAATTCAAAGTGTTTGAGTTTGTTGAGTCGTTCGTGATGAAGTTTCGAAGCATGGAGATGCAATTCTCATCGAGGAAGAATACCAAAGGTTGATCGTATCGTGTAGCCTCTAGTAAACGATCGTTGAGATTTGGCTAAACGATCGTGTAGAAAAGTTCCGCGTGATCATGTAGTATTTACTAAAAGATAGTTTAGCTAATGCTAAACAATGGGGTAAAGCGTTTACTCTATCGCGTAGCGTTGGTTGCTCGATTGCATGGACGTTGGAGGTAAACGATCGTATAGAGCATTTGATGCTCATCATCTAATAAAAGGCGCACGCACTAAACGATTGTGTAGGTCAGCAAGCCTCATCGCATAGTCACTGACTACACGATTACGCGGTATATAATACCTTGACGCTTGCTCAGCGATCGTTTAGACAATTTTGCTTCACCACATCGTTGTCGTTTAGTTGATCGTTTAAGGCTTGCGTTCCATAATCGTGAGGCTTCATGCTTCATCACATAGTCAAAGGTACACGATCGTTGCTAAACTATCGTTTAAGCTCAGAAAGCATTGTTAAACAATTAAATAAAGAGTTTACTCTATCGTGTAGGCGATCACATGGAGTTGGTACACGATCAAGAAGACGCGTTTCTTCGTCTGGACAATTCAAGACCCGGTTCACCTGTTTGAACCGGAGACTCATTGTGCTTTGTAATAGCTAGCTTTGGTTTTTGAGGATTTGAGGCTAATTATCCCGGTTCATCAACTTTTATTTAATATACATGAGATGTATATTGTTTATATGCCATAGTGTATGACATATATATTTAAACCCACCTTAAGTTATGCAATTATTCATGCATCATATATTATAAGTGTTATAATATATTCTTTGGCATGATGAAATTACAAGAAAGCATGCACATGCATCATGAAATATAAAGGTTATATTTATGCATGCATCATCTTTATATTATAAGTGTTATAGTATAAGGGTGTATGGAAGCATGTACGCTTGGTTCATTGCTTGGTCGTATAAGTGTTATATAAAAGTATTAATAAATGAACAATGCATGGAGCATGACACTTAGGCTTGTTTATAAGAGTTATAAATGCCTTGTGTATGTAGCTTCGCATTATGTATGGTTTTGGTTATTTCCAGTTATAAGCGTTATAATGGAAATTAGAAATAAAATCGATAAGAAAGAGTTGCATGCGAACTTAGACGAACTCATGTTTTAAAAGGGTTTTAAAATTGGATTGAGATAAATCTAAGTTCAAGGTTCCAATGAGATTAGATACCTAAGTTTAATCTTTTTAAATCGGTTTAATAGGATTAAATTGATTGGCATAAAAGATTAAATTTGTTTTTAAATCTATCTATAAGGGACCTTTTGTCTAAGGCGGGTTCTATCTAGGTATGAATTTTTCATCTATTTCATAGATGATTATTCAAGGTATGGGTATCTCTATCTAATGCAATGTAAGTCTGAAGTCCTTGACAAATTCAAAGAGTATAAGGCTGAAGTTGAAAACTTGTTAGGTAAGAAGATAAAAATACTACGATTTGATCGTGGTGAAGAGTATATGGATCTTCAATTCCAGAACTATATGATAGAACATGGCATTACGTCCCAATTCTCAGACTCAGGTACACCTCAGCAGAATGGTATATCGAAAAGGAGAAACAGAACCCTGTTGGACATGGTTCGGTCTATGATGAGTTATGCTCATCTTCCAGACTTGTTTTGGGGTTTTGCAGTGGAGACTGCATGTTACATTCTGAACAACATTCCCTCGAAGAGTGTTTCTAAAACACCTTTTGAGTTATGGAGAGGCTGTAAAGATAATTTACGCCACTTCAGGATTTGGAGGTGTCCGGCCCACGTGCTTGTGACTAATTCGAAGAAGTTAGAACCGCATTTGAAAGTTTGCCTCTTTGTAGACTACCCCAGAGAAACGAGGGGTGGATACTTGATGACATGCAGAAATGCATGCCATCTTAGTCTTTTTACTTATAATTATGAAGGTTGTTAGGAAAAATATGCGGCAATCATGTTAGGAACTCATGAGAAAAAGAGCTTGCGTCGATCAGTATGATGAATCCCAACTAACCCGTTACTTTGCATTAATTATGCATTCAATGTTCTATTTTTGTAGCCAATGTAGGAAATGAACGCAAACGCGGAAACCAGACTACCGCATAGACGACCGCTTGCGGATAAACTCTCCATCGCAAGGCAAACGCATCGAAACGCATGGATGTTGCGGTAATCAGCCATATTCGTCCATCGCATGGGAGTTGTGCTCGTCAGGCGAATGCAGTCATCATGTAGAGTTGTGGTATTAAGCGAATGTAGCCATTGAATGATTGCAGCTACACGACAACGCATTCTAATGGGATCAACGCAAGGTTGGTGGAATGAACACATCAACGCATCTACCTCGATAAAATCCAAAAGATGATGTTGACATTTCACCTACCACGTCGTTGGTGGCAGAGGTTCAGAAAGGACTAACGCGTCGAATGTCAGACTCAGAGCAGTCCAATTAATGCTGTCGGCGACCCAAGCTCTATAAATAGGATTTGAGGGTGTCCAGCCCATGTGCTTGTGACTAACCCGAAGAAGTTAGAACCGCGTTCAAAAGTTTGCCTCTTTGTAGGCGACCCCAGGGAAGCGAGAGGTGGATACTTTTATGATTCGAGTGAGAACAAAGTGTTTGTTTCTACAAATGCTATCTTCTTGGAAGAAGACCAAATCAAGGATCATAAGCCACGAAGTAAGCTTGTTTTATGTGAGATTTCTAGTGAAATTGAGACTACTGAGGGTTCAACAAGAGTTGTTGAACTGACTAACAGATCAACAAGAGTTATTAAGGTCGATACATCTAGTCAACCATCACAAAAGTTGAGACTCCCTCGATGTAGTGAGAGGGTTATGAACCCACCGGATCGCTACATGGGTTTGACTGAAGCCTAAAACGTCATTTCTAATGATGGGGTCGAGGATCTATTGTCTTTTTAAGTAAGCAATGAAGGATGTTGACAAGGATGAGTAGATTAAATCCATGAACCAAGAGATGGAGTCTATGTACTTCAATCAAGTCTGGGAGCTTGTGGACCAACCTGATGGGGTAAAACCTATAGGGTGTAAGTGGATCTATAAGCGAAAACAAGGTGTAGGTGGAAAGATGCAAACCTTTAAGGCTAGACTCGTGGCAAAGGGTTATACCCAGGTTGAGGGAGTAAACTATGAGGAAACTTTCTCACCTGTTGTCATGCTGAAGTCTATCAGGATACTCTTGTCCATAGCCACATTTTATGATTATGAGATATGGCAAATGGACGTCAAGACAGTCTTTCTAAATTGTAATCTTGAGAAGACCATCTACATGGCTCAACCAGAGGGGTTCATCATTCTAGATCAAGAGCAAAGAGTTTGCAAGTTTAATAGCTCCATTTATGGGCTGAAACAAGTGTCTAAATCATTGATGCGTTATTTTATTAAGTGTGGAAAATGGATGATATGCGTTGATGGAATTACGTTGTGCACTCAAGTTTCCCCAACGGAATTCAAGTGTAAATTCCTCTGAGTTTCCTGGTAAGTCCAGGGTTTAACACAAGGATTTGTGAAAATAGTTGTGTTAGAGAATTTTATGAAAATTTGCGATAACCGATTAAATAAATAAGTGTTGAGTTATTATTGCGTTAATGAAAATAATAATAAATGCGGCAGAGTTTGAAAATAGTTGGTAACGGGAAATACGATGAATATGTGGTGAACGGGTTGAAAAGGGTTTCGGCTAACACTCCCTAGGTTGCGTTCATGCCTTGCGATCATGCAACATGCATACAATAGTAGACCACCTCTCGGTGTGAATGCCACGGCTTCTAAGGCTAAAACGCATGCGATAAATATGCGATAAGTCTATAGGGTTTACACATAAACCTCTATTTCTATTTATGCAATGACAACATGACATTCACACAAATATGCGACCGCATAATATCATTCCTATTCCTAGGATACATGCGATGCAAGTTAACAAACAGAGCTTATCTCTAAGTCCCTATTTCTTGTTTATGCAGGTCTAATCTTGCTCTCTCAAGTCAGATTCTAACCTAGCTCTCTCGAGACATTAGGTTCTTTCTTTATATTCTCTCTCGAGCAACTCTAAAGGGATGTTTCGCACAGCATAAAACAAGACAATCGCAAGCAATGAACATCCTAGATCATGTTAGCTTAGTTCTTCTCAACCCCTTTAACTAGTTTAGCTACTCATACATATTAAGAGAGTAAGCGGATGTATAAATAGAACTTTCATTGAATAGATAAAAGATGAAGTACAAAATAACAATGCAAGTATAGTAAAGAGCCTGGAGCAATTTCTTGCCACCAGGTGTTACACTATTCTAATAGTGCTCTAAATATATTCTCGCTTTCGCGAGAGTCAACCCGCTCTCTGCTCTTATGCCCCAAGGTTCTCTCTCGAGCCGCCTTGGACAATCTCCGGCGCCACCACTCTTCTCTAGCTCCGCTGTGAAATGGAAAAGAAAACTATGAACAAAGATATGAACTTGTAAAGTGATGAAGTAATCGACTGCTTAACCCCTTCTCTGAAGAATGCACTTGGTATTTATAGGGCATCAAAGGTGAAAGGCGGCTTCTCTCTCCTGGTTGTATAGATGGGATAGCTTTAATTCCTGACTGATGCGCTGGATAGTTGTCATCAATAAAGTTGGTTGTACTTTGTGACTGTTATCGATTGTCAACTTAATTTGGATCTGACTACCATCAACTTTCTGTCCCATCAATCTTAATTTTCCTTTCATCCGGATGCGTCCACCATGTTGCGGTGATTCTTCTTGGGTGGATGTTTGCGAGCACGATCAACGCAAAGTCTTGCGGTAAAGTTGCGCTAGACCGATGTATTTCTATGATCGCATTCTTTGCATTGCGTTAACGCGTATTTTGCACACAAAAAAAAATACAAAAATCAATAGTTCCAATGCGCTGACGCATGTGATCACAATATTATAGAATTTATGCTTAATGGACACAATTAATCATTTTTCATCAACGCAATCCAACATTGTTTAATAACTTAGCACTATGATAACGTGCATTTCTGCCCGTTATCACACCCCCAAATTTAAACAATGCTTGTCCTTAAGCATAAGCTAAATATTATTTAGCAAGTCCACCGCAAAGTTCTTTTCCTAGATTTCTAAAGGATACTTCATTCAAATCCTATATACTAGAATTTTCTTAAGTCTTATTCAAGTCTACTCTTAAAATATTTCTAAGACCTAGGGACTGCAAGTTTAACGTTCAAAAGGACTTTACTAAATTCCGGAACATCGCATGATTTATTTCAAAAGGAAAATTTTCTACTGGGGTGACAAAAGATTTATCCTTGCACAAAAAATTTCTTTATTGCTATTTTTTCTGACCTTGCGCTGATCCAAGTGCCTTGCCTTCTTTTTGGCTTGCCCCCACAGGTGTCATGCGGACATCCAACCACGAGTAATGCACTCTTTCTCAGACTAAACTCATACCGATTTGGCATTGGAGTTACAGTCATTGATTTATGCGTTGATCCTTGTAACTTACTTTCGTTTTGGTTTGCCCTCACGTGTGTCATGCGGACATCCAACTACGAGTAAGTGCCTTTCACAACTTAACTCTTTTCAACATGGGTTTCCCCTTTGCGTTGACAATGGAGTTGTTATTCTAAAAAATGATTTTTTTATAGAACCGAAAATAGCAAGGTCGAAAATAAATACCTCACCCCCAAATTTAAAATGTGGCGATGTCCCCATTGCCAAAAGATTAAAATAAGATATGTGATGTTCTAGAATGCATTGTAAAGAGAGTTTGAAAGAAAGCTAGCAAACCCCTAACTTCTAGAAATATTTTATGAGGTGACTATCTTAAGATTAAGTTGACTCTAATATATATGAAAGAAATAGAAGCATATTTTTCATCATTGAAATCTTACTTGGTAAAGAAACAGAATGCGATAAACTACTAAATTTATCTACTTGTTAAATGATTGCGGTAATCAAGAAGGATGCGGTGATAAAACTTCGAAAAGCGAAACGCAATGTGATAGCACAAAATTTGAAATAAAGATAAGGAAGAGTACATTCCCAAATTTTGCGTTGTCACTTGCATTGGGTTGACGCATCCATCCTTGTGTCGATCTTTCTTCTGTGGGTTGCGGTGATGGAATAAGATGAATGCTTCTTCGCGTAACATCGCCGCAATCCAACGCCTCGATCGTTGTAAGAAAAATAAAGAGAGGGTCAAATTATTTTAAACAAAAGAAAAATCGTTAACGCAAATTAAAAAAAAAAATTTTTATTTTTTATTTTATTATTATTATTTTTTTTGTAGATAGCTAAAAGATATTGAAGATTCTGAGTAGTGGAGAAAATAGTTGAAGACTTGAAGTTTTCCAAGACTTGCGTCCCTGAGAAATTGCGATCATGTGAAAATGCAGGGACCACCTACTTCCTTCTTTATTCAAAGTTTCTTAGTTCCATGGAGTCGACTTGGCGATGCCAGTCTTCTCCATGGTATACCTTTACTCGCTGCCCATTGACTTTGAATATGTTGGTACCGTCATCATTTGATAATTCCACCGTGCCATGCGGAAGTACTTGTTGAATTATGAACGGTTCGGACCAATGAGACTTTAGCTTTCATGGGAAGAGTCACAAACGTGAACTAAAAAGCAAGACTTTCTGCCTGACTTAAAGGTTCTTGCCGCATATGTGTTAATCATGCCAGTGCTTGGTGCGCTCCTTATAAATTTTTGCATTTTCATATGCGTTGTTCCTCCATTCTTCTAGCTCGACCAATTTCATTTTTCGCGCTTCCCCTGCTTTCTTTAAATTGAAATTCTGTTTCTTGACCGCTCACAATGCTTTATATTCCAGCTCCAAGGGCAAGTGACACACTTTGCCGAATACCAACGCATAAGGGGACATTCCTATAGGTGTTTTAAATGCGGTCCGGTATGCCCATAACGCATCATCAAGCTTTGTTGCCCAATCCTTTCGCGAAGGTTTGACTACCTTCTCAAGTATCAATTTAATTTTCTGATTGGACACTTTAGCTTGGCCATTTGTTTGCGGATGGTATGCGGTGGCCACTTTGTGGAGGATGTTGTACAGCGCAACAGCTCATTTATACTGTGGTTGACAAAATGTGATCCTTCATCACTTATGATGGCACGGGGAGTGCCAAAATGTGTGAAAATATTTTTCTTCAGGAACTGGGAGACTACTGCCACATCANGGTAAACTACTAAATTTATCTACTTGTTAAATGATTGCGGTAATCAAGAAGGATGCGGTGATAAAACTTCGAAAAGCGAAATGTAATGTGATAGCGCAAAATTTGAAATAAAGACAAAGAAGAGTACACCCTTAAATTTTGCGTTATCGCCTGTATTGTGTTGACGCATCCATCCTTGCGGCGATCTTTCTTTTGTGGTTTGCGGTGTGGAATAGGATGAATGCTTCTTCACGTAACATCGTTGCAATCCAGCGCCTCGATCATTGTAAGAAAAATAAAGAGAGGGTCAAATTATTTTAAACAAAAAAAAAATCATTAACGCAAATTATTATTATTATTATTATTATTTTGTAGAAATAGAACTGAAAAATGAAAGATAGCTGAAAGATAGTGAAGATTTTGAGTAGTGGAGAAAAGAGCTGAAGACTTGAAGTTTTCCAAAATTTGCGTCCCTAAGAAATTGTGATCATGTGACAACGCAGGGACCTCCTGCTTCCTTCTTTATTCAAAGTTTCTTAGTTCTATGGAGTAGACTTGGCAATGCCAATCTTCTCCATGGTATACCTTTACTCGCTGCCCATTGACTTTGAATATATTGGTACCGTCGTCATTTGATAATTCCATCGTGCCATGCGGAAGTACTTGTCGAATTATGAACGGTTCGGACCAACGAGACTTTAGCTTTCCCGGGAAGAGTCGTAAATGTGAATTGAAAAACAAGACTTTATGTCCGACTTGGAGGTTCTTGCCACATATGCGTTGGTCATGCCAGCGCTTAGTGCGCTCCTTATAAATTTTTGCATTTTCATATGCATTGTTCCTCCATTCTTCTAGCTCGACCAATTGCATTTTCTGCGCTTTCCTAGCTTCCTTTAAATCGAAATTTAGTTTCTTGATCGCCCACAATGCTTTATATTCCAGCTCCAAGGACAAGTGACACACTTTGCCGAATACCAACGCATAGGGGGACATGCCTATAGGTGTTTTAAATGCGGTCTGGTATGCCCATAACGCATCATCAAGCTTCATTACCCAATCTTTCCTCGAAGGTTTGACTACCTTCTCAAGTATCGATTTAATTTCCAGATTGGACACTTCAGCTTGGCCATTTGTTTGCGGATGGTATGTGATGACCACTTTGTGGAGGATGTTGTACTTGCGCAGTAGCTTCTTAATACTGTGGTTGACAAAGTGTGTTCCTTCATCACTTATGATAGCACGAGGAGTGCCGAAACGCGTGAAAATATTTTTCTTCAGGAACTGGGAGACTATTGTCGTATCACTTGCGGCACATGCAATTGCCTCTACCCATTTGGAGACATAGTCAACAACTAATAGAATATAGTGCTTACCGTTTGAAAGAGGGAATGGTCCCATGAAATCAATCCCCCATACGTCGAATAGTTCCAGCTCTAAGATAGTAATTATCAACATTCCGTTCTTCCATGAAATGTTGCCAGTGCGTTGACACCGATCACATTTCATTGCGTAGTCAGCAGCATCCTTGAATAATGAAGGCCAAAAGAATCCACTTTGTAAAACCTTGACTGCAGTACATTGTCCTCCAAAGTGCCCTCCATAAGGTGAATCGTGGCACTATGACAATATGCATTGTTGAGCAGCATCCGGTACGCATAATCTAATGATTTTGTCTGCACCTCTTTTATATAGATTCGACTCATCCCAATATTAGTGTCAACATTCATTCTTGAGCTTCTTCCGTTGATGGTAGGTGTAATCTTCAGGAAATTGTTCACAGGCCAAATAATTAACGATGCCCACATACCATGGCAGTTCTTCTATGCGAAACAACTGCTCATACGGGAACATGACACTCACTTCAGATTCATTGCAGTCAACCTCAGGATTCTCCAGTCTGGACAAGTGATCCGCAACTTGATTCTCTGTCCCCTTTCGATCAATTATCTCGATATCAAATTCTTGAAGGAGGAGAACCCATCTGATCAATCTCGGCTTTGCATCCTTTTTTGTCATCAAATATTTGATTGTTGAGTGATCAGTATGAATGAGTACCTTGGTCCCAACAAGTATGTCCGGAATTTTTCCAACACAAAAATCACAGCCAGGAGCTCTTTTTCAGTGGTGGTGTAATTAAGTTGAGCAGGGTTTAGGGTTTTACATGCATATGCGATGGGGTGCAAAATTTTTTTCTTCTTTTGCACTAATACAGCTCCCATCACATACCCGCTTGCGTCGCACATGATTTTGAACTGCAGTGTCCAATCCGGCACAATTAAGATGGGTGCGGTAATCAGCACATCTTTTAAAATTCGAAATGCGTTGAGGCAATTGTTGTTAAGTTTATACTTTCTGTCTACCTCTAGTAACACACTCAATGGTTTTGCTATCTTAGNACGGGGAGTGCCAAAATGTGTGAAAATATTTTTCTTCAGGAACTGGGAGACTACTGCCACATCATTTGCGGCGCATTCAATTGCCTCTACCCATTTGGAAACATAGTTAACGGCTAATAAAATATAGTGCTTACCGTTTGAATGAGGGAATGGTCCCATGAAATCAATCCCCCATACGTCGAATAATTCCAGTTTCAGGATAGTATTCATCGGCATTGCGTTCTTCCATGAAATGTTGCCAGTGCACTGACACCGATCACATTTCATTGTGTAGTCAGCAGCATCCTTAAATAACGAAGGCCAAAAGAATCCAATTTGTAAAACTTTGGCTACAATACATTGTCCTCCAAAGTGCCCTCCATAAGGTGAATCATGGCACTGTGACAACATGCGTTATTGAGCAGCATATGGTATGCATAATCGAATGATTTGGTCTGCACCTCTTTTATACAGATTCAGCTCATCCCAATAATAGTGTCTGCATTCATTCTTGAGCTTTTTCCGTTGATGGTAGGCGTAATCTTAAGGAAATTGTTCACATACCAAATAATTAACTAAGTCTGCATACCATAGCAGTTCTTCTATGCGAAACAGTTGCTCTTCCGAGATCATGGCACTCACTTCGAATTCATTGCGGTCAACATCAAGATTTTCCAGTCTGGATAAGTGATCTGCAACTTGATTCTCTGTCCCCTTTCGATCAATTATCTCGATATCAAATTCTTGAAGGAGGAGAATCCATCTGATCAATCTCGGCTTTGCGTCCTTCTTTGTCATCAAATATTTGATTTTCGAGTGATCAGTATGAATGAGTACCTTGGTTCCCAACAAGTATGCCCGAAATTTTTCCAACGCAAAAATCACAGCCAAGAGCTTTTTTTCAATGGTGGTATAATTAAGTTGAGCAAGGTTCAGGGTTTTACTCGCATATGCGATGGGGTGCAAAATTGTTTTCTTCTTCTGTGCTAGTGCCGCTCCCATCGCATACCCGCTTGCGTCGCACATGATTTCGAACAATAGTGTCCAATCCGGTGCAATTAAGACGGGTGTAGTAATCAGCGCATCCTTTAAACTTCGAAATGCGTTGAGGCAATTGTTGTCAAATTCAAACTTTATGTCTGCCTCTAGTAACGCACTCAATGGTTTTGCTATCTTAGAAAAGTCTTTAACTAATCGTCTGTAGAATCCAGCATGCCCAAGGAAGCTTTGTACTGCCTTCACATTGGTTGGAGGTGGAAGCTTTTCAATTGTTAAGTTTATACTTTCTGTCTACCTCTAGTAACACACTCAATGGTTTTGCTATCTTAGAAAAGTCTTTAACGAAACGTCTGTAGAATCCAGCATGCCCCAGGAAGCTTCGTACTGCCTTCACGTTGGTTGGAATTGGAAGCTTTTCAATTGCGTCAATCTTTGCTTTGTCCACCTCCAACCCTTCTCGGGAGACCTTGTGCCCCAATACTATACCCTTTGTCACCATGAAGTGACATTTTTCCCAATTAAGCACCAGGTTCGTCTCTTCACATCTTTTCAGAATTTTCTCCAAATTGGCCAGACAGACTTCATAAGTGTTCCCATAAACAGAGAAGTCATCCATAAATATTTCTACAGAGTCCTCGAGAAAATCTGAAAAAGATTGCCATCATGCACCTCTGGAACGTGCTTGGCGCATTGCAGAGGCTGAACGGCATGCGGCAGAAAGCGAATGTCCCATATGACCAGGTGAATGTGGTCTTGTCTTGGTCTTCAAGAGCTATCATGATCTGGTTGTACCCAGCGTATCCGTCCAAGAAATAGTAAAAATCATTCCCTGCCAATCTATCCAGCATTTGATCGATGAATGGCAGAGAGAAATGATCCTTCTTTGTGGCCGCATTCAGTTTGCGGTAGTCCATACAGATGCGCCATCCAGTGATGGTCCTCTGCGGTATTAATTCATTGNCCTTGGTCTTCAGGAGCTATCATGATCTAGTTGTACCTGGTGTATCCATCCAAGAAACAGTAAAAATCATTCCCTGCCAATCTATCTAGCATTTGATTGATGAATCTGGCAGAGGGAAGTGATCCTTCTTTGTGGTCGCATTCAATTTGCGGTAGTCCATACAAATGCGTCATCCAGTGATGGTCCTCTGCAGTATTAATTTATTGTTCTCATTGGGGACTACCAATGGTCCTCTGCAGTATTAATTTATTGTTCTCATTGGGGACTACCGTCATTCCGCCTTTCTTCGGCACACATTACACGGGGCTAACCCATATACTATCTACAATGGGATAGATAATGCCTGCATCCAGCCACTTGATAATCTCCTTTTTTACGACCTCTTTCATCGCAGGATTAAGTCTGCGCTGATTCTCAATGGTTGCTTTGTGGTCATCCTCAAGACGAATGTGGTGCATGCAGTACGCGGGGCTAATTCCTCTGATATCAGCGAGCGTCCAGCCGATTGCTCGCACATGCTTTTTGAGAATGCTCATCAACGCATTCTCTTGATCTGCGTTAAGCGCAGAGGAAATTATTACGGGCTGCTTCTCATTCTGCCCATAAATGCGTACTTCAGATGTGTTGGTAGGGTTTTTAGTTCAAGGCTTGGTGGCTCCACGAGAGAAGGTTGCGTTATTTTTCTTTCTTCCTTCGGCTCTTCTTCTTGTGTTGCGATCGATCCTTCTTCCTTATTTATTTTTGCTACGATCGCATTGCAAGCAGCTACGGATGCGTCGTCATCCTCTTCTTCATACTCTTCATCAGACTTTTCTTCTTCAATCGAATTCAAGTCATCTTCCAAATCTGGTAGGTCTTCCTCATCAGGAAATTTCATGGCACGAATTATATTAAATTTGAACTTCTGTCCGTTTATGCTCAAAGTGATCTCGCTCTGATGCACATCAATTTGAGCACAACCTGTTGATAGGAAAGGTCGCCCTAAAATAATGGGCACGTCTTTATTAGCCTCATAATTCAGGATGATGAAGTCAGCTGGCAAAATAAATTTATCAATTGTGATCTGCACATCCTTCAACTTACCATCTGGATGAACCAAAGACTTGTCGGCCATTTGAAGAGTCACGGATGTGGGCACAAGTTGCCTCATATTTAGTTGTCGAAAGATTGACAGCGGCATCAAATTTATGTTGGCCCCCAAGTCATACAGGGTTTGCCCAATATAGAGTCCTTCTATGGAGGAAGGAATAGTGAAGCTCCCAGGATCGCTCATCTTCGGTGGGATAATAGATTTGGAACTTTGCGTTAGTGTCACCGTGGCAAATTTTTCAGCACCTCTTTTCTTGGTTACCATGTCCTTTAGAAACTTGGAATAGGCAGACATTTCCTCAATTACTTCACTGAAAGGAATGTTAACATGTAATTACTTTAACGTAGATAGGAAGCGTTGGTACTGTACCTCTTCGTTTTTCTTCTTCTTTAGCCTTTGAAGGAAATGTGGTAACTGGACTTTCACGGTTCCCGTTTCATTTGAATTTGAGGTTGACGCAACCTCAGGTTCTACTGCTTCATTTTCTTTTTCTTCTTCTTACGTTGCCGCAATCGCAGGTTCAGCTGCGATGGAGGTTGATCTGTTCTGTTCCTTCTTTTCTCCCTCCATAGTCTTTCCACTGCGCAATGTCACAACCTGACATTGCTCCTTACCTGAACCCTCTGGGTTGCGTAGAAGCTTGGTTGAACTTTGCAGTGCCCCTTGTGGTCTACTTTTGAGCTCATTTGCAATCTAGCCCATTTGCAATTCAAGGTTGCAGATGGACGTAACTTGACATTGAAGCACCGTCTCATTTTTCTCTATATATTTCTTCAATAGGCCTTCTAGGGAAGAAGATTGCGGTGGTTGTTGTGAGCTACTTGCTTGGTTTCTCTATTGACCGCTGCTACGTTGAAAGAACCCTGGTGGCCCTTCTTTTTGTGCCATAGATTGAAAATTTTGTTGTTGATTCTTCCAAGCAAAGTTTGGGTGGTTTTTCCACTCGGGGTTGTAGGTGTTGAAAAAGGGGTTGTTCTTTATAAAATATACAGACTGTGGGTTTTGTGGACAATCCTCCATCGCATGCCCATCACCGAAAGTCGCATACCTTGCTGTGTTTTGACTTATTGCATTCATTTGCCCACCTTACGGTATTGGGCTGCTGATCGTCATTCCTTGAATCAAATTCATCATTGCGGTCATTTGATTTTGCAATGAAACAATAGCACCGTTATTTGCATCAGAATCTTTGAGTCTTAATCTCTGGTCGCTCTCCCTCTAGTCTTCATGATTCTTGAAGATGCGATCTAGGATATTCTTCACCTCATCATAAGTCTTGTCAAGCAGACCACCAGCTGCTGCCGCATTGGCAGCGGTCTGCGAAGAAGGATTCAAACCGTGGTAGAAAATTTCCATTTGAAAGCAGTCTGGCAGCCCATTATGCGGACAATCTTGGACCAACCTTTTAAACCTCGCCCAAGCATCGCTGAGCGATTCATCCATATCTTGTTCAAAATTAGTGATAAACTCTCTTCGTCTGGCATTCTCTGTAGGTGAGCAATACTTCTTCATAATCTCCACCACCTGCTCCCAATAAGTGATCTCTCCTGGTTCGAGCGAGTAGGCCCTGTCTCTTATACACATCTAGATGTGTATAAGAGACAGGATTTCAAATTTGCTTTCGTCTAAGGCAGGCCTCATGATTCCCAGAGAGAAATCATAGAGGTTTGGCGATGTATAGTCCCTAATGGGCCTATTGCGATCGTTGGCCAACAGAATTGGATTTGCAATGACATTGTTGTTGTTTGGTGCTTCATTCCTAGGCTGCTCCGCCATCTCTTCTTTATCGGATTGTAGTTGCTGTTGGCGGTTCCTTAGTCTCCTTCGAAATGTTCTCTCAATCTTTAGGTCGTAGTTCACCAGAGATTCAGAGTTCTGCAAAGAATTCACAAAAATTACCGTTAACAACTATTTTTCCGAAGTCCTCGGCAACGGCGCCAAAAACTTGATGCGTTATTTTATTAAGTGTGAAAACTGGATGATATGCGTTGATGGAATTACGTTGTGCACTCAAGTTTCCCCAGCGGAATTTGAGGGTAAATTCCTCTGAGTTTCCTGGTAAGTCCAGGGTCGAACACAGGGACTTGTGAAAATAGTTACGTTAGAGATTTTTATGAAACCTTGCGGTAACCGATTAAATAAATAAGTGTTGAGTTGTTGTTGCGTTAATGAAAATAATAATAATAAATGCGGCAGAGTTCGAAAAGAGTTGGCAACGGGAAATACGATGAATATGCGGTGAACGGGTTGAGAAGGGTTTCGGCTAACACTCCCTAGGTTGCGTTCATGCCTTGCGATCATACAATAGTAAACTACCTCTCGGCGTGAATGCCACAGCTTCTAAGACTAGAACGCATGTAATAAATATGCGATAAGTCTACAGGGTTTACACATAAACCTCTATTTCTATTTATGTAATGACAACATGACATTCACACAAATATGCGACCGCATAATATCATTCCTATTCCTAGGATGCATGCGATACAAGTTGACAAACAGAGCTTATCTCTAAGTCCCTATTTCTTATTTATGCAGGTCTAATCTTGCTCTCTCAAGTCAGATTCTAACCTAGCTCTCTCGAGACATTAGGTTCTTTCTTTATATTCTCTCTCGAGCAACTCTAAAGGGATGTTTCGCACAACATAAAAGAAGACAATCGCAAGCAATGAACATCCTAGATCATGTTAGCTTAGTTCTTCTCAACCCCTTCAACTAGTTTAGCTACTCATGCGTATTAAGAGAGTGAGCAGATGTAGAAATAGAACTTCCATTGCATAGATAAAAGATGAAGTACAAAATAACAATGCAAGTATAGTAAAGAGCCTGGAGTAATTTCTTGCCACCAGGTGTTTCACTATTCTACTCGTGCTCTAAAGATATTCTCACTTTCGCGAGAGTCAACCCGCTCTCTGCTCTTACGCCCCAAGGTTCTCTCTCGAGCTGCCTTGGATGATCTCCGGCGTCACCACTCTTCTCTAGCTCCGTCGTGAAATGGAAAAGAAAATTATGAACAGAGGAATGAACTTGTAAAGTGATGAAGTAATCAACTGCTTAACCCTTTCTCTGAAGAATGCACTTGGTATTTATAGGGCATCAAAGGTGAAAGGCGGCTTCTCTCTTCTGGTTGTACAGATGAGACAGCTTTAATTCCTGACTGATACGCCGGATAGTTGTCATCAATAAAGCTGGCTGTACTTTGTGACCATTATCGGCTGTCAACTTAATTTGGATCCGGCTGTCGTCAGCTTTCTGTCCCATCGATCTTAATTTTCCTTTCGTCCGGATGTGCCCACCATGTTTCGATGATTCTTCTTAGGTGGATGTTTGCGAGCACGATCAACGCAAAGTCTTGCGGTGAATTTGTGCTCGGCCGATGTATTCCTATGATCGCATTCTTTGCATTGCATTAACGCATATTCTGCACAAAAAAAATACAAAAATCAATAGTTCCAATGCGTTGACGCATGCAACCACAATATTATAGAGTTTATGCTTAATGGACGCAATTTAACATTTTTCATCAACGCAATCCAATATTGTTTAATAACTTGATAACGTGCATTTCTGCCCGTGGTTCAAAAGGTACTTATGAACCGTGGAAAGTAGTTTTGTACCATTGTAGACGACCTTAGGCACAAAAGGTCGAGAAAGAGTTAGAAAACAACGAATTTTGGATTTCTACAAGTGGAAGTCTGCTATGACTAAAAATTTGGATGAAGTTTGATTCAAAAGGTACTTATTAACCCTGGCAAGTAGATTTGTACTATTGTGGACGAACTTAGGAACAAAAGGTCGAGAAAGAGTCCGAAAAGAACGAACTTTGAATTTCTACAAGTGGAAGTCTGCTATGACTAAAAATTTGGACGAAGTTTGGTTCAAAAGGTACTTATGAACCCTGATCAATCATGGAACATTAGCTTTGACAGTGCAATCAAGTCGTTTGGCTTTGATCAGAACATTGATGAGCCTTGTGTTTACAAGAAGATCATCAACAACTCAGTAGCTTTTCCTGGTACTGTATATGGATGATACCCTACTCATTGGCAATGATGTAGGGTTTCTGACTGACATTAAGAAGTGGCTAGCTACCCAGTCCCAAATATATTCTAGGGATCCAGATTATTCGAATTCGTAAGAACAAGAGGTTAGCCTTGTCTCAGGCATTTTACATCGATCGAATGTTGATCAAGTATAAGATGCAAGATTCCAAGAGGGGTTTGTTACCTTTTAGGCATGGAATCGTACTGTCTAAGGATCAATTTCCTAAGACACCTCAAAAGGTTGAGGAAATGAGACGGATTCCCTATGCTTCAGCTGTTGGAAGCTTGATGTATACAATGTTGTGTACCAACCCCGACATTTGCTACGCAGTAGGGATTGTTAGTCGTTATCAGATCAATCCAGGATTTGATCACTGGATGGCGGTCAAGATGATCCTCAAGTATCTTCGAAGAATGGGGGACTACATGCTCATGTATGGAGATAAAGATTTGATCCTTATAGGATACATAGACTTTGACTTTTAGACCGATAAAGATTCTCGTAATTTGACATCGGGGTCAGTGTTCACTCTGAATGGAGGGGCTGTAATGTGGCGAAGTATCAAACAAGGATGCATCGCAGACTCCACTATGGAAGCCAAATACGTAGCCGCTAAGGAGGCTGTTTGGCTGAGAAAATTTCTTACAGATTTGGATGTTATTCCAAATATGGATTTGTCGATCACTCTTTATTGTGATAACAGCGGGGTTGTGGCAAATTCAAAGGAACCTTGAAGTCATCGTCGAGGCAAGCATATTAAACAGAAAAATCATTTGATCAGGGAGATTGTGCATCGTGGTGATGTGATAGTCACAAAGATCATGTTAGAGCACAACATTGCTGATACGTTTACAAAGGCTCTCACGGCTAAAGTGTTCGAAGGTGGGAAGTGATACTGGGGTATAGTGTATGTCCTAGTTTATTGTATATTGTACTTGTATTTTTTCATGTATTGTACATTAGTCTCCCGAGGCATTAGGACAAGTGGGAGATTGTTTGGATTGGTGTCCTAATTCTCCCAAAGTCTCGTAGTTTGTAAATTGTACACATTGTTATGAATAAACTAAGAGTTATTTTATCTGGCATTTACTCATATCCAATAAACAAAGCTCCATGGTTATTGTATGTAAACTTAAACATGTATATGAGAAATACAAATAGATCATGCCTTAAGTGATAACCTAAAAGGTCTGTGGTATAAGGATTAAGGAGGGATACCTGATCCTTGTGACACTACGAATACGGCTCACTTTGTAGAGGTTTACAAGTGTTGTGAACTACTACAGATGGTAGATCCTGACCATTCATGTGGATACATGCGAGCAGAGGTGTCCTATACAAAGAGTTTGTATAAGACTGGACCACGAGATGATTAGTTTCTGTATATAACATCGTTGATACTTGAGACTTACATCTCACCTAAACGACCATAGGTGAAATGACCTCAATCCTGAGTGTTTTGGGAACTCCTGCCTTTGAGGGTGGTTGATAACTTATAGAAATACAAGTTATTTATATTGTTTTATTTAGATATTGCGGCAAAAAGAAAGAAAAGTTGCGTCGATAGTATAGAAATTGGCTAAGAAATGCGAGGATTATAAAATGTCATCGATACACCCACTAACACTATTGCGATGGTAGAATAGATGTTTCAATATCTGTTTTGCAGGAAATCAATCACCGCATGCGTTAATGGCTTAAAGATAAAAGAAACAACGTATCTACATCACATTGCACCCATCATTCAGGAATGAAGAGATGATCATGCAATGACGGCGCATGTGACAATCGATCAAGAGCTTAGCGATCAACGAAATTTCAACCACATGCGGTAATAAAAAGTAACACCACATGTGGCGATCGATCGAAGATGTAAAGAGCAACGCATTTGCGGAGGATTCGGGCAAATGTACAACTTTCAGTTGTGCATTTCTGACGGGTTGATTGCGTAACAGAAGGAATATTCACTCCACCATTTCAGGAACTACCATAACCATAAAGTGGGGACCACGAAGTCAAAGAGCCAAGCTTCACCTATAAATAGCTTATGCAAATTTACTGAAAGATATCCTTGAATACATAGAGACGTGTATATACTGATCTTTGAGAGAGACTGGTCTGAAGCGATTTCCAGAGTAGATCCAGGATAATTAAGAGACAAGGCCGAAAGGTGAGTCTCCAGGCAAGGAATCCTTCCAATCCCCGCCGTTGAAAGCTCTATACGAAGGTCACTTCTATCAGAAGAGCAAACCTGAGAGGGAAGCTCTCCTCTCCATTACTTCCACATGCCGACAAGCAAAACCTCCATCCAGGATCTGTGTCAAGACGTTGACACTTTTCTGTATTTGTTTCTAATCTCTTTTTTATCATCTGTATTCATCTTCTTAATCTTTCATTCACACCATGTATTGAACGCTTAATTTTAGTATTATATGTTATGATCATTTCCATTGTCATCTCTCCGTCTTTTTTCGTTCATCCATAATCCATTTTCTCCATGATGTTTTCCTAATTCCCTGGGTAAATAGTAAGAATTAAACAAGTAAATTAATTTGTGTTAAGGAAATAATTAAGTTTAGCTAAAGCATCCTCGACGACATCTTCATCTGTGAGAGCAGAAGTGAAGATGTTATTCCGCCTAGAGAGAGGGTTGGAAGAATGCGTTAACTAAAGCAAGAAGTACTTCCAGAGATGGAAGCAACCTTGTGTTCAGTACTTCCAGAGATGGAAGCAACCTTGTGTTCATCACGTTCATCCCTGTTTCACCATAGAGATATGGGAATGCGGCCGATTACTGAGAAATGTATGCCAAGGGAAAGCGGAACCTTAGTTGCATCTGTAATGCAATTAACAAACTCGCGTTGTTTTTACTATTTATTCTTTCTCTTTATGATTCATCCATAAAGACTTGCCATCGCATACCACGATCCTTTGTATAACTTCACAGTTAGTCTCGAACTCAGTATCATGTATCATGTATCTTGTATCTTGTATCATATTAGTTTAAGATTTTATTATCAACGCAACTTTATTTTATCAACGCAACTTTATTTTCATCGCACTTTAGATTCCTGTATAAACCAATTCTTTATTAATTGTAAAAACCGATCGTATGTATCACAAAAGTAACGCATTAACGAAAACAATCCTGTGTTCGACCTCAGATTATTCTGAGAAACTTGGGTTAGAATTATACTTGATTTCAGCGCAAGGCAACTTGTGACATGCATTACTCTATCACATACTACAAGCCTATCATTAACAACGCATATTTAGAACTAGTGTGCATAAGTGATAACACAACATGACATTCCATCTACATTCCATTTCTATGTCATCAAGCTTAATGCAACATGAACTTGCAAGATTCATTCATTCACATTCATATTTGTTCACATGTTGTAAGACCATATAAATCTACCGTGCCAGTGGTCATTTGATTAGTATGGGTGAGAATGGTCAAATTGCCAACTCAACATGCCTACCTTTTTGGGGATTTGTCTGATTTGGGAGCTGAAAACTTAGTTACACAAGATGGAATTCACTCCTTCCCCGAAGTAGGGGTAAGGGCTGATTCTGGCTCTTGAACTTAGTGGTCACAACTTCTCTTTGGAAGAGAGGACTCAATCATAGTAGGACTATGACTTATGTTCATTAGAGGGATCAGTAGTACTTAAGGAGTTAGATGTAACTACAGAGGCATAACGGTTATTGGCCAGACGGTACTTATGAGTGATCTATGAAGGGTTATCGCACTATTGATTGGTTGATATGGACACAAAATATATCTGTAGTAAGGAGAGTGCAATATTTGGTCTTTAGTGGAGTGCCTGACAATTAACGGATGGTGGATCTCGTGATTACAGAGTTTAGTCAGTTATTCACATATCGTGGGAGCTTCAAGCTACAAGTCTATAAGGTCCCCAGCTCAATGAATTCAAGTTGAGAATCAGTTCTTGGTTTGATTTTAAATGTTTAAATTGACAAGAGAAAATTCGAATATATATGATATGATCGGCGTGATGTATGAGATACATCAAGTGAAGAATTAATGTAAATGAGATTTATATTAAGTACCATGAAATAAAAAAATAACTATGGTTTATATGTTTCATGAGATGAAATATTGAAACTATGTGTTATAAATATAATATAGTAAGTTAGTTATCATATACATAATTATATCTTTTTCTTTAATAATCACTTGAGTGGGAGGTTATTGGTGATTTCATGGTAATTGTGAGATAAAAGGAAAAATATTTTCCTAAATTTAGTAGTTTTGAGATTTTCCATTCTCGGAAAGACTCACGGTATGTTGTTAAGTGAATAGGATTCACTAAACGATAGCTGAAGAGAGACTAAACGATCGTGGAGTGACACTACATGATAGTTCACTCAGTTGGTCGTCTTCTAAACGATCATGGAGCATTTGCTATACGATCGCGGAGCATTTGCTAAACAATTGGGCATTCGTCTATGCGATATACTCTTGTCATCTCCCACTTGCTCAATCGTTTACATGATTATTACTCCTCCGATCTTTTCCTCTAACCAAGTCCACACAGAGCCCACACTTATGGATTCTCACACTGAGAATACCAAGGTAGCCATTGTGGTGGTGTCTTACTCAACTCGACTGACGTCGAGGTTTTTGGAGGCTGTTCGTTGCGTTCGTGATCTTGGAGATCGTTCTGTTCGAGTTTGTTGTTGATCGTGTTGTGTTACGATCGCTGTGTTCGAGCATTCGTGTGTTGCATTCTTGGAGATTGAACGAGCATTCATGATCGAGGAAGTTTGAAGATAAGTCTTCAAAGTTATGTATGATCTTTCCTTTGATCTTACTGCTAAGCACGCTATAATTTCGTAATGTGCATGACCTTTATGTTTCCGTTTAGTGACTATAATTGTTAGTGTTCAATTTTTAATGGAATTTGAAACAATTATTTCGTTTCTCATGGAAATCTTCATGTCTGATTTTCTTCAAAATGGACCTCAAGACTGCCTTTCTGAATGGTAATCTTGAAGAGATACTCTACGTGACTCAACTAGAATGATTCCTAGTACAGGGTCAAGAGCTTAAAATTTGCAAGCTCAGTTGGTCCATCTATGGATTGAAACAAACATGTAGATCTGGGAACATGAAGTTTGATGCTATGGTCAAAACCTATGGCTTTAATCAAAATGTTGATTAACCTTGTGTCTACAAGAAGATTATTAACAGTTCAATAGCTTTCTTTGTGTTGTATGTGGATGATATCCTACTTATTGGGAATGATGTAGGTTTTCTAACCAAAATTAAGGAACAGTAAGTTGTTCAGTTTCAAATGAAAGATTTGAATGAAGCTCAATATGTTATAGGGATCCAAATTATAAGGGATCGTAGGAACAAAACACTAGTCTTGTCTCAGACATCGTATATTAATAAAATTCTTGTCAAGTGATGCAAAATTCCAAGAAAGGTTTACTACCTTTTAGACATTGAATTGTTCTTTATAAGGAACAATGTCCTAAGGCATCTCAAGAGGTTGAGGAGATGAGATGGATTCCTTATGCATCTACGGTAGGTAGCCTTATGTCTGTCATGTTGTGTACTAGATCCAATATCTATCATGCACTGGGAGTGGTTAGTAGATATCAGTCCAAATTTGATCACTGGACAATGGTTAAAGTCATTCTCAAGTATCTTAGGAGAACGAAAAACTATATGCTTATGAATGGTGCTAAGGATTTGATCCTTACAAGATATACGGACTCTGATTTTCAGACAAATAAGGATTTCAGGAAATCCACATTAGGATTTGTGTTCATTCTAAATGGAGGAGCTATAGTATGGCAGAGCATTAAGCAAGGATGTATTGCAGATTCCACAATGAGGGCAGAATATATAGTTGCTTGTGAAGTTGCTAAGAAAGCTATGTGGCTCATAAATTTTTTAGCAAATTTTGAAGTTGTTCCAAACATGACTTTGCCCGTCACCTTTTATTGTGATAACAGTGGTGCAGTGGCAAACCCCAAGGAGCATCGTAGTCACAAACGTGGAAAGTATATAGAACGCAAGTATAATCTCATTAGGGAGGTTGTGCAACGAAGAGATGTGTTTATCACACAGATTGTCTCGGAGCACAACGTTGCTGGTCCATTTAAAATGGCTCTCACAGCTAAAGTTTTTTAGGATCACTTGGAGAGCATAGGTCTACGAGATATGAGACATTTAATTTAGGGCAAGTGGGAGATGTTGTTGGGTATATTGTATGCCCTAGTTTATCATATTGTATTTGATACTGTACAACCCATTTTTGGTAGTTAATACTTTATACTCCATTTCTTCATTATATTTTATTTGATATGGTACATCCCACTCGTTTTAGGACAAGTAGGAGATTGTTGGAGTTAATGTCCTAAATCAAGTGTATTTTGTAGTTTGTAAAGACAAATTATATATCTAATAAAATAAGAGGTATTTTATTAATGTTTAGTCTGGATTAAATCAATCAAATAAACTAAGATCTAATGTTATTTTATGAAACTCAAACATATATGTGGAGACATACATGTGGATCATGTTTAAGTGATAACCTAAATGATTTATAGTAAATGGATAAAGCTAGTTATTTTATCTTTGTGACACTACGAATATAACCTGCTTTATAGATGCTACAATTGTTGTAAAGTGCTACAAATGATATGATCCTGATCGTTCATGTGGAGACATGCGAGCAGGAGTATTCTATACAAAGAGTTTGTATAAGACCGGACCACGGAATAAATAGTTTCTCTATAGTTATGACCCAACTATAGTTATGAGCAATTTGTGAAAGGTCGACTCGTTGTTTATTGGTTATATCTGTTGACACAGAAATAAATCTACTATGTGAAGAGTGCAACTATCGGTATTTAGTGGAATGACCAATAGTTAATGAAAATTAATTAATTTAATTTAAAAAGTTTAATTAATTATTCTTATATCATTTGAGCTTCTAATTTGTAAGTCCATAAGGTCCCCTTGTTAGCTCACTAAAGGATATATAAGAGGAATGGTTCGAATTATTCAAATCAATTGCATATTAATGAGATTAATATAATATGGTTAATTATAGATGTGATCTATAATTAAGAGAGAAAAATATTTGAATAAGATTCAAATATTAAAGAGATGTATACATATAAATATGTGTAATCATATTTGATTAATTCTATATTAAATATGGTTTAATATAATCATTTGATTGATTAGTTAATTAA
The DNA here is from genome assembly GCF_009727055.1 of Benincasa hispida. Lineage (NCBI taxonomy): Eukaryota > Viridiplantae > Streptophyta > Magnoliopsida > Cucurbitales > Cucurbitaceae > Benincasa > Benincasa hispida. Next base: position 53,248,597 of record NC_052356.1, on the reverse strand, counting down.
CTTTTTAGAAGTAGAGATAAATAAACATGTGATGTTTATTAATTACATATATATATAATTAGATTTAATATATATGGCTATTTAATTATTGGACTAATTAATTAAACAAAAGTTATTTAATTAAATTAGAACTAGAGTAGGAATAGGAAAGATTAGTAGAAGGAGGTCACCCCTCCTCTTTATAAATAAGTCTTCATGGCCCATTTTTATGACACGGTTGAATTGGAAATTCTGAATCCTAGTCTCCTACTACTTCTTTCAAAATCTCTCTTCTTTTCTCTACTACTTCTTCCTCCTCTTCCAAGTCTTAGAGACCACACATCCAATTCCTAGGATCCTTGAAAATAACAAGGTTTCACTTATAGTGGTGTCCCTTGATCATTGAAGAGACATTCTGGAGAAGACGCGGAGGGAATCGTGAAGAATTTGGGAATCTTCAAAGATAAAGTTTAACTCTTCCCTCTTTTCTTCTCTTAAATGCACATTAATCTTGATTGTTTATCCATTATGTTATTATTTATCATATTTTGTTTATGTAAAATTGAAAACAAAATTGCAAGGTGAGAACACGCTTCCGCTTGGGATTCGATCCCTTAAGTGCATGACCAGGCTCCGTAAGATCCAGTAGAATAGGTGATATATATAGTATAATACAAATTATGTTTTATCTATTTCACTTACTTAATAGTATTAAAATGCATTCATTTCCGCTGCATTAAATCGATTTATGATACCATCAGAGTGAAACAAGGGATCTAAAGAAGAACATAGGCTAGACTATATTAGTAACAAGTAAATCTTTTGGATGTAAAGAGTTTATACATACACACACACACACAGATATATATATTGTTTTTAATATATTTATTAAAAAAGCGGTTTGATTTGGTTTCAAATCGGTTTTCAAATTTGAAACCAAATTGAACAGCAATAATTCACTTTGAAAATATATCAAACTGAATCGAACCACATTAATTCAGTTTCGGTTCGATTTCGATTCAGTTTAATAATAAGTTCAGTTTTAGCAATTTCAATGACTGTCCCTAACTAAGGGTCTATAGTGGTTTGCCCCATAATTAAAGAATGTTGATTAATTTAATGAATTATTCTCAACTCACTAGAGCTTATAATGTGTAAGTCCATTAGGTCCCTGCTAACTCACAACTGATTAAGAAGGACTATAGTTAGAAAGAATAATTTTATTTGTTCAAATTAGCTTAGAAAAATATATTAATTATATATGATATGATTAATATAAAGTATAATATATATCAATACATTATAATATATAGTTAATTGTAAATATGATTTATAATTAAACTATATATTTTAGGAGAATTAATGTATTTAAATGAGATTCAATTATTAAACTAATATAAGGTTTATATTAAAACTATAGATTATACATTAATGTGAAGAAGATTCATATTAAAATTATAAGTTATGTGAGAAATGTATATTTGAATATAGTTCAAATGTTTAATTCAAAGTTTATCAGAAGCTTGGTCTAAAATATTAGATATTTAATTATTATTTAATTTAACTAAATTCTTTTAATTTAATTAATTTAAATAAAACCACTACCCTTGTGGTGAGTGAGGAGAGGGAGCCATGTTAAATTGATTTATTCTACATTTTGCAAGGAAAAAATTTTCTATCTAAAAAATTTTTCTCTAAAATTACACAAAGAAGAAAGTTCTTTGTAGAAAATTCATTTTTTTCTTCTCTCTCAATAACACTTCCACAAGTGAGGTTCCTTCCTAGAGACATAGTGGGAAAAATCAATTGGAGACATCTAATTTGCAGAAAAGAAGAATTTGTTTTACTATTCGAGAATGAGAAGCCTTGGAGAAGGTTTTTGAGGACAATCTTCAAAGGTAATTTGTCTAAACCCAAAATGTTTTTTTGTAATTTCATCTTGTTATAATACAGAACTCTTTCTTTTATTTATCGTGATAATTTTACAAGAGGGAGCATCCTTTATATACAACTATGACAACTAATTATGGAAAAACTTATAACAGTAAAAAAAATGTACATATGGTAAGAATAAAAATAAACCCAAATACAGGGAATAAAATCATATGGACAAGGTAAGAGGATGTTTTCCATATTCAACACTCTCCCTCAAGCTAGGCAATATATGTTGATTAAGTCCAGCTTGATTTTTAAGTCTTCAAACATATTCTTGAATAAGGCCTTTGTTAGTATGTCAGCAATTTGCCTCTTGGTAGGTATGTAGTTGAGTGAGATGCTTTTGTTTTCAATTTTTTCCAACGTCCACATGTTTTATGCGATCATGATGAACTGGGTCTTTGACGATATTGATAGTAGCTTGATTATCATAGTGTACCTCCATTGGTTCTTCTGATTTGATTTCAAGTTAAGATAGAATGCTTTTTAGCCACATTCTTTCACATATTCCTGGAGCTAGAGCTATTAGTTTTGCTTCGGCATTGCTCATAGATACTACAAATTGTTTCTTACTTTGCCAGGTGACTAAATTTCCCCAAACAAAGGTGCAATATCCGGAAGTTGATCTTCTGTCTATTTTTAAGCTTGCCCAATCGGCATTTGTGAAGATTTCGATGTTTCTTCTCTTATATTTCTTGAAGTATAATCCCTCTCCTGGAGTTCCTTTCAAGTACCTGAGTATTCTGTATACAACTTTCATATTGTCTTATGTTGGACTGTTCATAAATTGACTTACAAAGCTAACTGCAAAACAGATATCAGGTTTTATGTGAGTTAGGTAAATCAATTTTCCAACTAGCCTTTGATACTGATCTTTGTTAACCATTTTGTGATTGTTTTCTTTGATTATGTGATTGTTTGTGTCAATTGGAGTATTAGCGAGCTTGCATCCAAGCATTCTAGTTTCCTTTAACAAGTCAAGGACATATTTTCTTTAAGAAAGGCTCAAGCCTGTTTTTGAGCGGGCCATTTCCATTCTTAGGAAGTATTTAAGGTTGCCTAAGTCCTTTACTTCGAATTCCTTGGCTAAGAGAAGTTTTAGATTTCTTATTTCTTCTTCATGGTCTCCTGTAAGGATAATATCACCTACATAGACAATGATAATTGCTATTTTCCCTGTGCAAGAATATTTGACGAAGAAAATATGGTCAAATTGACATTGTGAGTACCCGTTTTCCTTTACCACTATTGAGAATTTATTAAACCACGCCCTAGGGGATTGTTTTAGGCCATATAGGGATTTTTTGAGTTTGCATACCTTATTTATGGTTTGAGTAGATTCTACATCGGCCGATATATCCATATACACTTCTTCTTCTAGGTCTCCATTAAGGAAGACATTTTTTATGTCTAATTGGTGAAGAATCCAATCATTATTCACAGCTAGGGAAAACAGGACACGGATAGTATTTAATTTTGTCACCGGGGCAAATGTTTCTTGTTAGTCAATGCTATAGGACTGGGTGAATCCTTTGGCGACGAGTCTAGCTTTGAACCTATCCATTTCTCCATTAGCTTTGAACTTGACGGTGAAGATCCATTTGTATCCTACCGTTTTCTTTCCTAGAGGTAGGTCTGTTATTTCCCATATGTTGTTCTTTTCCAAGGCCTTTATTTCGTCTAATACAGCTTGCTTCCAATTAATGTCCTTGAGGGCTTCATAGACATTGTTTGGAATGTAAACTTGGGATAGTATAGTTGTGAATGCTTTAAACTTGGGAGAGAGTTTTTTTGTAGGATATGTAGTTTTGGATGGGATGCATCATACAGGTTCTTACCTCTTTCCATTGTGCAATAGGAAGATCAATGTCTTTAGTAAGTATTTCTGCTGTGGAGTTGGAGACATGATTTTCCTGTATTTCGATTGGGTTCTAATTGAGAATTGGTGCATGTTCAAAGGTGTTCTTCCTTCTAGTATAGACTATAGGATCTTTCCTACTTTCTGGTAGGCCTTGATTGGGAATATCTATTTCATGTATATAAGGAACACACAGAGCACTCTCTTCAATGAGATCTAGTTTTTGGTTTCCTTCATTTTCCTTCATTTTTCGTTTTTTATGAGGGTGGAAGGTTCAGTGGTGTCTTGCTTTTTGAAGTAAGTTTGGGTTTCAAAGAAGGTTACATCCATGGATGTATAGAAACTTTTTGTAGTTGGTGAGTAGCATTTGTATCCCTTTTGGCTTGGAGCATAATCGAGAAAGATGCATTTTATTGCCTTAGGATCTAATTTACTCCTATTGAGTCTATGATCTTGGACAAAAACTGTGCAACCAAATATTTTTAAAGGAACTTGAGAAAATAATCTATCATGTAGAAATACTTCCTTAAGTTTTTGTAAAGGAGTTTTGAAGCCTAATATTTGAGAGGGCATTCTATTAATAAGGTAGGTGGCTGTTAGAACTGCCTCTCCCCACAAAAAGTGGGGGGTGTTAGCGTGACACATTAAAGCTTTAGAAACTTCTAGGAGATGTCTGTTTTTTCTCTCCGCAATTCCATTTTGCTGGGGAGTGTTAGGACATGTACTTAGGTGGGCAATACCTTTTTCGTTTAGAAAATTTTTCAAGAAGTGTTAAAATAATCCTTAGCATTGTCAGTGTGAAGGATTTGGATTTTTGTGTTAAAGAGATTGAGAATCATGGAAAACAGATTCTGGAATATGGAAGTAACTTTAGACTTTTCTTTCATTAAAAACACCCAAGTAAGTCTAGTATGATCATCGATAAATGAAACAAACCATTTAGCTCCTGTTACATTCTGAACTCTACTAGGTCCCCAAACATCACTATGCATCATAGAAAAGGGATAAGACGGTTTATATGCGCTTACTGGATATGAGGATCAAGCTAACTTTTCCATTTCACAAGACTCACATTGAAACACCTGAGAACTTTTATTGAAAATATCTAGAAACATTCGTTTCAAATATAGAAAATTGGGATGTCTTAAACGATTATGTCATAACTTTATTGTACTATCATAATTGTCTTTAGAAGCAACAAAAGTAGATGTACTAACATAATTATCTTTAGAGACAACAAAATTAGATGTACTAGATGTACTATCATAATAGTCTTTAGAAATAAAAAGAGATTTACTAAGACCTAACTCCTTAACTTGTGACTTAAGAGCATTTAGTATGTAGAGACTCGAGGTTTCCTTAGCATTGCCAATCATCTTCCCCGAATTCAAATCTTGAAATATGCAATTATGTGAGTAGAAAGTTGCACTGCAGTTTTTCATAAACGTTAGTTTGCTTATGGAAAGAAGATTGCATTTAAGATTTGGGACATGCAACACATTCTCTAATATTAGACCTTTAGATACAAACACATTGCCAATTCCCATTACTTTAGAATAGATATCATCAGCAATCTTTACAATAATTTGACTGTTACAGTGTATGTAGTTAGTTAAAAGTGAGATGTCACTTGTCGTGTGATTTGATGCACCAAAGTCAATAATCCAAGTAAAAGTTACCTGATTGTGTCATTGTTGCTATGCTAGTTTCTCATGTTTTTTGAGTAGGTTTCGGTTGGCCGAATAGTTTTTGGAGAAGGTCCAACTGCTCCTTAGTAAACACATTATATTCAGGGTTGAAGTTACCTTTTGATGATGTACTTGCTTGATAGGCCTTTCCACGTCTGTCTCCTGCACCGTTGTTGGGCTTCTAATCTGGAGGTTTTCCATGAATATCCCAACACACTTCTTTAGTGTGTCCTAGTTTTTTACAGTGTTCACACCATGGTCTTGGTTTTCGTTGTCGATTCTCAGTTTCTGTGTAGTTCTGGTTTCGATTGTAATGGTTATCATGAGTATTTATATGTACCTTATTACCAAGGTTTTGAGCAAGTAAGGTCGATCCTTCAGATTCTGAACTGGCAGTCACTTCTAACATTAGTTTCTTCCTACTTTCTTCTCTTCTCACTTCTGCAAAAACTTCTCTGATGTTAGGTAATGGTTTAATAGCTAAGATTCTACCACGTACCTCATCAAGTTCTTTATTAAGGCCAAGCAGAAATTTGAACACTCGTTTCTTTTCAACTATCTTTTTGAATGTAGCTTCATATGCAATGCATTCCCACTTATGGCTTTCAAATACGTCCAGTTGCTGCTAAAGTCGAGATAGTTGATAGTTGAGTAAAATAGTGAGTGACTTACATATCCCCTTGTCGTAGCTCATGAATTTTACCTTCAATTTCAAATGACTCTGCAGTATTTTCTTGGTCATAATAAATTTCACGAGTTGCTTCCCAGATTTCGCTTGCAGTTGAGAAGAGTAAAAGACCTTCACCAATTTCTGTTGTCATGGAGTTAATTAGCCATGACATAACCATATTATTTTCCGCTTTCCATGTCTTGTATCTTTGATCAACTTGGTCTGAGATAGGATTTTTGCTTGACAAGTAATCTTCCTTTTCCACATATGAACATCATAACTGATTGTAACCATTATAGGTAATTCCTTCTATTTAATTTGTGATTAGTAATTGGAAGTACGGTCCCTTCAGTATTGTTAGAATTTATGCATAAAAAATTGTTGATTGGCAAAACAATTAATTAAGAAGGAAATAGGAAAAAGAAAAAAAAAATAAAAACTGATAAAAAATTCTTCCAGACCTGGCTCACGCTCCAGACCCGACTCCAAAACAATTAATTAAGAAGGAAATAGGAAAAAGAAAAAAAAAATAAAAACTGATAAAAAATTCGTCCAGACCTGGCTCACGCTCCAGACCCGACTCCAGACCCACAATTTCACCCGATCCGACCCACAAGTCACAAACCCAGTTCGACCCGATTCTGTTTACTCCCAGATCCGCAACTTAACCCGATCCGACCCACCCACAAGGCACAGACCCGGCGCGACCCGACTTCGTTACTCCCAGACTCGCGACTTGACCCTTGAGGTTCTGTCGATGACTTCCGTGATTTTGTTTTCCACCCACGATCCGTGACTATTCACAACTGGAGATGAGATTTTTGGGAATCGGCACCAACTATCGATGACTTCCGGTTGATGAACGTGTTCTTGGTCGTCGGTCGAAGGCTGTGTTTCGGCTACGGATGCTTCAGATTAGTTGCGATCCACTAGTTCGACACGATTTGATGCGTTTTTCTTCAGACGTGAAGCTTCACGCAAGGAATCGATGGAGGTTTCTTCTACTGCACTGCTTCCAACAACTAGGTATGTTTGAGATTTTCTGTTTTCTTTTCTAGGGTTTCGGACATGAAACCTGTAGAAAAGATTTATAGAGTTGGCTCTGATACCATGTTGTAAAACATAACTCTTTCTTTTATTTCTTGTGATAATTTTACAAGAGGGAGCATCCCTTATATATATATATAACTATGATAGCTAATTATTGAAAAACTTATAACAGTAAAAAAATGTACATATGGTAAGAATAAAAACAAACCCAAATTACCGGGAATAAAATCATATGGACAAGGTAAGAGGAGGTTTTCCATATTCAACACATCTTCTCAAAATCAAAACAAAAGTATACATACGCTTCCACTGCGGATCCGACTCATCAATTTCATCTACATGTTTACTACGGTTGAAACATTTTTTTTTATTTCTTTTAAGAGGCGGTAGGATTTAAACCTTAACCTATATTTGCGATCTGATGCTCGAATCAAGTATTATTCCTTTTGCCTTTCCGCAAAAGTATTATTCCTTTTGAAATTCAAGTCAGAGATGATAAAGAAAATTTAACCGTGGACAATCCACATTATTGTATTTATAAATATAGCAACATGGTTATGATTTTGCAAATATGCCAGTTTTTATTAAATACATGTCTATTTAGACATTTTTACCTACTTTATTTTTCTTCATACATATCATTGATAGGCTTCTACATAAATAGACATTTTTTTTAGTATAATTGGAAGTAGGGGATTCGAATCACAAATTTATAGTTAATATTGTGTATTAATTGAGTTATGCTAATTTTGGCCTTCATATATAGACTTTGATAAGATTAATAGATGTAAATACATCTATCACTACCACTTATATAAACATAAATTAAATATTGCTATTTCATATAAATGGTTTATCATACTTTTCTATTTTTGAAAATCCCCAAATTGAATATTTTATTTAATAAATTATTAACCATTAAAAGAAGAGTAAGTGAGTACTTGGTCAAACACAATGAACGGAATAAAAGTACAAATTTCATTTATTTAGGGTGCAAATGAAATCTCAACTGATTGATTAGGTATAAATGACACGTGTGACCGTGTGTGTGTGAGAGAGTCACTCTTAAATCTTAATTAATCAGTGATTAGTGATTTTAAGTATAATTTTAGCAGAGGCATGTGACGTGGCAAGCTGTCATTTGATGTGGCAATTTCTGATTGCGCCTTACGATTGGCGGTCCATCACACAACCAATTAAGTCACAAACCATTGAGCACCGTTGATTCATTTACCTTCTTCTTCCAACCAAAAATCAGAAAAGGCATTTTTACAGACCATAATCTCGTGCTTTGATAGCTGCTTGCTTCAAATGGCTGTAAGCCTACCAGTAACCACTTCCTTTTTTTGCTGTTTATCGGCCGAGCCTTGCATGGTGTGTGCTTATTGAAGTTTTCGTCCTTTTCTACGTTTTGGGTTCCAGTTTCTATAATTTATTCCTTCTTTATTTATTATTCAATACCGCAATTCTAGACGGAGATTCACCGGAACTGCGATCTGAAGCTTGTTTGGATGAACAATTTCTGTTAAACAGTAGAAGAAACCGGAGTTTTCGTACGTCCTCGTTTCGTTTCTAATGGAGGTGGCGCTTCAGGCACATGTGTCCCGGAGTTGGAGGACCACGAATTTTACTGAAGCACAAGCTGGGAGTTTGAGGTTCAGACTCTTTCATGGAAATACAGCGTCGTCTACTACTTCTACTACACTGGTATTTTGGATTTTTCGTTGTTGCTACCATTGTTCTTCTTGCGTCTTTTTGTTTTTTTTTTTTTTTTGTTTTTGTTGGAATGGTGCTTGATTCAAATGATATTCGTTGGAATTCCTGTTTGTCGCTGGTTTGTTTCTTGCTTGAATGGACTGCTTTTTGTTCGTCTATCGGTTTTCTATCAAATTGGAGGACATGGGTCGTTTTTATTTAATGGTTGTTGAAAGGTATGTGGAAATGTAATGTGGAATCGATGAATATCAATACCACCTGAGCAGAGTTCTGAGTGACTTGCTTTTTTGTGAGCATCACACTAGTTTTCTGGCTGAAATGTGTTACTTTTTATATGTTTCTGATATTTGGAATTGAGATTGACGTACCTGAACTTGCATTTCTTGCTTTACCTTTATGGGTTCAGTCTCCCTTATGGTTCAGAGGGCATGTTGTAGCCGGGAGGTCGTTCAGAATTGTTGCTAGTGCCCGTCAGTCAGGTTGATTCTGTTGGTTTTCAAGTTTATGTTTCATAGTTTAATTTTTTATACATAATTTTTTATGATTCAACTGAAACTGAATCCTTATAGATTCTTCAAGGAAGAGATCTAGGAAATTGTCAACAGCAAGACTTGAAAGCTCTGCACCAAAGGGGTTCAAACCCAAAGTTCCTCTAGGAGCAAGCACCCCTAAAAGAGATCACGGTAGTGATGAAGAGAAAGAAGGCTCTGCAACGCTAAAATCTAGTGCACACACAAAGCCTAATCAGGCAGCAGTTAAATTGAAGGTGGGTGATGAGGAGGATTTAGCAGCTAAAGTTTCGCAAGAGGATGCAGATGTACAAAAAATGGAAGAGAATGATGCAGAAATTAAAAGCTCTTTGACAAGTAAATCTACTTCTGTTGGTGAAAGTGCTGCAGAAATAGATAATGGAATGGCAGGTAGGTTAAGTGGGATAGGCCAAAAATCACTGGAGAAAGAAGAGGAGAATGAGCCAAGTGAAGCAGTTTCAGGTGTCCTAGATAACTCTGTGGAAGATGAACCTCTCAAGAAAGAAGAAAAATTAACTGAAGAAGAATCTTTAAAATTAAAGTTGGAGATGGAAGCAATAGCAAAGAGACATGAAATTAAGAAACTGGCTGAGGAAAACTTACTAGGAGGAATTCAAGTGTTTGTTTTTCCGCCAGTTGTTAAACCTGATCAAAATATAGAATTGTTCTTTAATAGGAGTCTTTCCATTCTGAATGGAGAGCAAGATGTTTTGATCATGGGAGCATTCAATGACTGGAAATGGAAATCTTTTACCATGAGGCTAAACAAAGCAAATATTGATGGGGATTGGTGGTCTTGTCAGATTCATGTTCCCAAGGAGGCTTACAAGATAGACTTCGTGTTCTTTAATGGGAAAGATGTCTATGAAAATAATGATGAAAAGGATTTCTGCATATATGTGGAAGGCGGAATGGATGCCTCTACATTTGAAGATTTCTTATTAGAGGAGAAACGTAAAGAACTTGAAAGACTTGCGAAAGAGAGGACTGAAAGGGAAAGACAAGAAGAAGAGGCGAGGCGAATAGAAGCTGAGAAGGTTGCTATGGCAGCTGACAGAGATCAGGCGAGGGCAGATACTGAAAAAAGGAGAGAGATGGTAAAACAGCTTTCAAAAATGGCAGCAAAGTCTGTTGATAATGTTTGGTTCATTGAACCTACTGAATTTCAAGGTGGAGACTTAGTCAGGTTATATTATAATAAAAATTCAGGTCCTCTGGCTCATGCAGAAGAGCTTTGGGTTCATGGTGGGCATAATAATTGGACAGATGGATTATCCATTATTGAAAAACTTGTCTTTGCTGAGACAAAGGACAATTGTGATTGGTGGTATGCTGATGGTACGTGTAAATGTGTCTTGTTGTCCTTTTATATCTTGCAGCATGTAGGTGTTGAGTTACCGTGGCGTATTCACATAGTGAAAATTTTCCAGAAATGCTACATATGCTTAGAGCCTAGAGGTCTTTAACTCTTAAATAACCATTTGGAGACAAATAGCTTTTGATGACTAAGCAAAAATGCTAGGCCTGAAAAATGTAGAACTCTTATTACCACCATTTTGATGCTTTGATTGTTTTGCATGCGAGGCCTTTTTATAACAAATAATTGATGGATGTTTGACTGTTCAATCTTTCAAGAATGAAAAAAAGTCCTGTCCTTTAGAAAAAATGGAGAGGAAAACATCCGGTATTCAGTGTGGCACCAGGCAGTTGTCACCATAATATTTCACACGTTCTCTCCCTCCACAAAACAAAGATCCTTAAGAGACATTTTTGAAAGTTTGTGACGGTATTTGTTGTCAAATTATACATAATGTGATCTGGCTTCCAAAATGAATTGTCTGCTTGTGGTCCAGGTTGTTAATCATTATTGGATGGGGGAAAGAATGTTACATTTTTTGGTTTTCAGATCAACATCTCCTCTAATAATTATAGAAAGATGTATGTGGGGGATCTAAGAAGGCTGTTAATTTATAGTCGCCCTCGGTTTAAGAGGGAAAAAAATGTTAATTGACTACTCTGATCTCTTTATCTGAAGGCTGATGTTAAGTGTAATTTTTATATTTTAGCATTGAGTTTCATTGCACATACACAACTATACATTTTGCAGTAATCGTACCTGATCGAGCACTTGTTCTGGATTGGGTTCTTGCTGATGGGCTGCCCAAAAAGGCCAATATTTATGATAACAACAAACGTCTTGATTTCCATGCTATTGTTCCAAAAGCCATTTCTGAGGAGCTTTACTGGGTTGAGGAAGAACGCAGGATTTATAGGAAACTTCAGGAAGAGAGGAGATTAAGAGAGGAAGCTCTCCGTGCCAAGGTCAATTCACCAAAACTTTACAGTTGACTCAATATCTAATTTCATTTTGATTTAAAGTAACAATTCTACACAGATATCTTTACAGAAAACCATAATGTGCAGAAATATTTAGGTTACCTTTCACACATCTGGATTCAATGCTAGATGATATCAAACATCCTGAATTGCTGCCTATTTGCGTTTTTTTTTTTTTAATTTATAAATATTTATTTAGTGATTCTGTAGCTTAGTCTAATTGTTTGTCTGAAAAAGGTACTTAGGATATTCTTGTTTAGCCTTAACGCTTAACTCTCCTACCATTTTTTTTACTTCCTTTTTTTCCTCTGATTACACCACTTGCTATCAGCAAGGTTTTCTTCTGGAATCTTTGGAATGAGTGAAATGTGAAATGGGAGGATTTGTAGGAACTCTTCATCAAGTTTTGATAGTCTTTTGGAATCGACTTTGTTTTTTGTTTTTGTTTTTGTTTGTTTATTTTTCTTTTTAATTTGGAGTTGGAGCTTTGCTCCCCTTATACCTAGGGCACCTGCACCCTCTAAGGACTGTCTCTTATACACATCTAGATGTGTATAAGAGACAGATGTGAAATGGGAGGATTTGTAGGAACTCTTCATCAAGTTTTGATAGTCTTTTGGAATCGACTTTGTTTTTTGTTTTTGTTTTTGTTTGTTTATTTTTCTTTTTAATTTGGAGTTGGAGCTTTGCTCCCCTTATACCTAGGGCACCTGCACCCTCTAAGGATCAGACCCAGGAGATATAAAGATTTTTTTGGTATTATTGAACTTCTTGGGACCTCCAAGCCGGTTTGACCAAGGGACTCAAGCCCTTGCGAATGGGGCCGCCCCTGGGAAACGATTTTGTTTCATGCTTCATATTGGTGCACGTAAACAAATTTATAAAGAATTAGTCATTCTACTTTAATTTCCAATTGGAAGCTATTATAATACACCTTTTTGGTATTTTGTGTCAAACCAGTTTTTATCATCTCCCTTTCACTTGCAGCTACTAATTTGTATGTCTCTTTGTTCTAGGTTGAAAGAACAGCTCGTATGAAATCTGAGACAAAGGAAAGAACCATGAAAAACTTTTTGTTATCACAGGAACACATAGTGTTTACTGATCCCGTTGATGTTCAAGCAGGGAGCGCAGTGACAGTCTTTTACAATCCTGCCAATACACCTCTGAATGGAAAACCTGAAGTATGGTTCAGATGTTCATTTAATCGTTGGTCCCACCGTAACGGTCCATTGCCACCACAAAAAATGTTGCCTGCTGATGGTGGCAGCCATGTGAAAGCCACTGGTGAGATTTCATTTCTAACACCTTTTAATCATTGGGTGAGATTAATGGTGTCATTAATGTTTTCTAACCGGTCCTTTTTGCTGCAATTTTGATGCCGGTAAATTCTCTTTTTTTCCTTTAGGAGATGATTGTGTTGTTTTTATTTGTTTCTGCAGTTAAGGTTCCATTGGACGCATATATGATGGATTTTGTATTTTCTGAGAGAGAAGATGGTGGGATATTTGACAATAAAAATGGCATGGATTATCATATACCTGTGGTGGGTGGAATAAGTAAGGAGCCACCATTGCACATTGTGCATATAGCTGTAGAAATGGCACCTATTGCAAAGGTAAAGTTTTGATTCCAAATTTATTATATTTTTTGTATTCAGAAAGTGAAAGAATATATTAGATCATTCAAAAAACTCAACAAAAGGAGCTTAAACAAGACGATTTTGTTGGGGGGGGNAGGTCCCAATCCAAAATATTCCCCCAAATAATAATTACCACTCATCGTATGATCTTTTCTTCTAAGGTTAACCATGTAGGACCTTTTGCAATTAAAAAGGAAACTGTTGGTAAGGCAATGTTAAATAGTTGGTTCTATCGATACTATGTTGCAAAGCTATTTTATGTTTAAAAAATTAAACATGAAAGAAAGAAAGAGAGAGAGAGAGGCTATTTATTGAACTATTTTCTTACTAGCCTTTCAATGAAGAACTCCTAGAAAAATTGAAGATTTCACCTGCTAATCTCTAGACAGTAGAACACCCAATCGGAAAATGTGGTACCAAAGATGCCTTGGTAGCAAATCATATGATAACATTGGTGAATTGGTCAGGGTGATCCTTTGGTTATATAAACCATCCTAACGCAAATACTAACACATTTGAATCAATTGAGATCAACTTTAAAGATTAGGTTTAGACACAAATTGCCTTAATATCAAAGTTGTTGAGACAGAGCTAATTTCTTAATTTAAGATTCTAATACTTTACAGGCAATGTTCTTGATATACAACTCAAAGTAACATGAATTGGGAATGGGGTGGAGCTCTCTTGGCTCTCATACGTACATAGCTAAATTTTCGTTCATCAAAATACGTTCGCTAAAATAAACATTCAACTATCCAACCTAACTAGGAATAGGGAAATTGTTGGGCTTTAGGCCTATATCGAACCGTAAACAAAACAGTAAATAACTTGATAACTTTTTAGTAATTTGCATCCACTAGAACCGAAAATTAACTGCATTTCATGGAATTGAAGAAATGGAATTAAAAAGAAATACAAGGTTAAGCTTGAGAGAGAGAGGTGGGGATAACATGCCAATGCATAGCAGCTTCCAATTTTGGGATATTGTTTTGGTAAGTATGCTTTCCCAATTCTGTTGATGCAGTTATTGCAAGATAAGAGTATTCATATACATTTGTATTTCTTTTATTTACTATGCTATCCAGGTTGGAGGTCTTGGTGATGTTGTAACTAGTTTATCCCGTGCCATTCAAGATTTGAACCATAATGTGGACATTGTTCTACCTAAATATGACTGTCTGAACCTAAGCAATGTAAGCTTTATTTCCTTAGATTTCAATTATTTCTGTTACTGGATATATAATATACAGAGACACACACAAGCTCATCTCATTTTCTTACTTTTAATTGTGCAATTAAACCCCCAGCTGATGAGAACCTTAAAATATGTGCAACCTGTTTGGTTTCATTGTAATGATTTCAGAATAAGATGTTTGCTTAGAATAGTTAGTGATGTATTGCATGACTATCCCCTCATGTGCTTGTGCCAGATTGATCAAGTTTTTGCCTCAACTGAGCTTTTTATTGTTCCTCCTTTTTACTATATCCTCAGGGCCTTCAAGGCTCCAAAAGGTTAACATTATGAAATATGAGTGCTTGAACATCTTGAAACATTTTACATACCTTTTCAGTTTTCCCAATTGATCTCTCAAAAGAGCCTTCATGTTCTTCTCACTCTTAGTATCTTGAAACGTTGACAGTTTGATGAAAAAAAATTGTGATGTAGGTGGAAAATTTTCACCATCGACAAAATTATTTCTGGGGAGGAACAGAAGTAAAAGTCTGGTTCGGCAAAGTGGAAGGGCTCTCTGTTTACTTTTTGGAGCCTCAAAACGGGTAGATCTTATGACTTTTTCCTTTAAATTTAGGTTTTCATGTCATGATGTTACCAAAAATAGGTTGTATTATTGGATTTTATTTCTGCCTTAGCTTATGATTGCTAGAGGAGAAGATATCTAATATCCCCACCTGAGACTGGTGCATTTTTTCCCTTTTTATGTATTGATTCTTATTTCTTATCTCATCTGAGAAATTGATTGATTGCAACTCCCTGCTGTAGTGTGCCTCAGAAATAATTCCTTGGAAGGATATTCTAACGACATCCTCAAACCCAAAGTGTACTTGTTGAACCCCCCCACCCCCCTCTAGTTCTCTCTCATTTCACTTGATTTCTGTCCTAGCAAAAACCATCTATTTGCTTTTGACTATGAGAACATATCATTTCAAAGTATATGTTTCATGTGTTGGTTTATGCTTGCACTTGAGCTTCATCTTTACAGGACCACTTCAAAGAAATATCTAATATGTTTGTATCCACTTCTTAGATTCTTTTGGACAGGATGTATATATGGTTGTGCAAATGATGGGGAGAGGTTTGGTTTCTTTTGTCATGCTGCTCTTGAATTCTTACTCCAAGGAGGATTTCATCCTGTAAGTATTCTCTTAACTAATTACTAATTTATAGTGGTTTAATTATGTAATTTTCTCTAACCTGTTATTGTATTATATGTGAATAGAACAAAAACAAGAGTTGATAGCAAATATTGGTCTCATTCGTCTGAATGTTTAAAAGCATACTTGCACACTAAGATGTACATGTCTGGGCGGAAGTACTATCTATTTATTTCAAAATGGGAGATTCTTGTAGTTTACTTTTATTGGTCTTCCTTGTATTGGAATCAAAATAATCACTTTGTAGAATGTTTTCTTCCTAAAATCCTGCAATTTTTGAGGCATTCCTTTGCTGACATGATATACCATTTACATGTTAGTTTGTGTTCTTATGGAGAAGGTAGGTTGAAAAAGAAACTTCTTTATTCTGTATGGAAAAAGAACCTTATGAGAGACTGCTTAGGCAATAATTAGATCTTAGAATCTTAGATGGTTATTTTGCTTCTTGCATGTATATCATGATGAAAAATGGTTACATTTTTAATTACGTTTTGTCTTCGGCAGGATATTATCCATTGTCATGATTGGTCTAGTGCACCAGTTGCTTGGTTATTCAAGGAACAATACATGCACTATGGCCTTACTAAAGCACGGGTTGTCTTCACTATTCACAATTTAGAATTTGGAGCGCAGCTTATTGGGAGAGCAATGTTGTACTCGGACAAGGCTACAACTGTTAGTAATTTCATGTTATTAATCAATAAATAAGCTTTACCATGCATGATTTTAGATTCATTATTTCTGGGTATTATTACTTTTTGATTCTGATTAGGAATGCTGGCCTATCAGTCCTTTTAATGTAGAATTCTTTCTTCTCCGATGATGTAAAATTCAATTGAACTTCTTTCTTCAAGTTGTGCACACACGATATCTTTGGAAACATTTTCTTCTGCTTCAATATCTTTATTTCTTACCTTAAGAGTTTAGTGAATTTGAAAATTTTCTTAATCATGTCATGAGCCAAGAGGCAAATGTTTCTTGATTGGCTATCAGTCAATCTAGATGCTAATAATATTCTTGATACTCTGAACTAATATAAAATAATATTTCCATTATGTATACTTAATTGATCGGATTGTTAATAAAAGGAGGTGAGATAGAAAGCCTATGTTGTGGTTTGTGGCCTTATCTGTGATTGATTTGTAGTTTTTCTTCTTCTTGTGTTTATATGTAGGTGTCTCCTACGTACTCGAAGGAGGTGTCGGGAAATCCTGTCATTGCTCCCCATCTTCACAAGTTTCATGGCATTGTGAATGGAATAGACCCTGACATATGGGATCCATATAATGACAAGTTTATTCCGGTAAGTGTGTAAAAGTCTCTTCGTCACTTGCTTTTCTCCTGTTGCAAATATTTTCAGTAGGTTTTCTCATTGAAAGTTATTAAGTTAATGCAACTAATCAAATTTCCCGTAAATTAGGTATATACAAGTGCAAAAATGCAATAGCGAAGTGTGGCCTCTCTACAGATCCTTTTTTCTTTAAATTTTTTTAAGAACTTACTCCAAAGAATCTGATATATAGATAAAGTTTCATTATTTACCCATTGAAAGTATAGTACTGGCATTATGGCTTTTGAACTATTCTATTGTGAACCTGAATTAACTACATTTTTCTTTGGAACTTTATTACTAATGAAGTTTGTTTTGATATTGATTTCATATAAACTATCCAGGTACCATACACTTCAGAGAATGTTGTTGAGGGAAAAAGAGCTGCCAAGGAAGCATTACAACAGAGACTTGGCCTAAGTAGGTCTGATCTGCCTTTAGTAGGGATTATCACTCGCTTAACTCATCAAAAGGGAATCCATCTCATCAAGCATGCTATCTGGCGAACTCTAGATAGGGGTGGACAGGTTTATCTTCCCATGTTGCTTCCTTGTTTTTCTTGAAGTTACATCATGTTTCCTTTTTAGTTTTACAGCTAATGTTTGAGTTTTGTTCCAATGTCAAGCCTGTTCACTGAGAAATGTTGTGAGGGTTAGGTCCTAGACGTTGTTGCTAATGAGATGTGCTATGACAGGTTGTTTTGCTTGGTTCAGCTCCTGATCCGCGCATTCAAAATGATTTTGTGAATTTAGCAAATCAATTGCATTCATCTTACCCAGACCGTGCTCGTCTTTGTTTGACTTATGATGAGCCTCTTTCACACTTGGTATGTTGATGCAGAACTCAATTTGATAGTTCTTCCGATTTAATTATTAACCCATCTATTCAATAATTGCAGATTTATGCTGGTGGAGATCTGATACTTGTACCTTCAATTTTTGAGCCATGTGGTCTAACTCAGCTCACTGCAATGAGATATGGTTCAGTACCCGTTGTCCGAAAAACTGGAGGTTTGGGCAATACTCTTTTCTCGTAGAGAGTGACATATTCCCTTTTCAGCTGCCTATTACTTGCCGATAGAATTACTTCAACTAATGGAGTAATAATGGAGAAAACCATATAATAAGAATAATCGAAGTAACTATGTAATAATGGAGAGAAAACCATATTTAATAATAATAAGGTTCCCAAGGGGTGGCAATGCCCATGGTCTCTGAGTAACACCTACCTAGAGGTCGGGTGTTTGAACTTTTAGGTGATTATAATACGGAGAAGAACTCTTGATGTTTCAGAGTTTGGGCCTTAGGTTGGGGTGGACTTAATATAAATATATTTATATGTATATTATAATAGAAAAAATTATTATTATTATTATTTTTTAAATTACGAACATAGCTAAAATAAATGCCAGTGGAAGGAACTGGTATGTAAATCTAGGGACAGTTCTAAATTTGAAATACATTTATCAATTATTTTGGATGTACCATGTCATAAAGAATCTACAAGGTCAAACAGTAAACCGATTATCAACTTCAGGAATAATGATTAGCCATTTTTGATACTTAGTCAAAGAAAAATGCATTTCAACAGCCTACAATTACGCTGAAGTCTCTGTTTATTATTTTTTGTAGGACTTTATGACACTGTGTTTGACGTCGATCACGATAAAGAAAGAGCACAAGCAGCAGGCCTTGAACCAAATGGATTCAATTTTGAAGGAGCAGATCCATCTGGTGTTGACTATGCTCTTAATAGGTCAGTTAACATGTACAATCTGATGAATGGGTTTTCTTCTTTGTTAGAAGTTTATTTTCCCACCGCACATATTGTTAAAAAAAAAAAAAAGGTTTTATGTTCTATGTTTTGCTAGCCATGCTAGTTTTCCGAGGAAAAGTGACAAACTCTACGACTTTGCCTGCTGATTATTGATTACAATATGTTTTCTTTGGTTTGTTTATCTGGTTAGACGAATATGGGACGAAGGTTGGGAGTTGTTGGTACCATCACCATCATACTCCTCCCCTAAGAAGCACAAATATGGATACGAGATACAAATACGACACGACATGAATTCGGCGACATTATTTTTGAAAGCACACGTTTATTAAAATATGCGTTTTTTTTAAATATAGCATTTCTATACCAGAAAAAATTCAAAGTAAATTGATTGATGTATTTATATGCTAAAAAAATTAGTTCGATGTATTTCACACTTAAAATTTATTATTATTGCCATATATGTTCTTTTTTAGTTACTCAACAAGTGTTGTATGCATGTCTAATACATTTGTTGCGCTAACAAGTGTCCGATATCTGTCCAACAAGTGTCGGAGAGTCCATGTGTTCCGACATGTGTTGGTCACTTATATGCTAGTCAAACTAAAGTGCGTACTTCTTAGCGACTCCCAATCCCATGGTTGTATACACATGTTACAATAAGCGTTCTCATTTCAGAGCAATCTCTGCATGGTACAACGATCGAAGTTGGTTTCATTCATTGTGCAAGAGAGTGATGGAGCAAGACTGGTCTTGGAATCGGCCTGCTCTTGACTACTTGGAGCTTTATCATGCAGCACGGAAATGAAAAACGAGACGAACAATTGAATAAGGAAGCAAAGGATCAATCTACCCAAACTCAACGGTACTGTACAGGTTTAGTTATAATTCCGGCTTTTCATTTCTCTTATTTAAAAGATCTCTTTTTCACGTAGTACCTGCCCTATATTAGACCAAGTATTCATCTTTCTGTACATTGAGAACATATTTCAACTTAGATATAAATGCAGCATTTATCATTTTATTTAGCAGCAAATATGTTCTGATGTCCCAAAAAATGGAATCTGGTAGTAAGATTAAGTGGCTTAAGCAGAGTCAAGTATTCACCACTGAAATTGCTCATTATCTTTTTTAGAATTTATTATTATAATTTTGATGGTTGAAGTTGCTTCTGCTAGGACAGCCATTCAGGTGGTAGATGGTGGTGGAAATGATAGTTTTAATACTGACTGTGGGGTTGTCAACTGTCATAAACCAAAACTTTTTGGAAGATAGCAATTGATTTTGATATCTTAGGCCCCCATTTAATGCTCTTTATCTTAAAGACAAGAATAGTTCAAAAGATTTTGGGGGAAAAAAGTAATAAGGGAAGTGGGATTTGGTGCGCTTAAATCATCTAAAATATGAAGCAAGGTCATTTTTTTGGGTTGAGATCCTTATAGACTTTGAACAGAAGATGGGATAAGAAATAGTAAATTAATACCATCAGGTCTTAATCAGGTTGCTTTAATCTTTATATAAAAATCAAAACTACCAAAATCGTTGAGAAAAAAGTGAAATATAAGTAATAGAGATTGAGAAATCTACTCTTAAGAAAAGCAACCCAAGTTTTTGTATTTCTTACCATGATAATTTTTTGCTACCATTACAAAATTTATTTTTCACTTGTTTTAAATAGTCCAAGGTCTTATTTGATAATCATTTAGGTCTCGTTTGGCAACGATTTTTTTTTTAAAATATTTATTTTTGACATTTTTTTTTTTCCAATTTTGCAAGTAGGGTCTTCACCACTATGGTCTCAATCTTTGTAAAGAATGGGAAAAACTTGAATTCTTGGTCAAATTATAAAAACAAAAACATGTTTTTGAAAACTAAAATTATTTATAGTTTTCAAAAACAAGTTTCTACTAATGATTGGTTTTTGTAAACATTAGTAGAAAGTAGATAACAAAATATTAGATATTTATGGGTGAAAGTAGTGTTTATAGACTTAATATTCAAAAACAAAAAACATAATCATTATCAAATGTGACATTAGTTTTTAGTTTTGGTTTTTGAAAATTGTGATAATACTTTTTTTTTTTTTTTTCAATTTTCAGAACTTAGTAGGAAGAACATTAATTATTAGAAAGTAGATAACAAAACCATCTATAGAAAAAAAAAATTAAATACTTAATTTTCAAAAACTAAATAATTTTTCCACTCATCCTTCTGTGGGGTGGAAATGGGTCTTCCTTCTTCCTTTAATTGATGAAAAGCCATTGATTAGAGTTACTCTTTTGCAGTCCTATACTTGGTGCATCTAATTAGCAACAGCTTATCATAACTACAAAATCCAATTATTGACTTTAGATAGGGCCATATTTAGGATTATATGCAAAGTTAATGCAAAGTAAAAATAAAAGGCAAATCTTATCTCAAAGTCTCATGTGCTGCAAACTTTTAATAAGCACATAATAATAACTCCATGTCTTTAATGAACTAACTTATATTTTTTTCTTGTTGAAAGCAAAAAGAAACAGATAAAATTTATGATCAAAGCTAGGGAGACAGAAATAGGTTACTTTTGCTTCATGAACTTTAGATCGTAATGATTCAATCTTTATAGGTTTAAATACTACTAGAATCCATGTACTTTCGGTTTTGATTAATTTTGGTTCTTGTTTTTTAATTCAAAGAGTTATGAATCAAAATTGAAATTATAGGGATCAAAACAAACATTTTAAAAATAAAGAGTATAAAATGAATCAAAGTAAAAAATATAAAGAGTAAAATAGTATCTAAACCGTCTATATTATTAAATTTGTACCACGCTATTTTCTTTGAATTATAATAGATGACAATATAATCCATATACTTAACCATTTATAACGAGTTAGTTGAAAAAGATTACTAAAAAAAAGTTCAAAGACTTACAACGTTTTTAAATTTTTGTAAAAAAAGGAAAAAGAAAAAGTTTTAAGTGTCACGATTGGTAGCCAAAAAGCTTAACAAAATTTTGGCATTCATAGGCAACTTGCAATTTGCAATAACCCTTGCGGTGGGTTTCCTGATTGGGAAACTTTTCAACCTCTTCTCTTATCCTTTCTTACTTTATCAACGAATTAATTTTGATATTTTGATAAAACTTTTTTTTTTAAAAAAAAAAAGACTCAATTTTTAATGTTTTGTAAGTCGTGGAGATTAGATGGAATATAATCAGAACTATAATCCAATTAATTAATTAATTAAATTACAACTTGGTCATATATTTTTTTACTTTAGTGTTTATTTTGGTTGCACTTAAAGTTAGTTCCTAATGGATCTTTAATCTTTAAAATTTCTATACCCAAATTGTAGCATTCTAATTGAATTATTTAAGATTATATGGTGGATTGGATTCAGGCAGTTTTAAGTGTTTGATGGCGTAAGCCTTAAACGAATAAAGTTAGAAAACGAGAATATATTAGATGAAAAAATAAAATTTTAAACAATTCTTTATGTATAAGAATTAAATAAACACGAATTTAAAACAAACTTTTAAAATATAAAGAATAAATATAGTAACCTAATATGGTCCATGAGTGATGAAATTGGCCTATTACTCAAGATTTTACATTCAATAAGTTAATGATTGGTGTGGAAAAAAAAAAGTCATTCTCTAATGAAAAATCAAAAGGAAAACTATAATAGCAATTCATTCTTCAAGATTATTTTCCATATTATTCAATAGTTTTTGGATACATGTAGTTTGGACTAGAGATTAAAGTTTGTTTTGATATATTTTTCTTTTCTTGGTTCAAGGTTCAACATTATAGGAGAGGGCTACTCAAACATTTGACCATGTAACAAAATGCATATCACTTTAATTAATTATTTAGTTTAATTAAAAATGATTAAATTAGGTTTGTATCTACTCGATCCATGAACTTTAGAAAGTGCCTAATAAGTCTTTGAATTTTCAGTTGCTTCTAATACGTTTCTAAATTTTAAAAAAATATTTAATATATTTTTGAACTTTTAATTTTGTTTGCAACATGTAACGATCCAACTTTTCTAAAGGATCGACTTTGGGTGTTACTCATGTATGCTAAACTCAAAGTTAATAAAATAGTGAAAGATGAGCAACAAAAACAACTTTAAGAAATCAATATAAACAAGAATTTAGATTCAGGATCCCATAAAAAAAAATGAAGGAAACAAAATGAAACTTAAAAGAAAATATTTTATTTTTGAAAAGCCGAGCCATTACATAATAAATCCTTCAATTTTCAATTGTGTCTTATAAATTATTGACACATTCAATACTAAAAAAAAAAAAAAAAAAAGAGGGACCAACTAGACACAAAGTTAAAAGTTTAGAGTCTTACAAGACATCAAATTCAATCTTGTATTTGATAAAAATAATTACTTTTTAAAAATTTAAATATATTAGAAATGTATTAGACACATAATTAAAAGTTTAAAAACACTTATTAGACATTTTTAAAGTTCAAAGATCAATTGAACATAAAATTGATCTACCAAAGACAAGATTTTCTAAAGCGAAGAGACCTTTTATACACATACAAAACTTAAAAACTAAACTTAGAAGTAAAGGTTAAAATACCATTTTAATTTGTATACTCTCAACTTTCTAATTTTAGTTCATAGACATTCAATAAATCTTAAATTTAATCCTTAATACTAGTTTATGGTTGATTTATAATTTTTTTTATTATCTATTATTATTTTACTATAAATTTTGAAATTATATTCACATATTAAATTTTTCTCAAGAAAATCATCATCATCATTATTATTTATCCAATTTCGGTATAAATTATCTTTAAAAGACCAAATTTAAGTTTTATTAAATGTAAAATAATTAGAAGTATGAGAATTAAAATTAAACAAAGCACAAAATATAGAGACGGGAATGATACATTAACCAAAATTAAAGATCTAATAGGGGAAAAAAGGAATTGAGAAAATCGCATTGAACATTGAGAACATGGAAGGACAATATGTTGATGAAAAAGAAAATCCTTATCTATCTCGAGCAAAGGAATGAAAACTGTGAAATAAATATAGATTTTAGATATATATATCAATTTCGATGCAGAAAATTCTAAAAAAAACGACGTTAATAAAAAAAAGGAAGAGAAAGAAATTGCATTGAATATGGAGAACATAGAAGGACAATGTATTGGATTTGAGCAACAAAGGTGCATGAAGGTTTAATTGCAGAATAATTGATCCCCACAAAAGCAGGGGAAGTTCACATGAAAAGAGATAGAGATGAAGAGTTGGTTGTAGTTGTAGTAAATACCCTCATTTATCTCTACAACCATTAATATATATATATATATAAATATATATAAAAAAAAAGAATTTACAACACATTTTAATGAAATCTCTGCAGACAAAAAGTACTATGTTGTCTTCAACTAGCTCCTTTGTTATCTCTCTCTCTTTTTTATAAAATTAATAATAATAATTTCCATTGTTTATTCTCTCTCCCTTTTAAAAGCAAATAGATCTGTTTCTGTTGCTATAATGTTTTGAGGATAAGGTTACACCATATTCCACATTTCCTTTAACCTATTCTGTCTAAATCATACCTATCCCTCTCTCTCTTTTTCCCGTCTACCTCCTACATTACAACCACCCTTTCCTATATTTTTCAGTGATTTTTGAAATTATTAAACTCTCTTTCAATATATATTTTTAATTATCCAAAATCATATACCGTTGAATATATTTCTCGTACCATTAAAATTGATTTTGAATGATTAAAATTATTTTATGAGTGATTTAATGATGAAAGTAATTTTATCAATTTTTGAGTCACTCAAAATTTTTAAGTTTATTTGTTTGGGTTTATTTCATTTCAAAGGTTTTTGTGTTTAATGACTTTTCGAACTCTAATTGGATTTATATGTTTCTTAATTTTCAATTATGTGTCTAATGATTTTTTGATATGTTCAAAACTTTTATAAATTTAGACATTGTTTGGTAACAATTTTGTTTTAAGTTTTATGTTTTTGAAATTTTGTTTCTTAAATTTTTATGTCAGGACTCAAATTTTAGAAATAAAACCAAATTTTTTCAAGACTATTTTTTTAGTTTTTAAAATTTTACTTGGCTTTTCAAAACATTAGTGGTAGTGGATAACAAAAGAATGAAATTTATAGGTAGATGTAGAAGTTGTGTTTATAAACTTAATTTTCAAAATTTAAAATAAAAAAAATCAAATAGTTACCAAACATGATATTATCGATCTAATAGACATAAATTGAATTTAATATCTAATGGAATCGTAAATTTTAGTTTTATGTTTAGGATGGATGTCCATTATTATTTTTTTTTTTTAAAAGGAAGGTTGAATAAATCGATTTAGTAGACACACAATTAAAACTATACTAAATTCAAAAATAAAAAAAATTAACAAGTTGTAAAACAATTCAATTAACTTTATAAATTTAAAATCAAAATTGTAATTTAAGTAAGCAAAAAAAAAAAAACTAAAGAACAAGAAAGAGAGAGAAGAGCATCAAATGTTGTGTATTCATGATTTGTTCTGTCACCATTAACTGTGTTTCCTCAGATGGGGTTATAATGGTTTTTTCATATTCAGTAAATTTTCTTTCTTTATTTATTTTTTTAAGAAAAGAAAAAACTTATTGTCTTTTACCTCTTTGTTGTGCTATTGCCACCACTTTCCTCTGTCCTTTCACATTTAAAAACTTTAGTCCCAGATTAATATTAAAACTGGAAAAAATAAAAATAAATAATAAAGTGGTAACTAAATAAGAATATGTGTGATACTGGGAAACTGAGATTCTATATCCCATCACTTTCTTTTGCTTTTTCTCTCTTCTTTAATTTTTATTTTTTGCTTTTCAGTTTTTAATTTAAAAGCAAAACCCATCTCTGATTTCTCTCTGTTTTCTCTCTGTTTTCTCTCTGTTTTTGTGGTCTCCTTTAAACCCTCCTGTGTTTTGCCACAGTACCATTCAAAGCTCTGATCTTCCTTAGAGATTTTTCGAACCAACCAATTCCCTTTTTCTTTTACCTTCTTCTCTACCATTTTCCTCATGCTTTTTGGGATTATGAGCAAAACCCATTTCAGGAATTCTTGAAAAAGCTCTGTTTTTACTCAACACAACACTGCCACAAAAGCCTGGGTATTAAAAATTCTAGAATCTATATTTGTTTTTCTTTTCGATTCCCGAGATGACTAATCAGTAGAAACTATTTTACATATTGGGTCCAATTTATTCCACTTTTTCTTTTCTTCATTAACCAGATACCAATGGCGAATTGGAGTAGTGCTCTGAGAAAAAACTATGGATTCAGTGAAGATTTAGAAGAAGAAGATGTGTGGAATTCTGTTAAAGGTAAAGAAGATTCTTCAAATTTCATCACGAGAGACTCCAATGACTGTTATTACTCGTCTTCTTCATCTTCATCATCATCATCTTCTTCTTCTTCTTCCACTTGGCGTCTTCCATCTGCACCAAAAATGATCCCGAAATCCATTTCAACAAGAACACACGAAACCCAGATGGCCAATAATCGATCCTCTGCTCCGGTGGATATTCCTGATTGGTCCAAAATTTACGGCAAAATGGGCTCGTCCTCCTGTGACAAAAGTGACGGCAGAGATCAAGAAGATATCGACGGTGAAGAAGACGATATGGTGCCACCTCATGAATGGATTGCTCAGAAATTAGCGAGAAGCAGAATTTCGTCATTCTCTGTTTGTGAAGGGGTTGGAAGAACTCTCAAAGGAAGGGATTTAAGCAAAGTTCGAAACGCCATTTTAACCAAGACTGGTTTTTTAGAGTGATGTTGCTTGAGATGATCATCATCATTTTGTTCTGCGTTTTCTTGTTTGCTTACTCTGCCATTGTTATGGTCTGTTGGAGCTTAGTTTAAAACAGAGTTTCTAGTAAGAACTGGAAGAAGGAACGGAAAATTTCTAGTTTTTTTCCTCTATCTCTTTTTGTGTATTTGAAATGGAGTGGAGCTGTTTCATGTTCTATGATTTTGAGTTTTTAAAATAAGGGATATGAATTTAGTATAATTATCTAGTAAAGATTGGTTTGTTGAAGTTCTCATTTTATATGGCTACCTTTTTTTTTGAGTGGTTGTTTGTTTCAAAGAACTAAGAGAAAAAAATACATAAACTTTATAGAGTTGTCAATCCAATTTTGTTTAATACATTAACTGATAGATCTTATTATTTATTCCCATTTGAACTTTTTTTCTTTTGTAAATAACAAATTATTATTATATTTATGGAGCATAAATAAGTGATGGCAACCATATTTTTTAGATATTCCAACTCTGTCCTCTGTTTATGAAGGAAAGGTAAAAGGAAAAAGTAATCTGAGATTTACTTAATCAAATCAAGCTTTTTCAAGTATTTCTGGCTACATTTTTTAGTACAATAATCGTAAGACAGACGAGGAATTGAACCTTTTATTTCTAGAGACCGAACACATGTCAATACGATTAAATGAATCAAGTTCATTATTTTTTTTTTGGTTATAAAAGCTATCTTTTTTTTTTTGTTGGGGTTTGAGGTCTATGAATATCTGTAGGATATGGCAGGCAGTGGCATCAAATACATCAAATCACTTCCACAGCCTTTCTGATCCGAATAAGGGTCCACGAATAATTCCCATGATAAAGACGAAAATTCAATAAACAATTATTTCAAAAAAAAGAAAAAAAAAAGAACAATCATCCTGCTGCCCTTCCACTGGACAGATTCCTGTTTTCATGGCATCTATACCAAAACTACGTCGTTTTGATCTCTCTCAGACCTGACTCACAGTCACAGATTCTCTTTGGAGTCCACCAAAATCAAAAATAAAAATGCCTTTGTCTTTCCCCCTTTTCCCAGCACACCACCATCAACCATCCATCATATATTCCTCACATTTTTTCCTTCCATCTCTTTCAGTGTAACACAATAAATTTAACATCCATCTCTTCTTCTTTATTCATCAATATCCTTTCCACTTCCTCTTAATCAATTTGGATCACATAAAGTTTTCTCAATCTTGTCGTGAAATCTGCCATCAAAATATGATTAACTTATTAACTATATCCATGGACCGACATGGATTTAGAGGCATCAAGGTTAGAGAGCTATAATATAGTGTACATTCCTTTCAACTTTTAGGATTAAAATCGTAAACAGCATAAATAATATAAATACGAATCCGGGTTAGGTTTCAAAACAGTTGGATAATAGATTTAAGACAGTTGCAAGAATGTGGAAAGAAAAGAGGGAAGAAGCTTTTTTTTTCTCATTTGGAATAAATGGAGCATCTTTCCACTTTCTTGGAGGGACCCCTTCATTGGGAGTAGTGGGAAAAATGGGTTGGGGGTTTCATTTTTCAGGAAGATCATCAAATCCAAAAGGAGGGGTTTGAAAGAGCACTAATTATATTCTGTTCTTATTTCTAAATTCTACCTATGTTCCTTTTTATTCTGTCTTTTTTATGCATAGTCTTAAAAAGGAAGGCTCATCTTCCCTAGATTTTGATTTTGCTTCCACATGGATTCTAGATCTTATGCTGAAAACTCTATTGTGAAAGAAAGATCAAAGTTTCTAAGGAAAAAAAAATGAAAATTTTGTGGTTAGTGCTCTTGTCATTGTCACTACCACTTGAAACAAACTGAAAATGGAAATCCAAATCCCATGGATATATTTTTGCTGCATTTCCATATTTTTAAATGTGATTATTTGTTTCCTTTTCTTGGTGGGGTTTGGAAATGGCAAGCATCAACAAAATCATTTTCGCTCAAGCATTCAATGTTTGTTTAAAAAGGGAAAAAAAAAAAAAAGAAAAGGAAATGCAAGAGTGAAATTCAATCCATGAATAAACTCATAAACTTCCTATTGAAGAGAACAGAAATAGTGATGTAAAAATGTGGTATAAAACTTGCTGATAAAGATGAATCTAATCAATACTACTAACTAAAACAACTCATTAAAAATTGATTATAAAGATGAATTGAATCCAACCGAATAACGAAATGTCTAGTATCATGTTTACGACAAACGGTTGAACCTCATCAAAAGGATCAACCTTTGAAAGCAAATAGTAAAAAGTAGAAACTTTAAGTCCTAACTTTAAAATTAAAAAGAAGAAAAATTATGTTATATTAAACTAAATGTAAAAATCTCATAACTCAACAGCAAGCAATTTAATTTACTTACAACATATCTTTCGAGGGGATTAAGGTTTGGAACATGGAACTAACTTCTATGTTTGGTCTGAAAAAAGTTCTATTGCAAATTTGCAGTATTTATGTATCAGAGAGAACCATTTCCAGAGAAGGTCTGAGAAGGAATTTACAACGGTCAGTTTTTATTTGCATTAATTTTATTAAAACGGTTCAAATTTTCTACAATGAATTGGTCAATTTATCAGTTAAATTCAAATTTTCTACAGTGAATTGGTCAATTTATCAGTTAAATTTCAAAAGTTAATGGTGATCAGTTCTACTGATCTCATTTATTACATGATTAATGCTATGAAACAAACTTATTAAAAAGGTCCCCTGTTCCACTTCTCAGCCACAAGCAAATTCTTTTCCCTTCAGTTCCATCTTTCACATTTGAGCTGAAAGTGAATTTAGATTTTCACTTTCAGCTCTACCCATAGCCATTTTGATTTCAAGAATTTTCATTTTGTTTATTCACTTGTCATTCATAAACCTTTCTCCTTAGCTGTTTAATCTAAGAATTTAGATTCAATCTCTCATCAGTTTTGAAGTTTTTACTGTTGAGAGTAAAGTTAGGTGAAGAAAGGCAGACAAAAATGTCTATGAAGAATAAAGTTGGAGGAATTGGATTGGACTTTGCTTCAAGATATGTATTATTTAGGAAGTGGGCCTTTTTTCTATGTTTTGTATGCTTTTGTGCTGGCATGCTTTTTACAAACAGGTACAATATTGTCAATTAAAGTCTATTTGTTACATTTTAAGTAAACTTTTTTTTTGTTGCTTTTGTTGCTAATATATAGAAAACTAGCTAATTTTTCAATTAAAAAATGGAAGGATTTGAAAATCTGTTTGTTGAACTGGTTTTTACAGCCTATAGTACTGGATTCTAACTGGATTTAGATTGCGTTCGATTGCGTTTTTACGACATCATCGTTAAATTTGGTTTTCATAATTTTTTCAGGATGTGGATAGTGCCTATGGCTAATGGTGTTGCACTGAAGTCTACAGTCTCTCATGAAAGAATGGAATTAAAATCTGATTCTTATAATCCACAGCTTGTGAGTGGGGTTCATAGCATTTAAACTCGTACTTTAGATCTTGATTATATATTCTCAAGGCTAAATCATATACCTTTTACTTTACAAATTGAATGAAACTAAAGTTTTATTCAACACATTATGGTAACCCTTTTCACTGAAAGCCTGTTGAGAGAGGGATAATTGCACTGATTGTTTTCTTGCTTTCGATTCACTTCTCGTCGACACTTTTCTGATGAACTTACTTTTCGATATTGTTTTTCCTTAACAAGGCGAAAACCAAAACATCTGGTGCAAGGCCAGAGGAGTTTTCAAGGTCCCAGCTGAGTATTCAGTAAGTAACATGCTGATGCTTGAATCAAACTGGTCTACTCCCTTAATGTGCCACTATGTAATTAGTGGCTTAAGAGCAAATTAATGAAATGTGTGCTAAAATATTATCCGCAGGACACTTGCTAAGAGCATGTTAGATCTGGAGAAGAAACTTGCAGCTGTAACGATAGGTCATAAATCTTCATCAAATGGATCTCACGTTGTGGAAAAGAATGCAGAGCCAACTTCCAAGAGAAAATATCTAGTGGTTGTAGGAATCAATACAGCTTTTACTAGCCGAGAACGAAGAGATTCGGTTCGTGCAACTTGGATGCCACAAGGTCTGCTATGTTACAAGTCTTCAAGTTTTTCCTTTGATTTTGGTGCCTTTTTTCTATCATCTGGTTAAACATGAGATTGTTGTTTATAATTTAATCTTACTAGGTGACAAAAGAAAGAAGTTGGAGGAAGAGAAAGGCATAATCATTCGTTTCGTTATCGGACGAAGGTAAATAAAGAAACACAATCTCATTCTTGTTAAGTTATATACTATGACAAATTAATCGCAGCGATTACTTTGTATTGGTTGATAGTGCAACTCCTGGCAGCATACTCGATAAATCACTCGACGCAGAGGAGCGTGAACATGGAGACTTCCTGAGACTGGTAATGTCATCCAACTATTACTACTATTGTTCTTTGTTCTACCTGTCTCAATCAATGTTCTAAGTTGAAGAGAATAATAAAAAATCAGAATGTGATAATTGATGGAAGTTTTGCTCATGTTTGTTCAAATGTTACAAGCAGAATCATGTGGAAGGTTACCTCGAATTATCGGCCAAGACGAAGACTTACTTTGCTACAGCTGTTTCTTTGTGGGATGCTGAATTCTACGTCAAAGTCGATGACGACATCCATGTGAACTTAGGTGAGCCTATTTTTAGATACTCCTGTTTGAACTGTTAAGGGATATCATATATGGAACTGTTGATGCAATAAGAATAATGTTTTCTCAAATATCTAAGCTTCCATCCTTTCATCTACTACAGCTGCGCTTGGAACAACCCTGGTTGGACATCAGAATAAGCCTCGGGTTTACATCGGTTGTATGAAGTCCGGACCCGTCCTCTCTAAGAAGTAAGTGTAACTTGTGAAAACAAAAACTGTTACCAATAGATTTGATTTTCACAATGTCTCTCAATTCTTACAGAGGAGTAAAGTACCACGAACCGGAGTATTTGAGATTCGGCGACGAGGGAAATTTGTATTTCCGTCACGCTACAGGACAATTATATGGAATCTCAAAAGACTTAGCTACTTACATCTTGCAAAACCAGTTAAGTCTTAAAGTTCTTACTATGCACAAAATCGTTCTAGAGTAGCTTCACCTCGTAAATAATAACTAATTCATTCTTTCATTACTTCGTTTAACCTTCAGAGATGTGCTGCACAAGTATGCCAATGAAGATGTTTCATTAGGATCTTGGTTTATTGGTTTAGATGTGGAACAGGTGGATGATAGGAAACTATGTTGTGGCACCCCACCTGGTAAGTTCTCAGCTTTCATTCTGTTTCGGGTCCATTTGAAATGAATTTCTAAGTGCTTATAAACATTTCTTTTACACTTCATTAGAAAGTGATTCCAAACAAATTCTTGATCTTCTTCGGCATACGTCCATTTCCGACCTTGCATTGTTTTTGGTGCACAAAATGAACTTTTTCCCAAATAATGATTCTTAACGCTTTTATGATTTGTTTGTGTAGATTGTGAGACAAAAGCTTTGAGAGATGAAGTTTGTGTAGCTTCATTTGATTGGAAATGCAGTGGGATCTGCAACTCAGTTGAAAGAATGAGTGAAGTTCACCAGAAATGTGCTGAAAATGAGACCTCTTTATGGAATAGCTTTTGAAATCAATACAACACAAGGATTTTGTGCACTTTGAAAGAATGGAACCAGAAATAATATCCTCATTCTTTTTTGTCTGCCTTTGAATCAACTTGGAATTGGTTTCTCATAGGTCTTTGATCAATATGTAAACAGCTTTGGAGGGAAGTTATATACTTTTACTTGATAAAGTAGTAATGTATTTGCAGCTTAATTAAGCTTTCTTGTTCTATTACCATTAACATTCCTCATTATACAACTATTCTCTTTCTTTCTTCTTCTTTTCTCAACTCGAGTATTGATTTGATCAATTGAAATGACGTGTAAGGTGATATTCTAAAAATAAATCATAAAAGGGTATTCATTTCATTAGTATACTCTCTCTATATATGTGTAGAGTACGTGAATACTTTCTTTGATAGATTTTCTCTATAAATCTATCAAAGAAAGTATATGTGAAGAACATGTTTTATTTTCCCAAATGAAGCTACTTCATTGGTAATTGGTGAATACTTTCTTTGAGATTGGAGGTTTGATTCTCATCTCCATAATTATTGTACTAAAATAAAATAGAGTTTTCTTAAAAATTTTACGTTTGGCACATAAATTTTTTATAGTCTACTTATATGATCAGAACTTTTATAATATATTTATACAAATAAATATAGGGTTGAAGAATTGAATAATTGATGACTATAATATTGATTGAGTAATTCAATGAAAAGTTAAAATATTGTTTGATATAGTGATTTGGATAAACAACATAAATCGTTCAATAAAGATTTCATTTAATGTTGGTAGTTGGGCCGTGCAAACTTCATTTAAAGTTGGACCTGAATAAAGACTTTGAGCCCTAAAATTGGGCTTTGAAAAGAATGGGCCTAAAATCGATTTAGATGGGCCCAGTTTAGTGGCATAGCTTGCTATGCAAGCAATTCGATCTGCGATAAAGGGGTTATTGGGTTAACGTGGAAGAATTGAGAAGAAAACCCAGGTACGCTTCTTCGTCTCCACGTCTTCGCCTGTTATTTTACAATTGATCTCTCGCAACTTGATTTTCCTGTCTCTTTCAATTAATTAGCTCTTCCAATCGGTATCGTAGGCATTGATTGCATCGATTCTGCCCCGGTACTTCATTTACAGAACTGTTGTTCTTGGTTATTCGTATTTTCTTTTTGTTTTGTTCAGTTATTGTTTTCGATTTTGTTTTCATTGAATTTCTAGGCATCGAATTTTGAATTGTAATGATCTGATATTTGAATTTGCAGAAAAAAAATTGAGATTCCCCCATGGCTAAAAGCTCGTTCAAGCTCGAACATCCGCTAGGTTTTTCTTTTAACATTTTTGTTTACCCTTTTGATCATTTCTTTAACTTCCTTTCTTTCTTTGCATGTTAATTTAAGTTTTTGTTTTGTTGATGTTTGATGCTTTATCCATTTCTGTGATTCTTTTCCTTGCGCTGATGACTGAAATTAAATTAGGGGCAATTCTTAAGATTGCAAAGGGACTTCTTTGAACTGTGTAATCGGGGTTAATTTTACGTTCTCTCTTTCGTCCTCTTTTCGCGAGAATCTTGATGTGAGAGAGGGTTCTTTATGGTGAAAACATGTCTCCGCCGTACTTTTGGCCTCCTGGGTTTATTGAAAGACGAGTCTTTTGGTTTTTCGCTCTCTCTTAGCCTCTCTCTGATATTGTTTCGGTCCCACGTTCAGTCAAACTCACATTTCAACTCCGGTCTTGCATGTTCTTGACTTTGTTCTAAAATATTTCTCCTATATTCTAGAAAGGAGACAAGCTGAAGCTGCTCGCATTAGGGAGAAATATCCGGATAGAATTCCCGTAAGTATGTTAAACTTTTGTAATAGTGTTTGGCACTGAGTTCACTCCAGCTCTTCTCTGTTAATGTGAGTTATCTGCAGGTGATTGTGGAGAAAGCTGAAAGGAGTGACATTCCTGACATAGATAAGAAGAAGTAAGTAACATTATGACTTGATTTTATTGAAATCAGTTAAAATTGGACGTCTTAACCGAAATGATGAGATGGGATGAAACCGGAGTGGGAGGCCTTTCATTGCATGAAAACTCGAAAACTTGGTTTATATGATTAAGGTTCTGGTTTGTTCTTTCATTTCCATAGAAATTACGAATCATGATGGCACATGGTAGGGTTTTGATTGTCAGATATTAAGTGTAGTGGTAGTGGCTTATCTTTGTTCTAGTGTTAGGTTCCCAATAAACATGGGAATTATGAGAAAGCTGAGAGCAACAAAGATAACTATATTACAATTTGAGTGAATCAATTATAATATCAATAGCCTTTCGAGAGAGATTTCTGTCGTAGAACCAAACTAAACTACTAAGGACCGACTTACCAAAATGATCCTTCCTTCTAAAGGTCCCAACTCCTCTTATTTATAACCAGTGCAGCATTATGTAATTACAATTGTGCCCTTACTACTATCCTACTAATATTCCCCAAAATATCCCTTACTAGTGCTCTCACGTGTTGATAGGAAGAACATACTGAGCAACAATATCTATTTCTTCTGGCTGGTGATGGAATAAGATTAAATAAATTTCGAAGTTTCAGTTTGTATATTACATTCTATTGAACGTAATTGGGTGCTGGGTGGGGCAATATAATAATTATCTCATGGTTTTATACAATCCTCTCAGGTACCTTGTCCCTGCTGATCTGACTGTTGGGCAGTTTGTTTATGTTGTCCGGAAAAGGATTAAGCTTAGTTCCGAGAAGGCTATTTTCATCTTTATAAAAAACACACTACCTCCAACTGGTTAGCTAATTTTCTGTTTCTTTTAGTGTATCTATATGTACATGTATATTTTGCATGGTGTAGCATGAAGACTGGGTTTGCATCGGATTAATATTATGCATTCTATTGTCACTCACAGCTGCTTTGATGTCATCAATCTATGAAGAAAACAAGGATGAAGATGGTTTTCTATACATGACTTACAGTGGAGAGAACACGTTTGGATTCTGATTACTTCAAATCAAAATTCATCTGTAAATAGAACTAAAAAAGCTGTAAATACTCCTTGCTTTCCCACTCAAGTCAGTTCTCTCAGCAACTGGTCTATTTCTGGATTACCTTAGGCCTTTTCTTTCCTTTTGCTGTTAATGTTAGTGTCATTAAGGATTTCATCAAGTGTTGGGTTGTGAATTTGATGGTGTTTCTCTCCCGCCCAAACCGAAAAGAAATGTGGGTGTTTGTTTGGTGAGAATCCATGATTTTCCGCTTCCAAATTCCAATATCTCTATTCCATGGTCACATCAGATATTTCTTGCAATTTTATTTTCACGTTTGCTTTAATAAAATGTTAGTAACTGAGTAACAGTTAAATGATATTCGCAAGAACTGCATGGGACTTCTAATGAGGAAGGACTAAAGAAATTATCAATATCTAATAGGCCGGTCCAGTCCGACCCTAAAAATGAAGAAGGTCATCCAAGCTTAACCCTTGGGGCCGAAGTTTGTAAATTTATTGATATTATAAAGTTTTATTTAGTTTTTAATTGTAACACTTTGAAAATTTTCATCAACTAAAAATGATAAATTATACATATGCATGGATATTTCGGTTGGTTTAATGATGAACTCATTGGGTCAGGTTGATCCAAATATGACTCAAATTGGTCGATCCATGGGCTTGCTCGATTCCAATGAATAAATGGGCTGGCTGAATCATTGACTCGAACATGAATTGAAATCTTGTAAAAGTATAAACGGTATTTGGGTTGAGAAGTAAGAGTATTGAAGTCTACTCCTTATTTGGTTCAAGGAGTAGGTGGATCCCACTATTAAAATACATCAATTTTATATTTAACTCCTCACTCTGTGGGCCACAAGAACTCCGAACTCTTAAATTTCATAATTCTTTACTCCTCTTTAAACTTGATTAGTTGATGTAAATAGTCATTCCAATTCCAATCTCAGAATTCATCATGATGTTTCAAGAGATTTCGTTCCATCATAATTTTAACTTGGTGTGAAAAACTTAGCTCGTCTTTTTTTAGAGTCAAAATAGGCATCCATTTAGCTTCTCCTTTGCCTTGATGGTGTAATGGTTTAATTTCTATGACCATACAGTTTCATCGCAACGACAGGACTGGAATATTTGTTGATACGTTCGATATATCCATTAAACTTAAAAGAAAATAACCGCTTCATATTTAGCGATTTAAGCGTTCGGTCCTACAGATAAAAGGCCATTGCTGCCATCACTGAGAATTTTCGTCATAGTGAGTTGATTTTATCGGCAATAAATTTGAGCCAACGACTCTACGATCAATTATTCAAGCCTATGGCAGGGCGATTCTCTGCAATCGATTCTTTTGCTTCATACTGATGGCTTCAAACTCCAGTTTCACTTCAGGTACAACACTTTCTACACATTCTTCTTGTACACATTTACGTTTACTTAATTCTTTGAAGTGAACACAAAAAATATATAACAAAAATTCCACATCCCAGCCAGTTTTTACTGCCTAAAGTATATTTCATTTAAGCTCTTTACTTTTGCATTATACATATGCACTATCATTCTTGGTTTAAAGTAGCTGGAACTACAAGTATATAACTCAAGAGTCTCGGATATTATATTGATGAAAATATTTCAGCTCTTTATTGTCTTACATTCAACAGAGAATCAACATCAGGTTTATACTGTCAATTCCCTTCTTCACTGCAGTTCCTTCATATAATCTTCATTGTCAACAAGGACCTACAAGAGAAAAGCTTGATTTTAAGCATTACTTGACCATACTTCTGTCGTGAATCAAGAAACCATATATAATAAAATACCCACACTGCTCTTAGAGTAGAAATCCTTTAAAATTTTGAACGAAAAATTGGAGCTTGGAACTGTGCCGGATTTATACTCCAATGATCTTATATGAGGAAGGAAAACTCACAATTTGCCAGCCATCAGGATCAAGAAAACTGGTAATCTTGGAGTTGGTTTGGCTAGCTAAACTGGGTTGTTGGTTTATTTTTCCTCCAAGTTCTTTGGTAATGAGATTAACAACCTCAGCACTCTTGTATACATCATCAGTCCCAATAGCAACCTGAAATCAAAACCAAAATTTACCATATAAGTATGGGAACTAGTGGTTCTTAATTTCTTAACTTAAAAGGGGAAATTTGAAACCCCCCCCCCCCCCCCCCCCCCCCCCCCCCCCCCCCCCCCCCCCCCCCCCCCCCCCCCCCCCCCCCCCCCCCCCCCCCGCCCCCCCCCCCCCCCCCCCCCCCCCCCCCCCCCCCCCCCCCCCTCCCCCCCCCCCCCCCCGCCCCCCCCCCCGCCCCCCCCCCCCCCCCCCCCCCCCCCCCCCCCCCCCCCCCCCCCCCCCCCCCCCCCCCCCCCCCCCCCCCCCCCCCCCCCCCATACACAATTTGACCTGGGAATATCATTCCCTTGGAATGTTCTGTCACACCATGATTGTAAGTCAACTCCAGCGCTGTTGTCTCTAACTCATCTGCATAACCCATCATGGCTATGGCATACTGCAGAGTCAATTGTTTGTGTATTGAAAATTATGGCATTTATTTAACAGCCTTCAGTTTCTTAAGATGGATGGAAGTAAAAGTTAAAGTTCACCTTGTGTTCTAGACTCTGAACCTTGTTAAGTACTCTCATTCCCAATGCCTGTATGGAAACAGATTCTAATTCAGGATTGAGATTTAAAATTTCTTAGGCCTCATTTGATAACAATTTGTTTTTTTTTGTTAAAATTGTGCTTGTTTACTTACAACCTTTTCAACATATTTTTCATCTTTCCTAACTAAACATTTGAATTTTTAGCCAAATTTCAATGACAAAAACAAGTTTTTAAAAACTACCCTTTTTGGTTTTCAGAACTTGACTTGGTTTTGTAAAACTCTCCTAAAAAATAGATAACAAAAGAAAGAAATCGGTAGGTGAAAATATAGTGTTTTATAAATATATTTTTCAAAAACCGAGATATTAAAAACTAAATGGTTATTAAATGAGATGTTGATAGCACACTAGAAAGATGTCTCTCCGTATGATGGTTAAGATTTTTCTGATGCATTTTCCTATCATTTTTCATTATTCGTGTGCTGAATTTGGTCGGTTTTATGTTTTCTTTGTTCATTTTTCATATGCTAAAAGTTTATTGACTAAATCGTCACTTTCATGAAAGTTTGGATTAAAAGTATAATTTCTTTTTTTATGTGTATACATACAGTAGCTTCTTTGTTTACTTTAACTGAAATTTTTTGCAATATGTGATGTTACCTTCTTATAGAAGTCGATAGATCTTTGTTTACTTTAACTGAAATTTTTTGCAATATGTGATGTTACCTTCTTATAGAAGTCGATAGATCGTTGTAAATCGCCAACACGAAGCATTACGTGGCAGAGTGGCTGAGGAGTGGGATCTCTTTGAATGAGCTCAAAGATGTAACCATCAGGATCTTTCACATAGGCCAGCACAAAAATGGAGCTGCCTTTCACCTCAAAAGGTTCTCTAATGATCATATTGTCACCACCCTTGTCCTTAACATTTTCAACCATTTTGTAGACCTTGGAAAATTATAAAGATTTGATGTTAATATTCTTCATGTCAATTTGCAGGGGGAAAAAAACCAAAACCATGAAGAAATTGGCTCTTGATTGTCTTCACCTACATCTTGAGTAGCAATGGCAAAATGTCCAAATCCATTGCCAATATTATATGAAGTTACCCCATGTTCTGCATATTTTTGAACACAAGATAAGAGATTATGACTTGATTCCATTTCAGACACATTCTTAAAGAGGAATAGTACTTGGATGCTACCAGTCTTTAATCAATGATTGACTTAAAAACTTAAGTTGATGGATGAAGGTAAATTTAATATTGTATCATCTAACATTCTCTCTCACTTGTGAGCTTCAAATATGTTGAAGACCTAACAATTGGAAACCAATTATTAATTGGGGGGAAATAACATTGCAGGGGCTTGAACACAAAACCTCTTGGATCACCTGCTTTGACACTATTTTAAATCATTGATTGACCTAAAAGTTTAAGCTGATGGATGAAGATAAATTTAATATTATATCACCTAACAAGCAAGAAAACTATTTTTAATACTTTTTCACGTGGTACCGTGTGTACAAAATGATCGTAGTCTAGTTAGCAGCTAAGTATTACTCTTGTTAAAACTTGAGTCATATACCGTAATACTTAGATGTTAGCTAGAGAACCATGCAGAAATTTGCCTTGCCATGTGGGGCCATGTGCAAAAATTGACCGTTGTGTAGCTAGCAACTAAGTATTGCTTTTACTCATTAAAACCACATACCGTAAATCAACTCGAGAACAATTGACGATTGCTCAGGGCCATACCCCATGAATGCTTTGGTATGTTTCTCTTCTTGGACTTCATTTTTTCTTAGGAGTTCCATTCCAAAACATTCTGTGTAGAATCTGAAGATAGAAAATGCATTGCCATAAAGTGGAAGATCATAAGATAAAGATTCAGAGTTAGATTGAAGAAGATATACTTGATGGTACGATCGAGATCACCGACACGGTAGACGGTACGAAGAAAGCGGCGATTATCTTTCTTGGGCCATTCCAACATCTGGTCATGTCCATCAGGAGCTACAGGTCTAGTCTCTGCCATGTTCTTTGTTCTTCTGTCGCCAATTTTTCAGAGATTTATAAGCCTTTTCAAAACTAGTCAGGATTACTCGAGATCTAAAGTTTGATCCCCACTCCCACATATCGAACTCGGGGAATAAAAAATGCAGTGGTTATGATAACATGGAGTTCAATTATTGCATTGAGCCAGCAACTGTGAATTTGTTTAGTAAATATTGGACCACAAGACATAAAAATAGAACAACAAATCCAGATCTGGCTTACTAGTTTATTTAAGGATTTGTCTTGCATAGGACTCTCTTCATTGTCGTTTTTAATGGTCTGAATAAAATATGAACACCATTCATAGGGTGCAAAATGATGTTTATTGAGAGGAATAGAGAACTCAAAGAAATGAGTTTTATTTGCAATTGACAATGATATGGAAACTGACTGTAAATAAATTATTGACATTTTGTATATAAAACAAGCTGGGGACCAAAGTGATACACGTTATGCATTATTTGTTTTATGCTTATAGCTTGCATGGAGTGGACACTATTTTATATATATCACCAAGAAAGATCAAAAGAATCTTTGCTCATTTTGCAACATTCATCTTATTTATTGTCTTTCATCCCATTTCTGTTTCGAGGTTGACAGTATAAATTTATATCAATTGAGTTATGTTCATGTTGGTTATAGATTTTATTGTATTAATTGAATTGAAGTTTATTGTTGTTTATTTAATACAATAAATAGGATGGCTTTTCCGTCCCTACTCCTCTCCGTGAACATCTATGGTTGGAGATAATAATTTGTATGAAGCAGTTTAAACTCCCTTTTCATTTATATACGTTGGATCATACCTTACGTCTATCTTTATTAAAATAAAATAATGAGAATATCATACCTTGCGTCTGCTTAGCAATGTGATTACTTTTTTAGCAATTATTTAATAAATACTATTACGCTTTTCATAAAATAAATCTTCCTTTTTCTCAATAATAATAATAATAATAATAATAATAATAAAAGAAAAAAAAAGAAGAAAGAATTGTATCGTATCTTTCACTTTACATAATTATGCTCATTTTTCAAAATAGATCTTCTTTGTTTTGATTATTAAATAAAACAATAGGTAAGAAGAGAGAATTGAATCTCTATAATATAATTTTCATGTCTATTGGATTATACTTATATTGAATAAATAGGTTAAGTTTTGTTGATTGTGATAAATAATGAATATTAAATGAGGAGAAAATAACATTACATAGACTTGAACATAGGATCTCTCAAATATACCATCTTAAATTATCAATTGGACTAAAAGCTTAAACTAATAGATAGATGAAGGTAAATTTAATTTTACATCATTTAACATGCTAAGTTCAAAAAAGTTCATTGAATCGAACAACTGTTAATTAAGGTTTCGTTTGGAATTGTTGTAGTTTTTAAAATAATTGTAATTTTAGAAAAATCAGTTGTGAAAGGAAGTAAATATTGTTTAATAAATTTTGATTTTTTTAAAAAAAAAACTAGTTACGATGTTTGATAAATTAATACTAAGTTGTGCAATTTAGTTATATGAACAAACTAAGCTTATTGTTTCAATTATTTTCACATAGATAGTTAATTTATAATTTATTTAAAGTTGTATGTGATTTAAATTTTAGCTAATTTTATTGAATATAAATTATTTGATAATTTTTTAAAGAAATAATTGTTATTAAAAATGAATAAATTAGAATTTGAAAATAGACCTAACAAATTATATTAATTTGAAATAATATTATTAAAATATATTTATTTAGAAAGTAAAGAAGTCAGGAAATTTTTAGGAAGTCAAATCTAAAAACTAATATCTATTAACTTTTATTTTAAAATTAAGAAGTGATTCTCATGGATTATTAAGGACCTGTTTGGTAATTATTTTGTTTATTATTTTTGTTTTTAAAAATTAAGTCTATGTACACTACTTCCACCTCTAAATTTTGAGAACTAAAAAAGTAATTTTTATTTTTTAATTTAGCTAAAAATTCGACAATTGTACTTAAGAAAGATGTAAATCTTGCTAAGAAATGAGAATGAAATAGGTTTAATTTTCAAAAATAAAAACAAAAATACTAAATAATTAATAATTTATTTTACCAAACAAGAAAGGTAAAAAAATAGTTAAGATTTTTTCATAATAGTTTTTTATAATTTCAAACACAATCCAAACAAAGTCTAAGAAGCTTCAACAATCATCAATTAACCAAACTAATGAATTAAAAACAATATTAAGATGTTATCCATTTTTTATTTTATTATTATTATTATTTTTTTTAAAAATAAAGTCTTATCGATCCCTTTCTGAATTATAACTAACTGAGAGTCAGATCATCATTTTAAATTTATTATGTTCTTTGTAATAGCTCAAAATATTAAAATATTAATAATTTTCATCATAAAATTAAAACCTCACATCAAATTTAGAAATGAAAAGAGGAACTTGAAATTTATTCAAAATATGTTATTCCTCCCTCTTAAAAAGATTAGAATTTTTTTTATTTGCTTCTTATAATATTAAAAGTCTAAAATTATTTATTTTATATTTGGGTTTAATATTAAATTAACATTTATAGTTTGAATTCACACTCAAATTGACTACTAATCCTATAGTTTAGTCAAATTTTAGAAACCATCTCTCAGATGATAGCATATATATATATATATATATGTGCATATATTTGAGTAATTGTATTAGCTAATTGATTTAGGATGGAGTGAAAAAAACAACAGAGTAGGCTGGAGTGAAAACACAAAAGAGAAGTAGATTTTTAAGTAGAAAAACAGATGGGACTAAATTGAAAGTTTCAAAACTATAGATTTAAATTAAAAGCTAAGCTTAAATTAGAAAAATAAAAGTTATATCTCGTTTGGTAATCATTTTATTTTTTATTTTTTTTTAAAAAAATTAAGCCTATTTTTTCATATATTTTATAATTATTTGTATATTTATTTAGTACAATAGTTGATTTCTTAACCAAATTTCA
Source organism: Benincasa hispida (assembly GCF_009727055.1). Taxonomy (NCBI): domain Eukaryota; kingdom Viridiplantae; phylum Streptophyta; class Magnoliopsida; order Cucurbitales; family Cucurbitaceae; genus Benincasa; species Benincasa hispida. Next base: position 53,205,601 of record NC_052356.1, on the reverse strand, counting down.
AAAATAAAAAAAAATTAAAAAGCTACTTTCTTAGTTTTCAAAATTTGGGGTAAAAAGAAGATAATAAATGAAGAAATTTAGAGATGGAAAGCTTAATTTTCAAAAATAAAAAACCAAAAACCAAATGGTTACCAAACAAAGCATTCAAAAACACTTTTGGTCCCTAGACTTTCAAGAAAGTAACAATCTGGTCTCTAAATTTTAGCTGGTAATGATTTAGTCTTGTAGTTTTAAATAAGTAATAACCGAGTCATTGAATTTTGACAGATGACAATTTAGTCCGTATACTTTACCATTTGTAATGATCTAGTCACTTTCTTGAAAACTACTATTATGATTTAATGTAATTTAATATTATTGGTGTTCAGATCTCGTTCGCGTTTGTTGTTGTTGCAAGCCCCTTGCGAGCTTGAACTTCAACCTACTTCTCTCAGTTTGATCTTGCTTTTCGAGCTGACTTTCATATAGTTCAACTAAGCATTATTCAAGAAATAAAGTTAGAACTCTCCTTTGGAGATTACATAATCTTCTCCTTAGGGTTGTCAAATAGGGCTATGTAACATCTCGAGTTCTAGTTAAATTCAGTTTAATTTTCTTAAATTATTGGATTTATATGTCCTTTAATTTTGAAATTTCTGAGGTCAAAATTTAGATTATTGAGTTATTTTGATTGTTTCAATTTTAATTCTGGTTTTTATTTTGGAGAAGATTTGAATTTTGGGATTTAAAATTGATCTTGAAATTTAATTTAAGTGATATTTGTTAGGATTTGGAATTTTGAAAGGATTTAAATTGTTGAGAGATAATTGCAATTTAAAATTTGGAAGATTAATTTTAAGTTGGGTTTAGAAAGAGTTATAAAATATAAATAAGTATACATGTTTGAAATTGGAATCCAAATAGACCTAGGTATCAAAGAAAAGAAAAGGAATTTCTTTTTATATTTGTTTGGGGATTTGAAATTTAGGGGGTGTTTGATATGCGATAAAAACAGAGAGTTGAGTTGAGTTGATAATTATTATCTAGAGTTACATTGTTTTGTTTGGTGTGCAGAGTTGAGTTAAGTTAGTAATTATTGTCTGTGTTTGACAGAGTTGAGTTAAGTTGGGGTATCTGTGTTGTTTTGTAAATGAAATTGATCTTATCTTTTTTTTTTTTTTGTTGCTAATGTTGATTTTAATTTTCAACTATACATATATTTTTCTAACTTTTTTAAGATAAAAATAAAAAAACTTCCAATTCTTTTTTATTCTCAAAACATAACAAATTCTCTACAAACTATTCATATACATAACACAAAATTTTGAATCCAATTTTTTAAACATTCAAATAGAAGTGAGTATTCCATTCAAAAACCCAACTTAATCATTAATTATCGTAAAAATTAAAAAGAGTTGAAAGGATTAGTGCCATCAGATGAAACTATTGACATTGTTTTAGATAGAAGGGACGACACTTAAATATTCATCTTAAAAAAAACCAAAATCTTACAATTTAAATCATAAAATCAACTATTAGATAGTCTTTTTTGACCAATTTGTGGTATATGGATTCACCTTTTTCTAAAACCGGTGAAATGATTTTACAAATATTGATGTCTATTTTTCTACTATTATGTTGTATTAGTGTACAAACTATCTTCCTTTTTTTTAAAAAAAAAAAAAAAAACTTGAGCCATAATTTTAAATTCTACTATTTCATAGAATTATATAATATTTGAAAACATCAAGTGATAGGTTGTTTAAAACATATCGTTGAACTTTTGTTTAGTGAAACAATAATAGGACGTCGTATATAATATTTTTAAGATCTAAGAAAAAATGAAATATAAGAAGAATAATTAGATCTAAAAGAACAACTATAGAAAGAAAATCAAAAAAGAGAAAGGAGGAGTTAGAGAAAGAAAAGGGAAAATAAAACTCATACGAGCCAGACAGAGAGAGAAGAGAGAAAATGAGAAAGACGAACCAAACGACGAAAAAAAAAGAGAAGATGAGAGAAGGGGAGTAAATGTGAAGAGAGCATGAGAGAAAGAGAAACGACAAAGTAATTGAGGAAGTTGGGAGAGTAATAAAAACGTGTGGGAAAACGGGTGAAAGTGAGAGTGAAATGGTGGGTAATTAAATCCACCGTTTTATTTTTATTAGTGGTCGTCGAAGTTGGACACACGAAGGTGGTAGGCAGTGAATTTCGCCGAAGTTACTTGTGTGAAGGTAGTCGTTGGAGTTAGTCGCTAGAGTTGTCGTCGAAGGTCGTTGGTGGAGCTCGAAGTTCTTTGTCGAAGTTGGTTGTGCGAATGTGGAAGCCAAAGTTTTTTTTACAAGGTGTTGTTGGGATTGATTGTTGGTGTGTCGTCAGAGGTGGTTGCCAAAGCTCAGAGTTGGTCGTTGGAGTTAGCCACCCGAAGGTGGTCATCAGAGTATGTCGACGGAGTGTAGTAGTAGTAATCGCCAACAGAGATCAATAGGTGGAACCATTTAAAACATTGGAGGGAGAGAGAATTGGGAAGACTTGGGGTGAGTTGGTATACAAACTCAATCCCACCAATATTTAAAGTTGGTTTTCAAACATTGAGTTGGTAAAAAATACCAACTCAACCAAGGTTGTCAAATACCCCCTTAATAAGGAAAAGGGAAAGTTATATATATATATATATATTGGGTTACCTCGGTAAGCGTGGAAGTAAAAAAAAGAGGATTCTTTTCTCTCCTTCTTCAGACGATCGCTCAGCCATTGTCACTGTCTCGGAAAATTTCACAAAATGACCCAAAACCCAAAACTTTTCTACCAATAACCTCTCCCTAAAAACTTTTCTACCACTGACCTTTTGCCCATACGAAATACCAAAAATGCCCCCAGTTTTTAAAACTCCTCAAACTACACCACATTTTTTCTTCCTTCAACGATTTCTTCAGCCCTTCATTCAATGTGCATTCAAAATAACACAACATTGCATCAAAATATTTATTCCCAACTAATATTCTACCAATAGCATTGATAACATTGGTATGAAGAAAATGGAAGGCCACTCTCAGTATTCACTTTCTGTTGAACTCCCTATGAAATTCTCAGTTCTCTCATAGCTTTCTCTCAGAATTTCAGTCCAACATCTTCGTTGATCGCTTTCATCATCAGATTTAGAAACGGAGAGAATGTAAGTGATATTCTACGATTTCTTGTCTCAGATCGCTTTCATAATAAGTGTTGTTTAGCATTAAATGAACGATCGTATAGTAATATATACACAATCGTTCATTACAATATAAACGATCGTTCATAAATTACTAGATGATTGTTCGTTACAATATAGATGATCGTTCATAAATTACAATACGATCGTATAGTACGTTATAAACGATCGTATAGTGAGTTATACACGATCTTTTAGTAAATTATAAATGATCGTATAGTAATTTATCAACAATCATATAGTAATTTATAAATGATTGTGTAAACATTTATAAACGATCACATAGTAATGTATAAACGATCGTTCACTTATCAATAATTTGCTTATCCCATTGTAGATCAATGACGCTACTTCACATCTTTGTACGATTTGGTGGGGATTGAGATTAGTCCAGAAGAAATTATGTTGGTGGTCATATGAATGATCTGAAAGTCATAAATGATATAACAGTCAGTGAATTAGTGAGTATGATGCACCAACGATTGAATATCGATCCGGATATGTTTGATACACACATCAAATGTTGTTACAATTTATTGGTCCCAGCTCTCCTAATTGACATAATCGATGATGAAGACCTTAACTTGTTTTTAGAAAGCAATGATGCATCCCGGATGCCATTATTTGTACCAGTTACACCTTGCGAAAGTGATAGAGTACACACGGACAATATGTACCAGCATTACAATCCAACCGATCAACCCATTTCAATCAGTAAAAATTGTAGGTTTGTAACTATTCCAACACGCAATATTCATACCATGTCTTCACTTGATGATCATATTGAGCCATGTAACTTGAGGGATGACCGAAGTGAAGCTTGGTTTGGTCACAACAGTGAGCCCAGATGAACTTCACAATTCAATACTAAAAATGGATATGGACAATCTTTAGGACCACAAACTTCTCCAACACCTAACATCCATGTTCCAACCCCACTTACTCCTGTCCCACTAGTTGTGATGCCTTTAGTTCTAATGCATTTCACCATTCCAACCGAACCATTTGTTGATATACCCAGACCATCAGAGGGTCCATTGTATGACGACCTCATCACAATACCTCACGACTGTCTGAATGACGAGGATATAAAGGTCGGTCAAATTTTCTTTTCGAAATATAATGTCAATTAAATTATCGATGCTTGCAATAAGAAAGAACTTTGACTACAGTGTAAAAAAGTCAACAAAGAGCTTGCTAACTATCCGATGTTTGGTAGAGGAATGCAAGTGGTCATCGACAATCCCAAATATATTGTTATCGAACTAGGTTTTCTTATCTTTTCCAATCATCACTGTTTTAATGAATAGTGCCAATGCAACCTTGACAACATCTTCGTCATTAGTAAAATTGAAATTCTCGAAGGTGATCTCTACATCCTTGCAAGAACTATCCTTTCCATTTGGGTCCTTGGGTCCAAGAGTGAGTTCTTGCAGCCTTTCACCACTTGTTTCTCTTTCCACTATTTCCTTGGTCGGCCACAACCCAATTATCAAGTTAAAATCCTCTTGGGAGAATGTTACCTTCTTCTCTAGAATGTTGAATGAAATAACGTTTAGGTTCGCATTTACTACCTCCCTTAAGTTGTCCATTGAAAACAAGATCTATATCCAATAGAGACCAAAGGCTGTTTGCCTATACAGTTTCATCTGTTCTTCTGTCAACTTTTTCTTAATGACAGGGGCAATTTTGTGGACTTGGCAAGCGACTGTAGTAGGAAAATATTTCTCAACAGGGACGACCATCTTAGCAATCTGACAATTGTGTACATTACAAGAATTAGTAAGCAATCGCATAACAAAAACTAAGCAATCGCATGACAAAAAGTAAACAATCGCATAACAAAACCTAAACGATCGTATAACAAAAACTAAACGATCGCATGACAAAAACTAAACGATCACATAATAGATATCTAAACGATCATGTAACAATTAACCAAATGATTGCATAACGGATATCTAAATGATCGCGTAACAGTTAGCTAAACGATCGCATAACGGATATCTAAGCGATCGAGTAACAGTTAGCTAAGCGATCACATAATAGTGTCTAAACGATCACGTAATAGTTAGCTAAATGATTGCATAACAGATGTTTAAACGATCGCGTAACAATTAGCTAAACGATCGCACGATATAAACTTAAACGATCCGATCACTTAGTATTCTCTATACGATCGCTTAGTAATCTCTATTTGATCGCTTAGTAATATCTAGACGCTCGCTTAATATTCTCTAAATGCTCGCTTAGTATTATCTATCCAATCGGTTAGTATTCTCTCAATGATCGATTATGAATGAACACACGACTAAACCCTAAAGGATAGTCAAACCTTAAATATCAACATGAATTCTTCAAGGAAAAGAGTCTCATACCTTTCAGATCACAATGACGGTGGCAAGTGCGTAGAGATGATCGGCGAGAAACCTGCGAGGAATGCTCAGGTTCGAAGATCAAACGCGAACAAAATCAAGAGAAAACGCTTAGAAGAGAAATGCTTTAAGCAGTAAATGAACGAAATGGAGGGAGACCCTATCGTTGTTGTTAGGGTTGATGTCCTAAATCTCGTAGGGTCCTATAGTTTGTAAACCTTGTATGAACAAACATTTCTGTGATTAATAATATTTGATATTTTATTCATTTTGTCTATGAAATATATGATATTTTAGTTGCCATTAACCACAAACCAATAAACTAACATCCACGGTTATCGTTGTAGCTTAAATATGTATGTGGAGACATGCAAGTGGATCATGTCTAAGTGATAACCTAAATGGTCTGTAGTATATGGATAAGGCTGGGTACCTTATCCTGGTGATATTACGAGTATGGGTCGCTTTGTAGGTGTTACAAATGTCGTAAAGTGCTACAAATGATCTGATCCTGATCATTCATGTATTAGACATTCGAGCGGGGATATTCTATACAAAGAAGTTTCATTGTATTAGATCGGACCACGAAATGTTTAGTCTCGCTATATAATGTCGTTCATAATAGAGACTTTCATTTCACTAGGACGACCATAGGTAACATGATCTTAATCCTAAATGAGTTGTAAACTCCTGCCTATGAGGGTGGTCATTTGATTTGTATGGGTGAGAGTGGCCAGATTCATTCGATTAACCAGCCTTCATTTTGGGGATTCGTCTGATTGGAGAGCTGAGAACTTAGCTACACAAGATGGAATTCAGTCCTTCCCCGAAGTAAGGGTAAGTAGATAAATTACTCCCTTAAGGGCTGATTTCGAGTCTTGAACAATGTGGCTCCACACCCTCTCTTGGCTAGAGAGAGGTTTAGTCATAGTGAGACTATGATCTATTGTTCATTAGAGGGATTAGTGGTACTTAAGAAGTTAGATGTAAATACAGGGGAAAAAATGGTAATTTGGCCCAACTGTACTTATGAGCAATTTGTGAAGGGTCATCATACTATTGATTGGTTATATCCAATGAACACATAAATATATCTGTAGTGCGAAGAGTACAACTATCGGTCTTTAGTGGAGTGCCTGATAGTTAACAGATGGTGGATAATATGATTAAAGAGTTTAATCACTTATTCATGTACCGTTGGAGCTTCAAACTATAGGTTCATAAGGTTCCCTTGGTAGCTCAAAAGATTTAGTTGAGAATCAGTTTTTGAGTTAATTTGAAATGTTCAAATTAATAAGAGAGAATTGAATTGTATATGATATAATTTAATTAATACAATTATAAATGATATAATTGACCTAATGTATTTGATACATTATAGTTTAATTGGAGGAACAAATATTTGAATATGATTCAAATATATTTTCTATGAATAAGATTCATAGTTATTAAATTTAATATAAATATGATTTATATTAATTTCATAAAATAGAGAAAAAGAACTATGGTTTATATATTGTATATAATGCAATATTAAAACTATAGGTTATAAATATAATATGATAAGTTAGTTATCATATTTATTTATAATTATTAACTGATAATTAATTCCCTTTTTTCTCTCTAACCACCCTTAGTGGGAAGTTAATTAGTTTTTGTGGCTTTTGGAATAAAATGAAATATGATTTTATGATTCCAATAGACAAGCATACACGACTGGTGAAGTCTACTACACAATTTACTTGAGAGCCTATGCGATAGACTCAATTCACTAAACGATCAAGAGACTTGTCTATGCGATAAAGTTGTCTTCCTCGATCGTCTTCCTCCTCCAATTCCAAAACACCCTCCTAACCAAAATAGCCAGAGGCCACCACTTCTAGGTTCTCGCACCGAGAATACCAAGGTAACTAAGTAGTAGTATCCTCTTTTGGTTTGAGAGTTGCATTGCTGTTTGTTCGAGAGGAGTCCGTGCTTGTTCGACGCATTCGTGGGATTTTCTTGAAGAAGAGTTCTTCAAAGGTATAATCTCTAAACCCTTGTTTGTTTTAAAAGGCATGCTGTAATTTATGTTATTATGCATAATCTGTTCTTTTTACTATAAATATTTATGTTCAATCAAAATGGGATTTGGACGATCCGTTTCCGTTCATAGGTTCTCTATAAAACGAGTTCCCTCAATTCGTATTAGAGCCAGGTTGTGTTTTGATTTCCAAATTCCATTTTATGTATTGAATTGTTTACAGTTTGGTGGGTTTTACTTCTGCGTCGCGTTTAACTGTTAAATGTATGTGGATGTTAATGATGGATGTTTTGAGATAGTTATCTTTATTTATGGCTTTCCTTTAAGTTTACAAAAGTTAAATTGTAATGGCCCCTACGTTTTTTGGCATAATTTCTTGCAATCGAGTCTGTATTCGTTTTGTTTCTTGAGTAGTTTGGGAAGCAGCAAACACAAGAGTTGCAGTTCATTTCGATGGTGAAGACGAAACGGTGGTCGCATCGTGTAGCTTAAGCTAGACAATCGTTTAGATTTGGCTATGCGTTCGTGTAGAGTTTTCTATACGATTGTGTAGCATCTGCTAAACGATCGCATTGCTAATGCTACGCGATCATGTAAAGTGTTTACACGATTATGTTGCGTTGGCTGCATGATTACGTAGGCGCTTGAGGGTAAACAATCACGCGGTATTTGATACTCGACGCAAGGCATGCGTGCTAAATGATCGTGTAGACTATCATACTCATTGCATAGTCGTTAACTACACGATTGCATAGTATATGATACTCGCGCACGCTACTCGATCGTATAGACTATGAAACCTGAATTTTGATTTCCCTACTTAAGCTAATAATTAAGAGAATTTAATTAAGTATGAAACCCTATGCCAAAAAAGAAGAAATTCTAAGTGTTAAATAAAGTTTCCTTAAAAATTTTGGAATTAAACTAGCGGAAAAATTGGCTAGTGTAAAGAAACCATAAGTTTGGTGTTAACGCATGAGATGAGGCTAAGTATAGTATGAAGCCGAAGGCAATCATGTGTGAACTTGTGAGGTTGAACGCATGATTGGCCGAGGCGTTGCCAAAATTTGCCCATGCATTGAGAATGCGTGAGCGAGAGCGGAGCTGTCTCTTATACACATCTAGATGTGTATATGAGTTTGGTGTTAACGCATGAGATGAGGCTAAGTATAGTATGAAGCCGAAGGCAATCATGTGTGAACTTGTGAGGTTGAACGCATGATTGGCCGAGGTGTTGCCTAAAGTTGCCCATTGATACGTTATTTTATTAAGTGGAGAATATGGATGATATGCACTGATGGAATTACGTCGTGCACTCACGTTTCCCCAGCGAAATTCAAGTGTAAATTCCTCTGAGTTTCCTGGTAAGTCCAGGTCGATCACAGGGACTTGTAAAAATAGTTTGCGTTGATAATTTTCTTATGAAAACTTTGCAGTAACCGGTAAAATAAATAAGGTGGTTGGTTTGTTGACGTTGATTGAAAATAAATAAAAGAAATGAGGTGGATTTGAGAAACGAAAGTTGCGTTGATAGATGCAACGAGTATGCGATGAACGGGTTGAGAAGATCTTTAGCTAGTGTTACTTGGGAATGCGTCTGACTATGTGATCATGTTACTACCATGCATAGCAAGTCATTTTCCAATGTAAATGCGATGCTCCTAAATCTAGGATGAGTGTTGCATGCAAAATGTCCATAGAGCTTATTCCTAAGTTTCTACTCTTGTCCTATGCGTTGATGCAAAATGCATGAAGCAAGATGACCGCATACAATCATATCTTATTGCTAAGATGCATGCGATGCGTTACTAACAAATAGTGCTCATCCCTAAGCGCCTATCTCTCGTTTATGTGTTCTAATCTGGTTTCCAAACCTAGATTCTGACCTGACCTTCCCAAATCTAGATCCTGTCCTTAGACTACCCTCCCGAGTATCTCTAGTAAACGAATGAAGCATACATAAACAAGATAATCGCAAAGAATGAAGATTCCCTCGTTGTGCTAGCTAAATGCATCTCAACCCATTCAACTAATTTAGCTCTTCATGCATGAATCACAGAGAGTGAACAGATATAGAGAAAGAAATTCCATTCTTATAAATAAGTTAAGTACATAATGCTAATGAAAGTTTAAGGTAGAGAGCCTGGTAGCAATTCCTTGCTGACTGAGGCTTTTTACACTAGAATCTCTATTCTGAACTAAAGATATTCCCGCTTCTACAGGAGTCGGCCTTCTCTCTGTCTTGGAGCTTTCAGTGCTTTCCCAAGCTTGCCGGAATGATCTACCGGCACACCTTCTTCCTCGCGTCCACCTTAAAATGAAAAAAGACTATGGACAGAGAAGCGAACTTGTAAAATAATGAAATAATCGACTGCTTCACCCCTTCTCTGAAGAATGCACTTGGTATTTATAGGGCATGAAAGGTGAAAGGCGGCTTCTCTCTCCTGGCTGTACAAATGGGACAGCTTTAATTCCTGACTGATGCGCGGGATAATATTCATCGATAAAGCTGGATGCACTTTATGACCGTTATCGACTGTCAACTTAATTTGGATCTGACTGCCGTCAGCTTTCTGTCCCATCGATCTTAATTGTCCTTTCGTCCGGATACGCGCACCATGTTGTGGTGATTCTTCTTAGGTGAATGTTTACGAGCACGATCAACGCAAAGTCTTGCGGTGAAGCTTATTGCGTCAATCTTTTCTTTGTCTGTAGAATTCAGCATGCCCCAGGAAGCTTCGTACTGCCTTCACGTTGGTTGGAGGTGGAAGCTTTTCAATTGCGTCAATCTTTGCTTTGTCCACCTCCAACCCTTCTCAAGAGACCTTGTGTCCCAACACTATAGCCTCTGTCACCCTGAAGTGACATTTTTTCCAGTTGAGCACTAGGTTTGTCTATTCACATCTTTTCAGAATTTTCTCCAAATTGGCCAGGCAGACCTCATAAGTGTTCCCATAAACGGAGAAGTCATCCATAAATATTTCTACTGAGTTCTCAAGATAATCTGAAAAGATTGCCATCATGCACCTCTGGAACGTGCTTGGCGCATTGCAAAGGCCGAACGGCATGCAGCGAAAAGCGAATGTCCCATATGGGCAGGTGNCTCTGGAACGTGCTTGGCGCATTGCAAAGGCCGAACGGCATGCAGCGAAAAGCGAATGTCCCATATGGGCAGGTGAATGTGGTCTTGTCTTGGTCTTCAGGAGCTATCATGATCTGGTTGTACCCGACGTATCCATCCAAGAAACAGTAAAAATCATTCCCTACTAATCTGTCCAGCATTTGATCGATGAATGACAGAGGGAAGTGATCTTTCTTTGTGACCGTATTCAGTTTGTGGTAGTTCATACAGATGCGCCATCTAGTGATGGTCCTTTGCGGTATTAATTCATTGTTCTCATTGGGGACTACCGTCATTTCGCCCTTCTTCGGCACATATTGCACGGGGCTGACCCACGTGCTATCTGCAATGGGATAGATAATGCCCGCATCCAGCCACTTGATAATCTCCTTTTTGATGACCTCTTTCATCGTAGGGTTAAGTCTGCGTTGATTCTCAATGGTTTCTTTGTGTTCATCCTCAAGACGAATATGGTGCATGCAGTATGCGGGACTAATTCCTCTAATATCAGCGAGCGTCCAGCCGATTACTCGCACATGCTTTTTGAGAATGCTCATCAACACATTCTCTTGATCTGCGTTGAGCGCAGAGGAAATTATTACTAGCAGCTTTTCATTCTGCCCCAAGAATGCGTACTTCAAATGTGTTGGTAGGGTTTTAGTTCAAGGGTTGGTGGCTCCACGAGAGAAGGTTGCATTATTTTTCTTTCTTCCTTCGGCTCTTCTTCTTGCATTGCGATCGGTCCTTCTTCCTTGTTTGTTTTTGGTACGATCGCATTGCAGGCAGCTATGGATGCATAGACATCCTTTTTTTCATACTCTTCATCAGACTTTTCTTCTTTAATCAAATTCAAGTCATGTTCCAAATCTGACAGGTCTTCCTCATCAGAAAATTTCATGGCACGAATTATATTAAATTTGAGCTTCTGTCTGTTAGTGCTCAAAGTGATCTCGCCCTTGTTCACATCAATTTGAGCACGACCCGTTGATAGGAAAGGTTGCCTTAAAATGATGGGCACATCTTTATCGGCCTCATAATCCAGGATGATGAAGTCAACTGGCAAAATAAATTTATCAATCGTGATCAATACGTGCTTCGCCTAACCCTCTCGATGAACCAGAGATCTGTCGGCCAGTTGAAGAGTCACGGATGTAGGCACAAGTTGCCCCACATTTAGTTGTCGGAAGATTGACAGCGACATCAAATTTATGCTGGCCCCCAAGTAACACAAGGCTTGCCTAATATAGAGTCCTCCTATGGAGCAACGAATAGTGAGCTCCCAGGATCGCTCATCTTCAGTGGGATAATAGTTTGGAACTTTGCGTCAGTGCCATCGTGGAAAATTTTCCAGCGCCTCTTTTCTTGGTTACCATGTCCTTCAAAAACTTGGCATAGGCAGGCATTTTCTCAATTGCTTCATTGAAAAGAATGTTAACATGTAATTGCTTTAACATAGATAAGAAGCGTTGGTACTGTACCTCTTCGTTTTTCTTCTTCTTTAGACTCTGAGGGAAATGTGGCAACTAGACTTTCACAGTTCCCGTTTCATTTGAATTTGAGGTTGACGTAACCTCATGTTCTACTGCTTCATTTTCTTTTTCTTCTTCTTGCGTTGCCACAATCTCAGGTTCAGCTGCGATGGAGGTTGATCTATTCTGTTCCTTCTTTTCTCCCTCCATAGTCTTTCCACTACGCAATGTCACAGCCTGACATTGCTCCTTACTTGAACCCCCTGGGTTGCGTGGAAGCTCGGTTGAACTTGGTAGCGCCCCTTACGGTCTACTTTTGAGCTCATTTGCAATTCAAGGTTGCGAATGGATGTAGCCTGACTTTAAAACACCATCTCATTTTTCTCTATACATTGCTTCAATAGGCCTTCTAGAGAAGAAGATTGCAGTGGTTGTTGTGAGCTATTTTCTTGGTTGCTCTGTTGACCGTTGCTGCGTTGAAAGAACCCTGCTGGCCCTTCTTTTTATGCCACAAATTGAAAATTTTGTTGTTAATTCTTCCAAGCAAAGTTTGGGTGGTTTTTCCACCCGGGGTTGTAGGTGTTGGAAAAGGGGTTGTTCTTTACAAAATATACAGATTGTGGGTTTTGTGGACAATCCTCCATCGCATGCCCATCACTATAAGTCGCACACCTTGCGGTGTTTTGACTTATTGTGTTGATTTGCCCACCTTGCAGTGTTGGGCTGCTGATCGTCATTCCTTGAATCAAATTCATCATTGCGGTTATTTGGTTTTGCAATGAAACAATAGCACCGTTATTTCCATCCGAATATTTGAGTCTTAATCTCTGGTCGCTCTCCCTCAAATCTTCATGATTCTTGGAGATGTGATCCAGGATATTCTTCGCCTCATCATAAGTCTTGTCAAGCAGACCACCAGCTGCTACCGCATTGGTAGCAGTCTGCGAAGCAGGATTCAAACTGTGGTAGAAAATTTTCATTTGAAGGCAGTCTGGCAGCCCATTATGCGGACAATCTCGGACCAACCTTTTAAACCTCGCTCAGGCATCGCTGAGCGATTCGTCCATATCTTGTTCAAAATTAGTAATAAGCTTTCTTCGTCTGGCATTTTCTGTAGGTGGGAAATACTTCTTTATAAACTTCTCCACCACTTGCTCTCAAGAAGTGATCTCTCCTGGTTCGAGCGAATAAGCTTATTTTCTAGCCTGATTGCAGAGAGAAAATGGAAACAATGTTAGTCGAACCTCCTCAGCAGAGATGTTCGGGAACATAAAAGTATTACAGATTTCAATAAAACTTCAGAGATGGGCGTGCGGATCCTCCCCATGCCTTCCTTCGAATTGACCTGCAGCCTGGATCACTTGCAGCATCACCGGTTTCATTTCAAATCTACTTCCGTCTAAGGCAGGCCTCATGATTCCCGGAGAGAAATCATAGAGGTTTGGCGATGCATAGTCCCTTATGGGCCTATTGCGATCGTTTGCCAACAGAATTGGATTTGCCATGACATTGTTGTTGTTTGGTGCTTCATTCCTAGGTTGCTCCGTCATTTTTTCTTTATCGAATTGTGGTTGCTGTTGGCGGTCCCTTAGTCTCCTTCGAAATGTTCTCTCAATCTCTGGGTCGTAGTTCGCCAGAAATTGAGAGTTCTGCAAAGAATTCACAAAAATTACCATTAACAACTATTTTTCCGAAGTCCCCGACAACGGCACCAAAAACTTGATGCGTTATTTTACTTAGTGGAGAATATGGATGATATGCGTTGATGGAATTACATTGTGCACTCAAGTTTCCCCAGCGGAATTCAAGTGTAAATTCCTCTGAGTTACCTGGTAAGTCCAAGGTCGATCATAGGGACTTGTGAAAATAGTTTGCATTGATAATTTTCTTATGAAAACTTTGCGGTAACCGGTAAAATAAATAAGGTGGTTGGTTTGTTGGTTGTGTTGATTGAAAATAAATAAAATAAATGCGGCAGATTTGAGAAATGAAAGTTACGTTGATAGATGCAATGAGTATGTGATGAACGGGTTGAGATGATCTTTAGCTAGCATTACTTGGGAATACGTCAGACTATGTGATCATGTTACTACTATGCATAGCAAGTCATTTTCCAATGTAAATGCGATGCTCCTAAATCTAGGACGCAAGTGTTGCATGCAAAATGTTCATAGAGCTTATTCCTAAGTCTCTAGTTTTGTCCTATGTGTTGATGCAAAATGCATGAAGCAAGGTGACTGCATACAATCATATCTTATTGCTAAGATGAATGCAATGCTTTGCTAATAAATAGTGCTCATCCCTAAGTACCTATCTCTCGTTTATGCGTTCTAATCTAGTTTTCCCAAACCTAGATTCTGACCTGACCTTCCCAAGTCTAGATCCTGTCCTTAGACTACCCTCCCGAGTATCTCTAGTAAACGAATGAAGCATACATAAACAAGATAATCGCAAAGAATGAAGATTCCCTCGTTGTGCTAGCTAAATGCATCTCAACCCATTCAACTAATTTAGCTCTTCATGCATGAATCACAGAGAGTGAACAGATATAGAGAAAGAAATTCCATTCTTATAAATAAGTTAAGTACAGAATGCTAATGGATGTTTAATGTAGAGAGCCTGGTAGCAATTCCTTGCTGACCGAGGCTTTTTACACTGGAATCTCTATTCTGAACTAAAGATATTCCCGCTTCCGCAGGAGTTGGCCCTCTCTCTGTCTTGGATCTTTTGGTGCTTTCCCAAGCTCACCGAAACGATCTACCGGCACACCTTCTTCCTCGCGTTCGCCTTAAAATGAAAGAAGAATATGGACAGAGACACGAACTTGTAAAATAATGAAATAATCGACTGCTTCACCCCTTCTCTGAAGAATGCACTTGGTATTTATAGGGCATCAAAGGTGAACGACGACTTCTCTCTCCTGGCTGTACAGATGGGATAGCTTTAATTCCTGACTGATGCGTTGGATAATTGTCACCGATAAAGCTAGATGTACTTTTTGACTGTTATCGGCTGTCAACTTAATTTGGATTCGACTGCCGTCAGCTTTTTGTCCCATCGATCTTAATTGTCCTTTCGTCTGGATGCGTCCACCATGTTGCGGTGATTCTTCTTGGGTGAATGTTTGCGAGCACGATCAACGCAAAGTCTTGCGGAGAAGTTGCGCTCGACCAATGTATTCCTATGATCGCATTCTTTGCATTGCGTTAACACATTATTCTGCACAAAAATATAAAGATCAACTATTCTAATGCGTTGGACCCATGCGAACTCCATATTATAAAATTTATTCTTAATTAATGCAATTTAACATATTTCATCAACGCAATCCAACATTGTTTAAGGATTTAGCACTATGATAACGTGCATTTCTACCTGTTATCACCCATGCATTGAGAATGCTTGAGCAAAAGCAGAGAGAGTGAGATGTTAAGCGCAAAGCGCTAGACAGACGATCATGTAGCAAATGAGCGGCGCTACACGATAAGGTAGGTGATTGTGTAGCAAATGCGCGATATTACGTGATGAGGTAGGCGATTGTATAACAAATGCGTGGAGCTCAGTTATGCACTAGACCATTGTGAAGATGCCCACGACGTTAAACAATGAGAAGTGACGCGCTAGACGATTGAGCTATACGATAGGCAAAGACACTACATGATCAGTATAACCGCTAGATGATAAGCGTAGAAGCTGGACGATAGCGCTAGATGACAGCTCTAGACGATAGCGTTAGGTGTTGAACAGGTGCTAGACGATGAGCGTAAATGCTAGACGATATGCGGGCGCTGGGCGATGACTACACGATGAGCAGATGCGCTACACGATAGGCATTATACTAAGCGATGGGCATTGTGCGATAGACGTAGACGCTGGGCGATAACGCTATGTGATGAGCAGATGCGTTAGACGATAAGGCGTCGATGCTAAATGATAGAGCTAAATGATGGGCACGACAGTTAAGCGATAGGCTATGCGTGAGATCGTTTACTAAACGATTGAGCTACACGATGGGGCATGGGAGCTAAGTGATGGATGCAAGAACTGCATGATGGAGCGGTGTTGAGGCTTGCGTTACACAAGACTGATAAGCTCATCTGGACAAATGGTTGTACTGAGAGAAGTTTGAGATTGAGTTAGTAGAAGCTGGACGAATAAATATTCATGCAAAGTGAGTCTTATGTATAAGAAAGACACATTAAATAGGAGGTGGATGAGGTTGAGCGTTGGTAGATTGAGAGAAAAATGCCTGGACATGCTCAAAGGAGGAGGTGTTGAGTGTAGGTGAAGGGTAAGACGCCTATAAATAGGGCAGAAAGCATCACTTCAACTCACAATACATTTTAATTCATAAAGATCACTGAAAAAAGGAGAAATTGAGAGAAATTCGTGTGTTGAACGGAGGAGACGCAACGTTGATCGGACGGAGGTCAAAACAGAGGTGTTGGAAGGAGCAAAGTGTACGGATAGACGCTTGGGCTAAGTTCAAACGAGGAATTATTCCAAACTACTCATGAAAATCAGGTGATTTTTAGACCAAAAGCTTTTAAATTGAATGTAGTTTTGGTATGAGGGCTGCCATGATGAAACTCTAACTCTAAGGTTGTCAAATCCTAGGAAAACCGAGAGATACTCACTAGTGGACAGACAGTCGAGCCAAATGGAGTGAACTTGAGACTCCGAACTTTTGAAAGGGAATCTCAAGAGAAACTCTAAGGTAAACTAGTTAAGACATTTTCACACATTTTTGTAGAAGAAAATGTCTTGAGATAAGGCCCAGAAGAGTGAGTAATCTAAGCTTGAAGTTGAATTTGAAATCGGGTGAATTAGGAAGGAAAAGCAATCCCAGCGTTTCACTGTGAGTGGTTTCTTCTTTTAGTCTTTAAACATATTCTGAATTAATATGCTATGGTTTATGATCGAATGCTTATATTATGAGATGAGCATGAGGTTGGGATGGTCAGGGGGTCTATGGACCTAGCACCTGAGCCCAAGATGAAATCTCATAAGATGGCCAGGGGACCGAAAAGTCTAGTTCTTGAGCCTGTGGGAGAGGAAAACCTTGAGTGGGATGGTCAGAGGGCCGACAGGCCTAGCTTCTGAGCCCATGAAAGGGAGAACTATGTGCACATAGGTTGTTGAATGTTTATAGATGTGAAATGTTAACTGTTTAGCGTGTGTGTAGTAGGTTTGTGAAAAGCTTCATTCAATGACGAAGGTTTGCATGGTAACCTCATGATATAATGTTTATAAATTGAAAGAGGCCTATAATTATGATTCCACTCACTGAGCTTTGTGAAACTCATGTTTTATTTTATGTATTTTCTTCGCAGGTAGTAGAATAGTCCAGGTTGCAGGGTTTGGTCAAGGTCTGCCACAAGTTAGAAATAGTACTAAAAGAGTTTGTAGTCGGGGTGGGGCTACATTTGTGAACGTAATTTAAATTTGTAAATTGGTTCCTAAACAAAGCATGTGATTTCATTTGTTCCATTAAGTTTTCCACTACGGTATTAAATATTGTTAAAAGGAAACTAGTAAAGAGTGGTCAATGGTTGTCATGAAAGAGTGACATCTGTTGATATCACGCCTCCTCTTAAATAAAGGTTGAAGTCTGAGAGAAGTTCGTGACATAGACTATCATGCTCATCGCGTAGTACAAAGCTACGTGATCGTTGCTACACGATCGTTTATACTCAACGGGCATTGCTCGACGATCAGAGGATTTGCTACACGATCAAGCTGCAAGGCTTTAAGGCGAGTGGTTCAAGGCTCGATTCACCTGTTCCAAACCGGTTGACTCAAACTTTTGTAATAGATTAGCATTTCTTTTCCTTTTTTTTAGAATTACTATCCCGGTCCATTAACTTTATTAAATATGCATGTGATGTATGTTTATTTTATATGCCATAATATATGTCATATAGTTTTAAAACCCACCATAGGTTATGCATTTTTTCATGCATCATTCTATATTAAAAGCGTTATAATATATTAGTATGCATGATTAAATTACATAAAGCATGCTCATCATCGTATAATGTAAGAGTTATAATATATGCATGCATCATAGCATATCTATGTATCATTTATATTATAAATGTTAAAATATAAGGTTGTATGTATGCATGGAATGTATGCTATAGCTTAGTTCATTACTTGTTTATATAAAAGTTATATATATTAGTAATGAATGAACATTGCATGAAGCATGACACTTAGGTTTATTTATAAATGTTATAAATAACTTATGTATGTCTAGCTAGCAATGTGGAATGGTTTTAATTGTTTCATTTTTTTTTATAAAAGTTATAATTAATAAAATTAGAATTAAAATCAATAAGAAAGGGTTGCATGCACACCTTAGGCTTTAATCAAATTTTTTGTTTTAAAATTTGATTGAGATAGACCTAAGATCACATTTCTAATAAGATAAGAAATCTAAGTTTAATCTTTTAAGTCGGTTTAATAGGATTAAATTGATAATAATAAAATATTAAATATGTAACAAATGTATCTATAAGGGACCTTTTATCTAAGGCTGGTTCTTGCTAGGCTGGGGTACTTAAGTTGATGGAAATGTCGTACCCCTACCTAGGAACCTACTTGGAAAGGTGAATTAGATAGATTTGTCACATGCATGCAAATTTGATGAAAATCTGTTAAAGAGTTTAATAAGACTTGAATTAAAGTTGTTTAATCATCAAAAGCAAGTGTTTTTTTGGGCAAATTACACAAACCACTTAGTTAAAATCAGTAACCGTATTTTCTAAGTTAATGAACCCTAGGTAGAACATAAAGTGGGAGGTAAATGGGATATATGGTACTTTACTTTAACCTCTACATGTTTCTCCCTAAAAGTCACACAGTGAGATCCATCCTCGGCCTCGAGGCACCTCAGGAGTGTCCCCCTACGGGTGGCATTTGGGTAGATCAATACCAAGGTGAATGGAGAGAATGTTCATAGTAAGTGGGAGCGTGATGTGTGACAACATATCCCTCGGCCTCTCTCATTAGGTTGAATAAAGTTTGTGTGCATTGCCTTGTGGCACCTTGGGAGTGTCCCCCTAAAGAATGACAGTTTTGCACAACTTTTTATTTGATCTCTAGAAATGGATAGGGTTACTTTAGTCTCTTGTCCTAATCAGCTTTTCCTTAAGGTTGGCTCATTAGGGCGGGACTTTAGGGCATAAAATGAGGGGTTACACTTACACAGAATTATTAAAGATGTTAACAAATTCTAGATCGAACAATGGTGACTATTACATTCAGTTACAAGGAGTTGTTTTTGTCTAATGGTTGAGATTGCCGCATTCTAGTGAAGAGGCACTTGATCACTCTACGGTGACTTTTGTCCTGACTCACTGAAGTATCATTGCAAAATAGATGTCACTTAGGGTACACTAGAATTATTTTGTTAAAACTTAATTGGTTTTAAAAGTGGTTTAATGCAAGCACACTTAATTAAGTTTGTTCTTTTTTTAGCAATTTAATTATGGCTACCGCTACACTTTCTTTGCTTTCCATCGATAAACTGACTGGAGAAAATTATGCTAGTTGGAAAAACACCATTAACACAATACTAATCATCGATGACCTTTGCTTCGCCCTTAAGGAGGAGTGTCCTCTTATTCCACCTCCTACTGCTGCTTGAAACGTTGGAGAAGCATATGGCCGTTGGACACGGGCGAACGAAAAGGTCCGAGTGTATATCTTAGTCAGCCTTAACAACGTTTTGGCCAAGAAGCATGAGTCCATGATCACTACACGCGAGATCATGGAGTCCCTGAGAGGAATGTTCGGACAATCGTTCCTGTAGCTCAGGCACGACGCTTTAAAGTACATCTTCAATTCACGCATGAAGGAGGGAACATCTTTTCGAGAACATGTTCTCAACATGATGGTCCACTTCAACGTGGCGGAGATGAATGGGTCGAGCATCAATGAGGCCAGCTAGGTTAGCATTATTCTAGAGTCATTACCAGAAAGCTTCCTTCATTTTGTAAGCAACGCTGTTCTGAACAGAGTTGACTACAAACTTACAACTCTACTCAATGAGTTACAAAATCCCAATCTTCACTGAAAAGCAAGGAGAAGAAGTTTGGTGAAGCAAATGTTGCTTCATCATCTAAAAAGCTCCATAAATGTTCGACCTCTGAAACTAAGTCTACACCTTCTTCCTCTTGCACCAGAAAGTGGAAGAAAAAGAAGAGTGGTAAGGGGAAGTGATAACTTGTAGAAATACAAGTTATTTATATTGCTTTATTTAGATATTGCGGCCAAAAGAAAGGAAAGTTGCGTCAATTGTAGAGAAATTAGCTAAGAAATGCAAGAATTATAAATTTTCGTTAATACACCCACTGACACCATTGCTATGGTAGAAAAGAATATTTCAAGTCTGTTTTACAGGAAATTAAGTCACCATATGCGTTCATGGCTCAAGAGAAAAAGAACAACGTATCTACGTCGCATTGCGCCAACCATTCAGAAATGAATAGACGATCAACGCAATGACGACACATACGACAATCGATCAAGAGCTAAGCGATTAATGCAACTTCAACCGCATGTGGTAATAAAAAACAACACCACATGCGGGCAAACGATCGAAGATGCAAAAGAGCAACGCAATTGCGGAGGATTCAAACAAGTGTACAGCTGACCGTTGTGCATTTTTGACGGAATTGATTGCGTAATAGAAGGAATATTCACTCCACCATTTTCGGAATTGCCATAACAATAAAGTGGGGTCCACAAGTCAGAGAGTCAAAGCCGAGCCTATAAATAGCCTCTGAAATTCTATTGGAAAATATACTTGATACGGGGGATAATTGATACGAGGCTATTTAGAGAGAGACTGATCTGAGTGCTGATCAGAGAAGATCCGGGAAGAAAAGAGACAAGGCTGAGAGGTGAGTCTTAGGGCGAATCATTCCAAATCCCCGCCATGAAGCTCTGTACCGAGATCAACTCTATCGGTTGAGTAAGCCTGAGAGGGAAGCTCATCCTTCCATCCACTCCATCTACGCCGACAAGCGATCTCTCCATCCAGATCGGTGCCAAGACATTGACAATCTTCTGTATCTGTTTCTAACTCTTATTCATCACTTATATTTCATCTTCTTAGTCTAAATCATTCACAACCATGTATTAGACGCTTGTTTTATAATTAAATGTCATGATCACTTTCATTTCCACATTTCTGTCTATTTCTGTTTATCCATTAATCGCTTTCTCCACGATGTTTTCTTAATACCTTGGTGATTAATATGAATTAAACAAGTAACTTAATCTGTGATAAAGAAATAAAGATGTTTAGCTAAAGCATGCTAGACGACATCTTCACCTGTGAGAACAGAAGTGAAGATGCCATTCTGATCTATCGAGAGAAGGTTAGAAGAATGTGTTAACTAAAGCAAGAAGTACTTCTAGAGATGGAAACAACCTTGCGTTCACTACGTTCGTCCCTGTTTCACCACAGAGATGTGGAAAACGTGGCCGATCACCGAGAGGTGTACGCCAAGGGAAAGCGGAACCGTACTTACATCTTTAACGCAATTAAGAAACTTGCGTTGTTTATATTAATTATCCTTTCTCTTTTTGTTTCGCACATAAGCCTTGCCACTGCATAATACGATCTTTGTATATTCTTCACAACCAGTCTCAACCAGTCTCAACCTCGGTATCTTGTATCATGTAACCTGTATCCTATATCATCATAGCTTAGGTTTATTTTATCGCACTTTACTTTCATCGCAATTTACTTTATTATCGCATTTTTACTGCTTATCTTGACTTTACTGCACAATTTAATTTATTGCATGTACAAACAACACTTTTATTAATTTGAAAAACCCCTGGTCGCATATATCACAAATATAACACAATTAACCTAAAACAATCCCTGTGTTCGACCTCGGATCACACCGAGAAACTTGCGGTGAAATTATACTTGGTTTCAACGCAAGGAAACTTGTGACAACGCACAACATACTACAAGAACATTCATTAATGACGTATATCTAGAAGTAGTATCGCATATCATCGCAATCATCCATGCATTGTATGACATAAGAAGATTAATTTTATTCATTTATATTCGTACATTGATGAGCTTTTATGATGATAAAGACCTTAAAAATCTGCGTGACAGGAAGATGCATGTTAACCCACAACCTGCTGCTCAAAGGAAAGTGTTTCCATTGCAATCAGAATGGGCACTAGAAGCATAACTGCCCAAGATATTTGGCTAAGAAGAAGAAGGCCAAACATGGTAAATGTGATCTACTGGTTTTGGAAACTTGTTTAGTGGAGAATGATGATTCTGCCTAGATTATTGACTCTGGGGCCACTAACCATGTTTGTTCTTCATTTTAGGGAATTAGTTCCTAGCGGCAGCTTGATGCTGGTGAGAGGATGATGCGAGTTGGAATCGGGCATGTCGTCTCAACTGTGGTAGTGGGAGGTATCTAGTTGATTTTATAGAATAAGTTATCATTCTGAATGATGTATATGTAGTTCTCGAGTTAAAGAGGAACTTAATTTATGTAAAGTCTTTGCTTGAATGTAATTATCAACTAATTTTTTTTGTTAATGAAGTGTTTATTTCGAAAAATGGTGCTGATATTTGTTCTCCACAACTGGAAAGAAATTTGTATGTGCTAAGGTTGTTAGCAACAAATGCCCTTCATAACATAGAGATGTTTAAAACTACCGTAGCTCAAAATAAACAACTTAAATTTTCTCCTAAAGAAAATGCCCAACTTTGGCACCTAAGATTAGGACACATCAATCTCAATAGGATTGAGAGGTTGGTGAAGAATGGACTTCTAACAAAGTAGAAAAAATTCTTTACCTATGTGTGAGTCATGCTTTGAAGGCAAAATGACTAAAAGGTTTTTTTTACTGGAAAAGGTTATAGGGTCAAAAAGCCTCTAAAGCTAGTGCATTCAGACCTTTGTGGTCCGATGAATGTACGAGTCACGAGAGATTATGAATATTTCATCACTTTCACTGATGATTAGTCAAGGTATGGGTATGTTTATTTAATGCAACATAAATCTGAGTCCTTTGAAAAGTTCAAAGAGTTCAAGGCTAAAATTGAAAACGTATTAAATAGAACGATTAAAACATTTCGATTTGATCGAGGTGGAGAGTTTTTGGAATTTGATTTTCTCAACTATATGATAGAACATGAATAGTTTTCCAACTCTTAGCACTTAGTACACCTCAGAAGAATGGTGTGTCAGAGAGGAGAAATAGAACCTTGTTGGACATGGTTCGGTCGATGATGAGTTACGCTTCCTTACCTGACTCTTTTAGGATTATGCAGTAGAGACTGCAACTTATATTCTGAACTATGTTCCCTCCAGGAGTGTTGCCAGAACACCTTTGGAGTTATGGAATGGTCGTAAAGCTAGCTTACGTCATTTCAAGATCTGGGTTGCCCAGTGTCACGGTCATGGTTGTCCAAGGCGTGTTGCCCATGGCCGTATGTCTGCCTCCACCTCTTTTTACTATGCTTTCATTCTATGTATTTCCTTTTGCTAGGTAGTTAGGTTTATGTGTACTTTTCTTAGTGAGTGACTGCTTGCCTATTTTCATATGCAAGAGTGGCAGATGTGTTTTTGTTCATAATGCACTATATAGGGATAAGACTAACTATCACTTCCCCATACCCGGAGTAGTATGTTATAAAGCTATTGTTGTTGCTTAATTCTTTCTAGCCTACTACAATCTTTCTCTTCTCTATTCTTACATTCAAACTGTTTACAAAAACCTTTTCTCTAAACCCATTTTCTAAAAAGTTTTCTCTAAAACGGGGGTGGAGGTTGTGAGAGGCACCCAGTGTGCCATCAATATTCTGAATTCAAATTGACTGACTTGTTCGTGAACGAGAACAAGTGCGGCACAATCGCTAAGTGAAGCTTTTGAAAGTGCGATTTTGACAGTTGGTATCAGAGCCAAGTCGGCTCGTGGAGTTGAAAAGCTTTGATCATGTCTGCTATGAAACAGTTGGACAAGTCCCATGTTGACCGATTGGTCGAGATTGAAGAGAAAATGCTCTATTTAATAGAAGTCCCTAATCAGGTTCGGTTTCTAGAGACTCAATTATAGGAAGTCGTTGCGATGAAATTGATGCGGTAGTTGACCGCTTAGATGGGATGCCCGTCGGGAATTGTTGACAAGGGTTGAGACCCTAGAGGTAAAAGCTACAATGAGTGGGCCTCTCGAGCGTGGGGATAGTTCGTCGAGTTCTGTTGCCCCTGTAGAAGAGCATGTAAGAGAAACAAAGGGATCCTAAGGAGGCGGACTATTGTATGTTGATGCTTGGGTCAACCATAGATCGGCCAAAAGTACCATGGTCGATTCGGAAGCCACCCATAATTTTATATCCGAAACAAAAGCCAGACGGTTGAATCTCCATTGGGAAGGAGGCGCAGGTAAAATGAAAACAGTGAACTCTTAGGCCTTGCTGATTACAGGAATGGCAAAGAGAACAATCGTTGCCGATTTCATGATCGTCAAGATGGATGACTTTGACGTGGTGTTGGGAATGGAGTTCTTGCTTAAGCACAAGGTAATACCGATACCCTTCACTAAGTGTTTAGTGATCACAGGGTCTACACCCACCGTTGTACATACCAAGATCAAATGACCGAATGGGATAAGAATGATCTCGACCCTTCATTAGGAGAAGGACTTTACCCACGAGTTAGTCAAAACCGCAAAAGAGAAGGCCCCCCAAGACATTCTACATGTCTTGGAACAATTTCGTGTTGTTAAGCCGGATAGTTTACACAAGTCCCCGACTCCAAAGAGGGGAAGAAGGAAAGGAAGGAAGCCCAAACACCGAGAGTTCCTACGAGGGGACTGGGTTCGAGTAAATTGTGCGTGGGATAGTTTCAAAGTTGATGAAAAAGAGAACATCGCCTCGTAAGCAGCTTTAGAGGACCGGTGGAAGTCATTGAAAGGGTTGGCAAAACCTCTTATCGGGTGCAATTACCACCGTGGATGGAGATTCATCCTGTCATCCATGTAAGTAGACTGAAAAACCAGGACTAAGCTGGGAAGAGTTCCTGGAGAAGTAGAGAAGCCTCCAAGACA